>NC_057809.1:95064227-95375341 GCF_018294505.1 Triticum aestivum
GAAGCTCCTCGCCGGGGCCGCCGCTCCACCGCGCCGGCGCCGCCTCGACCCGGCCCGGTCGCCCCTCGCGCCATCGCCGGCGCCGCCACATCCGGCCGCCATGCCCGCCACCGCCGACCCCGGAGTCCGCCGCCTCCTCCTCTCCCTCGGGTCCGGCCGGCGAGCCCCCCTCCTCCGGCGAGTTTCTCCTCCGGCCGACGAACCTCGTGCTCCGTGCGATCCAGATCTGGATCGGGGTGAACAGTGAAACCCTAGGTAAATTTTCGTCTAAGTCCCTGATAATTTTAGTTCAAGTGCTCATGTTCACGGCTCCCTAACTTTGCATCCGTAGCTCCGATTCATGCATATAGCATATCAAAATGTTCAACTCAGTGAGTACATCATTTCATTCCATTGCATCATTTTCATTTGAGTTCATCTTGATGCCCGAAATGCTGTTAGAAGAGGGCTACTTGAGTTATTTGTCAGATCTGCTACTCCGTTTAGGTTATTGTCATTTTTGCCATGATTATAGTGTGCATGATATGCCCATGTGCTCTACATATGTTTTCTTAAGGGTTTGTCATCTTTCCAGAGGTGCAACCCATGTATTTTTAGGATGTGTGTGGTGACTTGTGCAAGCTTACAAAGTGGTGCACTTGCTAATTCTGTTTTCAGGGACTTAGTGATTTCACTAAGTCCTGGAGCTGTTCATCTCATGATGCCATATGTTCTTGTTGTTTCCTAGTGATTCGTGCCTCTTTTGAGGATGATCAGTAAGGATGTTTTGTTAATATTGTAGTGCTCTAACCATCCATGTCTTTGTTTGCAATTATGGAGCACCCTAGCTTGAGTCAATCGAGCTCTACTTTTGCTACTTTGTGAATCTGGGCAGATTGTCAACTTGTTTGCAATTTTTCCGATGATGTTGTAGTTGATCCGTGCATGCTATGCTATTGTTCTTGCCATGTCTAGCTTACATTTTGTGCCTTCTTTATGGGTGAATGCTTGTCTTGCCATTACTTTCACCGTAGTGAGTGCATCGAGCTCGTAAACATGCCTGCTTGAGTTATATTTCAGCATGTGCCAGTTTTCACAAAGTCTGAGAACGGATTATGTTTTTGCTATGTTCACATGCTTGCAATTGTATTTTCTGATCCCTTTTGGCTCAAGGTCACTAAGGGACTTTCGTTAATTTCACTAAGTCTGAGATCTGTTTGCCATTTGCATTTTTGCCATGCTTGTTTGAACCTGTTAATGGATGAATTGGCCGTAGCTCAGTGCTAGACTTTTGTTAAGCATCTTGTGTGCATCCCTGCCATGTATTTTGTTGTCATGTTTGGGTGCTGTAGCATGTTCATCTCATTGCATTTAGATGCCTACTTGCTGTAAATCGCAGGCCGGTGTCATTTTTGAATCGCTTGCCATTTCCAAACCGTAACTCCGATTCCGGCGTTCTTTATATCATTTTCAAGCGATTTCATCTCATCTTTCCAGTGGAACACTTGGTTTTCCAAGTTGAGGCCAGATTCTTGCATTTCCTGTCATATCTTGCATTTTGCATCCCGCATCGCATTCCGCATAGCATATCATCTTTGCATCGTGTTGTTTGAGTTTGCACGTGGTTCATTGTATCCTTGTTGCTTGTTTGTCTTGTTTGGGTAGAGCCGGGAGACGAGTTCGCTAACGAGGAGCCCGTTGAGTTTTCTTTTGAGGTTCCAGTCAACTCTGACAATTGTGCATGCAAGATGATCATACCCTCGAAACCACTACTATCTTTGCTATGCTAGTTTCCTCGCTCTTTTTCTATGCCATTGCTATGATGCCTACCACTTGCTTGCAAGCCTTCCAAATTGCCATGTCAAACCACTAACCTAACATTTCTAGCAAACCGTTGATTGGCTATGTTACCGCTTTGCTCAGCCCCTCTTATAGCGTTGCTAGTTGCAGGTGAAGATTGGAGGCCGTTCCTTGTTGGAACATTTATTTACTTGCTGGGATATCATTATATTACTTTGTCATCTTAATGCATCTATATACTTGGTAAAGGGTGGAAGGCTCGGCCTCTCGCCTAGTGTTTTGTTCCACTCTTGCCGCCCTAGTTTCCGTCATATCGGTGTTATGTTCCCGGATTTTGCGTTCCTTACGTGGTTGGGTTATAATGGGAACCCCTTGATAGTCCGCCTTGAATAAAACTTCTCCAGCAATGCCCAACCTTGGTTTTACCATTTGCCACCTAGCCTTTTCCCTTGGGTTTCGCGGACTCAAGGGTCATCTTATTTTAACCCCCCTGGGCCAGTGCTCCTCTGAGTGTTGGTCCAACCTAGAGCACCGTGTGGGGCCATCCCTTGGCAACTTGGGTTACGTTGGCTCCCGTATGCTTAGCTTATCCGGTGTGCCCTGAGAACGAGATATGTGCAGCTCCTATCGGGATTTGTCGGCACAGCGGGCGGTGTTGCTGGACTTGTTTTACCATTGTCGGAGTTGTCTTGAATTACCGAGATACCGAGTCTGATCGGAACGTCTTGGGAGGAGGTCTATTCCTTCATTGACCGTGAGAGCTTGTCATGGGCTAAGTTGGGACTCCCCAGCAGGGATTTGAACTTTCAAAAGCCGTGCCCGCGGTTATGGGCAGATGGGAATTTGTTAATGTCCGGTTGTAGATAACTTGAACCTTAATTAATTAAAATGAATCAACTGAGTGTGTTACCGTGATGGCCTCTTCTCGGCGGGTCCGGGAAGTGGACACGGTGTTGGAGTAATGTTTGCGCAGGTTGCTCTCTAGTTTCTCGCTCGCGCTTTGCCTCCTCTTCTCACTCTCCTTTGCGAATAAGTTAGCCACCGTACTTGCTAGTCGCTTGTTGCAGCTCCACTTATATTTACCTTGTCTTACCTATAAGATTAAATAGTCTTGATCGCGAGGGTGCGAGATTGCTGAGTCCCTGTGGCTGACAGATTACTATTACACCAGATGCATGGCCTGATGATTCCGCTCTAGGAGACGCGTATGAGCTCAAGTGGGAGTTCGACGTAGACTCTCAATGTTACTATGTTTCCTTTCCTGATGATCAGTAGTGGTGCCCAGTTGGGGGTGTTTGGGACCGTGTCGCATGTTGGGTTCTCTTTTTTTTGGCGCCGTAGTCGGGCCATGAGTGTTTGGATGTTGTAATGTTATTTTTGTACTTGATTGACGTGGCGAGTGTAAGCCAACTATGTTATCTCCCCTTTTATTATCATATTACATGGGATGTTGTGAAGATTGCCTAACTTGCGACATATGCCTTCAATGCGATTATGTCTCTAAGTCGTGCCTCGACACGTGGGAGCTATAGTCGCATTGAGGGTGTTACAGCAGATGTCCTCATGAAAGGACTTAGTCATGGAGCCATCGCTACGGGTTAACTTGAAAGGGTTAAACCGGACAAGGGGATATGAGAGTTTTATACTAGTTCGGCCCCTTCGATGAAGGTAAAAGCCTACGTCTAGTTGTGATTGGTATTGCTGGGGTTTCGAAGACCAGGGAGTGAATCCACTTTGTCTGGCTTCGAGTTGTTGTTCTCTGTCCCTAAACCGCCGTCGGATCACCCCTTTATATACTCAGGAGGACCCCTGCCGGTTTACAGAGTCCCGAGGCTAGCTCATACAAGTGTCCGCCTCGGTCTCTTCTTTCCTATCTTACAATGCAAGTTAATACAATCATGGTGGTTTACAATCATGGGCCCTAAAATCGCCTGCGGGCTCTGGGCCTCTAAGCTTTATCCGTAAAGCACCATCTTCTGGAGTTCCTTCGGCTTCAGTATAGCTGAAGGTGAACCGGCCCCTCCTGGGCGGTTTACCCTTAGAGGTTATATCCTCAACATTAGGCCCCAGATTATTTTGAACCTGTTCATGTCAATCTTCAATCCTTGAATTTCTGGCAATTCTTGTAAACCGCCATATTGACTTTTCCCTGTCAACTTTGGTGAATCTCCATGACGTCATCTTCTATTACTGTAGTAAATCATTGCAGCGTCATCCCTCTATAAAAAGTTTTATAAAGATTCCTTTCTCTTTAATTAATTTTCGAAGATCAAGGCGACAACTGCATCTTCTTTTGCCGCTTGCGACTCCTTGATTTTCGCGCCTGCTGTTTTCCCCACTTCTTTATAAATAAGACCGGGGCGCCTTCCATTCTCTCCCTTTCCAAACCGTATCGTCTTCTTCCTCGCGACCCGAAGGCCTCGAGTATCGCCGCCGCCGCCGTCGTTGATCTTCCAGTCCGCACCAACCAGGCCACTGCATCGACCTGACTCTGACCAGAAATCGACGGCGAACCTCCGCAGCTCGTCCACATCCGTGAGTTCTTCTCCTTCCCCTTCTCAGATCTGCATTGGAACTTTGTTGAGTTCGTCGGTAGTCATCGCCGCCCGATGCAAACCCTTGTTAGTATTCACTTCCAATGCCCTGTTTAGATCGTAAAAACAATGTAGAACTGCTGCGGCAATTGTTTGTGCTTATCTTGCATAAAAATAGATCTCATTTCCATTGTTTGGAAACCCTCTTCGAGTGTATGAACTTCTCTGCACTGTTTTTAGGTCTAGAAATATTTCTTTCCAGAGCGATCGTTTGATCCAAAATAATAATTGCAACTTGTGAAACCTGTTTGTTCCATACTTAGCAAATTTTCAGCTTGGGGTTCTGCCTCCAAAAGGAGGTTTATCCTTTGGTGTTGATAATCCGTCGTATGTCATTAGCCCTCTCTTAAATCGCCATCTAGACTTTGAACAGCCATGCCCGGTTTACTTCATATATATACCTTGAACTGCCGGTTTAACATTTGTCAAACACATACGAACCGCCAATCGTAAACCGTCCATTTTCCTTTTACAGACTTTGTAAGATGACAAAGCAATTTGCTACTTGCAATTGGGTTCCGTCTCGGATCACAGAAACACAAATCAATGAATATGTCACCACCGGCGCTTTAGCTTAAAAAATGTCCTCCATTGGTGAGTTCCTGGCCCTGAGTGCCCCCCTGAACCTCAAGATGGAGAAGTGATTGTATTTTTGCAACATTTGGCTCGAGGTTTCAGTCCTCCCGGATCAAAATTTTCCGGGATGTTCTTGCCAGGCTCCAACTTCACCCTCAAGATATTGGACCAAATTTGGTGTCTAACATATGCAATTTCCAAGTATTCTGCGAGGTTTATCTGCAGGAAGAACCAACTGTCGATCTCTTTCTTGATCTCTTTCACTTAAACCGCCGGACGGAATTTTCCGATGGACCTAATACTAAACTTGGCGGTGTGTCAATCCAAAAGAGGAAAGAGGTTGATTTTCCTCACACCAAACTTCACAGCCATCCAAAAGACTGGAACCAAACCTGGTTCTACTGTCAGAATACTGACCCTGCTGAAGAGAATCCCTTGCCGGGCTACCGTCCGCACCGGCTCAGCAATAATCACCCTTTACCTCAGAGATTGCCTGCCAAAGATCGACAAGCCTATGCACCTCAACTCGCCAAACTCCGGGCTCTCCTTGCCAATGGTTTAACTGGTGTTGATCTCGTCCATTGCTGGATTTCATGGTACATTCTCCCTTTAAGCCGCCGGCCTGGATTGATGTTTGAATATACCGGCAGCACCAATGATCCTCAACAGTTTAATTCAATAGAACTGACTGATGATGAAGTCAGTGAAAGTGTAAAGAAATTACTTGATGAACCGCTCACCGTATGTACTCAAATTGGTCTGCGTCCTTTTTACGCCTCTAACAAACCGCCAGCAGTAAGGATTTTAACCTTGTACTTTTCCTGATCCTTCTCCGCTTTGACATTGCTATAATAATCCCTTTGTGCAATCCCATAGGCCAGTAGCTCCTTTTGGAAAAGGAAATCTCAAGACAAAGTAGCTAAGGATCCTCGTGGTAAGACCAAGGTCATCAAGAAAGCTGCCAAAAAGAAAATTGCTGAATCTTCGGAGCCGCCAGAAGATGTCGATGACTCGGCTGAAGAGGTAAAGTTTGACTCCCTTGACTTCTATCAGTATATTTTACTGATAATGATTATTCCCAGGACGATGCGGAGGCCAGCCACGCAGATCATGTTGAGGTAATTTGTCTTTCTTCTGACTCAGAACTTGTGCCGGTTCAACGATTTCGCCGTGCAGTTCAGAAAGTGAAATGCTCTCACCCTGTTGTTCATTTGGATCAAAAACTTTCTTTGAAGACACAGCAAACCGAAGGGCGTCGCACAACCCGACACAGTGGTCAACAGGTCACTTCTTCCAGTTTACCTCATACCCCAAACCGGAAACGTCGTCCAGAGGTTGCTTGTTCTCCTCAAAAATGTTATCTTTTGAAAGGTTTCTTCCGATGCCCTCTCAATTCATCTGATTCAAATTATCATGCATCTTCTAATTCGTCTGGCGGTTCATCAACCACTCAACTGCCTCCACTGAAAACCGTCCCTAGGTAAGTGTGCAATCTTCCCTTCTCTTTCATAACTCAGTTGACCATGCTAATCTTTGTTTTAATATTAGTGCTCAAGCTCGTTTGAGTAAGAAGGCCAAGACCAGTGCCCCTACCGGTGAAGTTGAACCGGAGAAAGCTCCTGAGGATCTTGATAACAATCTTGATAATCTCATGGATGATTTTGTCCCACCAAAGCCAACTATCAATGCTAATCCACCAGAAGCTGATCCGGCCATACATGAGGATACCTCAAGTCCACATGCTATGCCTGCAAGTCCGGTTGCTGATCCACTGAAGTCAAGTGCTAATCCGCCAAGCCCAACCAAAGACGATGACATTATTATTACTGGCACTGCTTATACCGCTCCGGGCGATCCATTGGTCTTGGCAAAACATACCGCCAAGGATGAATTTATTTCAATGGGCAAGAAGAAGACGGAAACTGATATGTCAAAATATGCTAATCTTTCTGCCCAGGATCTTCATTCCGAATTATTGAACCGGCTTTATACAAGCCGAGATCATGAGGCTGACTTGGTAAATCTGATGAAGGAACATTATGAGGTAAATATTTTCCTCCTTATCTTTGTATTCTATCTGCCTTGTATCCTGTAGCCCCCAAGGGTCGGTTTAGCTTGTAAAAACAAAACGGGACTTTGAATTTCCAAACTGCACGTTGTTGACTGTTAAGTAGTTTGAACAGATACACATTAGCCCCCAAGTACCAGGATTGAAACTTGTATGAATCCTTGGGACTTTGAATAAGCAGTAAGAAAGAAGGAATCCGCATTAGCCCCCAAGTGCCAGGATTGAAACTTGTATGAATCCTTGGGACTTTGAATAAGTAGTAAGAAAGAAGCAATCCGCATTAGCCCCCAAGTGCCAAGTGTAGAACCGGTTGTATGCTTGGGACTTTTGATAAAATATTGAAATGCTCCTCCTGATTTTGGCAGGCTGACATAAACCATCAACGGACACAGATTGCTGATCTTCAAGAGAGTATGAAATCTCATCAAGAAGAATCTTCCAAAGCCAAAGATGAACTTCGAGCCACTTTAACTTCCATGGAAAGACTAAAGGAAGAATTCAAGACGGAACGTGCCAATTGGGACACTGAGAAGGGCACATTGCTGAAACGGGCTGAAGATGCCGAATCTGCTCTTAAACCGGTGGCAGACGAACTTTCTGGGTTGAAACGTCAAGTGAACGCCATGACCTCCGCAGTATTTGGTAAGTACTCCTGGCAAGGTATTTGAAATATCCATCTTGCAAGGTGCCGGTTGAAATATGAAATTCTTAAACCATTGCAGGTAGCCGCATTACTTATCTGGAGCAACTATACACCGGTGCTCAACGGGTTATCTGCGCAGCATCCTATGACAATCCGGCCCCAACACTGATCAAGGACACTCTGGGAAGGTTATCCATGGTACCAGCACAGCTAGAAGAGTTGAAGCGATCTGCTGCCAGGGCCGGTGCTTTGTTGGCACTTACCCGAGCCAAAGCGTGGATAGCTGACTTAGATCCGGTTGACCTTGCCAAAGGCTTTCCAAGTACACAAGAAAACGGGGCAGATTTTGATGATGCAGCCCTTAAAAGAGTGACAAGGGAAATGTGTCCTCTGGCGAGTCAGCTGGCAGAAGATGCTACCTTGACGGTTCATCGGTCTTATTATGATGCCAACAACAAACGGATTAACCCTGTCATTCCGGAGGCGCAAAATCTTATTCCAGGAAACCGTAAGCACACTTATGCCCCTGACATTGATCCATCCGAACTTATCAGTGAAGAAGCTATCTTTCAGGCCTTAACCCAGATTGACTGGACCACTACAAACTTCCAACCGCTAGGTGGGGAGGAGGAAGCTGAGCCGACGCCAGATGACCCATCAACATCGCATCAACATGGTAATGAAACTTGGTCCGGCCATCATAGTGATACTCGATAAACCTTGTTCTGCTGGAAACACCATATTTTGGGCCTTCAAGCGCCTTGTAATAGGCTAGTAAAAATACTTTGATCCATTGCCATCGTGCACTGGGATACACTTTGCGTTGATTTGCCATGAGAATCTCAGTACTGGCTTATGTATTTTTACAATATTATGCAATCCCTGTGCCTGCATAAGGAAAATCTGTCCAGGCGGTTTACCACCGGACGGGTCAAAATATCCAACTTGGTAAGCAACTATGGTTGCAGCAATAATAAATCATACCTGTGATATAAAACATTGCTGTCAGTTTACCAATTGTTATTTGAAGAAGGGTGAAAACCCAACCTCCACCGTACCATGTTGGTATATATATGATATAGAACCGGGTTGTGATGAACACCGGCCGATTGCTTGAGACAAAGCATCAAAGCCAGACCGGTTTTGAAGGATGCCGGATTACCTTTAATTGCATACTTGAACAGAAGATCCGTAAGCCATGCCGGGTTAAAAAACTCTGGTTTAACATAGACCTCAAGAAAAAGAAAAACTTGGCAAAAAAGGAAACAAAAAACTGTAGTCGAGGCTTTTCGAGGGCTGCCAGGCCCAAATCGAGGCTTTTCATGGGCTGCCAGGCCACTGAGTTAAACCATTTTGGAAAAGCCTTTCAAGATGGCCCTCCAACTAACCAATCATCGTTTTAACTTTGACAAGTTCAGGGTCTCAATGAGAGTAACTATCAAACGTTCAAAGGGTCGTGCTAGGATTACCTGGATAGGAGTGGCTTACTTGATGAAGGCAGGTTAACCCGGGGTTTTAGGTGAATACACCAGGCTTCCAAGCCATGGGTCGATACCCAGCTACAAGGGTCCTTTCAAACTCTTTGGTATTTGACGCAAAGAGCCCCCAAGTAACTTTGTGAGCTGTGCTCAATAGGTGCCTATGTTTGAGTTGTGCGTAGCAACAAGACTCTCGTTGGCCCCTTGGGTGTGAAGCTCCCAAGCTTTGTTGTGGTGTGATAGCCACATTAAGAGGGTAGTAACACTATGTTCTCTTTGGTGAATACACCTATGTTTGAACAGGAAGCCCCCAAGTTTTGTTGTGGCATAATAGCCGCATTAAGAGGGTAGTAACGCTATGTTCTCTTTGGTGAATACACCTATGTTTGAACAGGAAGCCCCCAAGTTAGGAGATATCTGAAGGGAAAAACGGCGGAGGCCCTGCTTGATAGCAAGGATGCCGGTTTATTATATTGATCATAATATATACATTGTTGAAATATGTACATATGAAAAGCCTATGGCTTCAAGTATAATAAGGCCGTAGGAGAGCTATGTTCCATGGCCGCCGGGTCTCCTCCTCAGAGCTACGTGAGTCTTCTCGAACGTTAATGAGGTAGTATGATCCGTTGTGCAGATTTTTGCTGACCACAAAAGGCCCTTCCCAAGGTGGGGATAACTTGTGCATATCAGTCTGGTATTGAATGAGCCGAAGTACCAAATCGCCTTCTTGAAAGGTTCTTGTCTTAACCCGGCGGCTGTGATAACGCCACAGGTCTTGTTGATAAACCGCCGACCGAGCCAAAGCCATGTCCTGCTTCTCATCTAATAGGTCCAGCACCTCTTGGCATGCTTGCTCATTGTCCGCTTCAACATAATTCGCGACTCGGGGCGAGTCGTGACGAATATCACTTGGGAGGACAACCTCAGCCCCATAGACCAGGAAAAAGGGTGTATATCCCATAGATCGGTTTGGGGTGGTATTTATACTCCATAACACAGATGGTAATTCTTCCACCCAACAACCCGGCGTCCGCTTCAAAGGAACCATGAGCCGAGGCTTGATACCCTTCAGGATTTCTTGATTTGCCCTCTCAGCTTAACCATTAGACTGGGGGTGAGCCACAGACGCTACATCAAGCCGGATGTGCTCTCATTGGCAGAACTCCTCCATCTCACCTTTAGAAAGGTTCGTACCATTATCTATGATGATGCTATGTGGAAAGCCAAAACGGAAAATAATCTTTTTGAGAAATTGAACTGTCGTGGCTGCATCACATTTACTAACGGGCTCCACTTCAACCCTTTTGGTGAACTTGTCAACCGCCACCAACAGGTGGGTCTTCTTGTCCTTAGAACGCTTAAAAGGTCCAACCATATCAAGCCCCCAAGTAGCAAACGGCCAAGTGATGGGGATCATACGTAACTCTTGAGCAGGAACATGAGCTCGATGTGAAAATTTCTGACAAGCGTCACACCGCTTTACCAAGTCTTCCACATCAGAGTGAGCTGTCAACCAGTAGAACCCGTGTCGGAAAGCCTTAGCAACCAAGGACTTTGAGCCGACATGGTGACCGCAATCCCCTTCATGGATTTCCCGTAGAATCTCTTGTCCTTCTTCAGGAGAAACACAATGTTGGAATACGCCTGAAACGCTAGAATGGTGCAACTCACCATTGTGAACAACCATAGACTTGGACCGCCGGACTATCTGCCTGGCGAAAAGTTCGTCTTCTAGTAATTCGCCCCAGTTCAGATACGCCAAATATGGAACCATCCAATCCGGAGTGGCATGTAAAACGGCTACCAACTGGGCCTCCGGATCAGGAATAGCTAAATCCTCCTCTGTAGGTAACTTTACAGATGGGTTATGCAAGATATCTAGAAAGGTATTAGGTGGTACCGGTTTACGCTGAGATCCCAGCCGGCTTAGAGCATCTGTTGCTTCATTCTTGCGCCGGTCGATGTGCTCCACCTGATAACCCTTAAAGTTACCTGCCACAATATCCACCTCGCGCCTATAAGCCGCCATGAGTCGCTCCTTAGAATCCCAAGTACCAGAAACTTGCTGAGCCACCAGATCGGAATGTCCAAAGCATCGGACCCGGCTTAAGTTCATTTCCTTAGCTAGAAGAAGACCGTGGAGCAAGGCCTCGTACTCCGCTGCATTGTTAGTACAAGGAAACATTAAGCGGAGAACATAACAAATCTTATCTCCTCGAGGGGAAGTGAGGACAACTCCAGCCCCCGAGCCTTCCAGCTGACTGGATCCATCAAAGTGAATGGTCCATTATGTATTATTCGGTTTGTCTTCTGGTGCCTGTAACTCGGTCCAATCATTAATGAAGTCCACAAGCGCCTGAGACTTGATGGCTGTTCGGGGCATATACTTCAAACCGTGGGGACCAAGCTTGATCGCCCACTTCGCAACCCGGCCAGTTGCCTCTCTATTCTGGGTTATATCGCCCAAGGGAGCAGAACTGACCACTGTGATAGGATGACCTTGAAAATATTGCTTGAGTTTCCTACTTGCCATAAAAACTCCATATACTAGCTTCTGCCAATGCGGATATCTTTGCTTTGATTCGATCAGTACTTCACTGATATAATAAACTGGTCGTTGAACCGGAATATTCTTTCCCAGCCTCCTTACACTCAACCACAATCGCCACACTGACCGCTCGGGCATTGGCAGCCACGTACAACAATAGGGGTTCATTATCAACTGGAGCAGCAAGGACTGGCAGTTCAGCTAGCTGCCGCTTCAACTCCTCGAATGCCGCATTGGCGGCGTCACTCCAGACGAATTTATCTGTTTTCTTCAACATCTGATACAGGGGAATCGCCTTCTCTCCCAAACGGCTGATAAATCAGCTGAGGGCTGCAATCCGGCCCGCCAAACGCTGAACATCATTGATACACGCCAGTTTAGCCAAGGATGTAATTGCTTTGATCTTTTCCGAATTTGCCTCAATACCCCTGTTAGACACAAGAAAACCCAAGAGTTTGCCTGCTGGAACACCAAAAACGCATTTGTCCGGGTTGAGCATCATCTTGTAAACCCGAAGATTGTCGAATGTCTCCTTGAGGTCATTTATCAGGGTTTCCTGCTTCCTGGATTTTACCACAATATCATCCACATAGGCATGAACATTACGCCCGATCTGTTTGTGAAGACAATTTTGCACACAATGCTGGTAGGTTGCTTGGGCACTCTTGAGCCCAAAAGGCATAGAAACATAGCAGAAGGCTCCAAAGGGAGAGATGAAGGCTGTCTTCTCCCGGTCCTTAACTGCCATCTTAATCTGATGATAACCTGAATACGCATACAGGAAACTCAGGCGCTCAGAACCCGCCGTTGCATCAATGATCTGATCAATACGCGGGAGAGCGAAAGGATCTGCCGGGCAAGCTTTATTCAAATCAGTGTAGTCCACACACATACGCCAAGTGCCATTTTTCTTAAGAACAAGCACCGGATTATCCAACCATTCGGGATGAAACACTTCGACAATAAACCTAACTGCCAGTAGCCAGGCTACCTCTTCACTGATGGCCTTGCATCTTTCTTCGTTAAAACGGCGAAGGTACTGCTTGACCGGTTTAAACTCAGGATCAATATTTAGACTGTGCTCAGCGAGTTCCCTCGGTACACCTGGCATGTCAGAAGGTTTCCATGCAAAGATGTCCCGGTTCTCACGGATGAACTCGATGAGCGCGCTTTACTATTTCGGATCCAGATTTGTATTGATACTAAACTGCTTGGACGAATCACCAGGGACGAAGTCAACGAGTTTAGTTTCATTAGCCGGTTTGAACGTCAGGGCCGGGTCATGCTCAGTCGTAGGTTTCTTCAGAGGGGTCATGTCCGCCGGATCCACATTGTCTTTATAGAATTTGAGCTCCTCTGTCGCACAAACCGATTCAGCATAGGCCGCTTCACCTTCCTCGCAATCCAAAGCAATCTTTCGACTCCCATGTACCGTGATCGTCCCCTTATAACCCGGCATTTTGAGCTATAGATAAACATAACAGGGTCTCGCCATGAACTTCGCGTAAGCCGGCCGTCCAAATAGCGCGTGATATGGACTCTGGATTTTCACCACCTCAAAGGTCAACGTCTCAGACCTAAAATCAAGCTCATCTCCAAACACGACTTCCAAAGCGATCTTTCCCATGGGGTATGCCGATTTACCTGGTACTACACCATGAAAAATAGTGTTTGACGGTTTAAGACTCTTATCTATCAATCCCATGCGACGAAAAGTCTCATAGTATAGGATGTTGATACTGCTCCCTCCATCCATCAGAACCTTGGTAAACTTATAGCCCCCACCTGAGGGGCTACCACCAAAGCTAGTTGAACCGGATTATCAACCCGGGGCGGGTGATCCTCTCTGCTCCATACAATGGGTTGTTCCGACTATCGTAGATAGTGTGGTACGGCCGGTTCAACAGTATTGACTGCCCTCTTGTGAAGTTTCTAATCCCGCCTGCACAGGCTAGTAGTGAACACATGATACTGTCCGTTGTTCAACTGTTTGGGGTGACTCTGGTAACCTGACTGTTGCCGATTCCCTTGGTTATTCTGCTGGTTATTACCATGGTTGTTCTGATGGCCCTGGTTGTTCTGAAATCCAGAGCTTGACCCACCGCCCCCCATGGAAACCTGGGCCTGAACCGCCCGGTGGATCCTGATCATATCGGTATAAATCAGATTTTTTGAACTCCCTCATTATGAGACAATCCTTCCAAAGATGTGTGGAAGGGACCGCCTTGGTTCCATGCTTCGGGCAGGGCTGGTTTAACAAATACTCCAGATTGATGCCGCGTTGGGGCGGTTTACCTTTGCGACGCTGCATATTGTGTTAGCCACCAAATCTGAATTATCCGCTTTGCGCTTACTGTTATTCCCATCGCCTCCTTGGTTGTGGTGCTGCCCTTTTGCACCGCCGTTCTTCTTTCCCTTCTCCGGTTTGTCCTGCTCTGAATCCGGATCCTTGGTATTATCTGAATCGACATACTTAACTAAAGCGGCCATGAGTGTTGACATGTTGTTGCAATGACATTTGAGCCTTCCCAACTTCTGTTTCAACGGTTTGAAACGGCAGTTGCCCTCTAACGTTAATACTGCGGTGTCTGCAGTAATACGATCTGACGAATGCAAAATCGTCGAGACCCGTTTAACCCAATGGGTCGTGGACTAGATCTACAATTGACATCGGCTGCTTGCATGTATCCTTGAAGTTCTGGATGAACCGGCGCTTTAATTCGGCCCATGAATCGATAGAGTTGGTTGGCAAGCTCTTCAACCAAGTGCGAGCTATTCCTTCCAGCATCATGGTGAAATATTTAGCACATACTACCTCATCCACATCTAACTGTTGGGGAACGTAGTAATTTCAAAAAACATTCCTACGCACATGCAAGATCATGGTGATGCATAGAAACGAGAGGGGAGCGTGTGATCTATGTACCCTTGTAGATCGACAACGGAAGCGTTTGGTTGATGTAGTCGTACGTCTCCACGGCCCGACCGATCAAGCACCGAAACTACGACACCTCCGAGTTCTAGCACACATTCAGCTCGATGATGATCCCCGGACTCCGATCCAGCAAAGTGTCGGGGAAGAGTTCCGTCAGCACGACGGCGTGGTGATGATCTTGATGCACTACTGTCGCAGGGCTTCGCCTAAGCACCGCTACAATATTATCGAGGACTATGGTGGAGGGGGGCACCGCACACGGCTAAGAATATGATCACACGGATCAACTTGTGTGTCTAGGGGTGCCCCCTTGCCCCCGTATATAAAGGAGCAAGGGGAGGAGGCCGGCCGGCCCCTATAGGCGCGCCAGGAGGAGTCCTCCTCCTAGTAGGAGTAGGACTCCTACTAGGAGGGGGAAGGAAGTGGGGAGGGAGAGGGAAAGGGGGGCGCCACCCCCCCTCTCCTAGTCCAATTCGGACCAGGGGGAGGAGGCGCACGGCCCACCCTGGCTGCCCCTCTCTCTCTCTCCACTAAGGCCCATAAGGCCCATTACTTCTCCCGGTAGGGTTCCGGTAACCCTCCGGCTCTCCGGTTTTCTCTGGAATCACCCGGAACACTTCCGGTGTCCGAATATAGCCGTCAAATATATCAATCTTTATGTCTCGACCATTTTGAGACTCCTCGTCATGTCCGTGATCACATCCAGGACTCCGAACTAACTTCGGTACATCAAAACTCATAAACTCATAATATAACTGTCATCGAAACCTTAAGCGTGTGGACCCTACGGGTTTGAGAACAATGTAGACATGACCGAGACACGTCTCCGGTCAATAACCAATAGCGGAACCTGGATGCTCATATTGGCTCCTACATATTCCACAAAGATCTTTATCGGTCAAACCGCATAACAACATACGTTGTTCCCTTTGTCATCGGTATGTTACTTGCCCGAGATTCGATCGTCGGTATCTCAATACCTAGTTCAATCTCGTTACCGGCAAGTCTCTTTACTCATTTCGTAATACATCATCTTGCAACTAACTCATTAGTTGCAATGCTTGCAAGGCTTATGTGATGTGCATTACCGAGAGGGCCCAGAGATACCTCTCCGACAATCGGAGTGACAAATCCTAATCTCGAAATACGCCAACCCAACATGTACCTTTGGAGACACCTGTAGAGCACCTTTATAATCACCCATTTACGTTGTGATGTTTGGTAGCACACAAAGTGTTCCTCCGGCAAACGGGAGTTGCATAATCTCATAGTCATAGGAACATGTATAAGTCATGAAGAAAGCAATAGCAACATACTAAACGATCAGGTGCTAAGCTAATGGAATGGGTCATGTCAATCAGATCATTCACCTAATGATGTGATCCCGTTAATCAAATAACAACTCTTTGTTCATGGTTAGGAAATATAACCATCTTTGATTAACGAGCTAGTCAAGTAGAGGCATACTAGTGACACTCTGTTTGTCTATGTATTCACACATGTATTATGTTTCCGGTTAATACAATTCTAGCATGAATAATAAACATTTATCATGATATAAGGAAATAAATAATAACTTTATTATTGCCTCTAGGGCATATTTCCTTCACTAACATCTCCATTGCCATCTCATAGCTCTCCACCCACGCCTCTGGCTGCAAATTGGCGGTGTAGTTTGGCACCTTACGAGGTCCCTTAAAATCCTTGGGCAATCGCACATTACGCAATGCGGGAATTAAACATGGTACCCCTAGGGAACAGAACATCACCCCTGGCTCCACTACTAGGAAAAGGGCTAAAGATGAGATTGACACTAATGGCGCACTGTACATGTCGTGCGCCATTACTAAATACTAATGGCGCACCATGTGTTGGTACGCCATTAGTGTGCAAATACTAATGGCGCACCACATCCACGGTGCACCATTAGTAAATATTTTTTTTCAAAAGTACTAATGGCGCACTGTGGGTGTGGTGCGCCATTACTAGTTGAACTACTAATGGTGCACCACATCCACGGTGCGCCATTAGTAAAAAAAAAAAAAAAATTTTTTCAAAATTACTAATGGCACACCGTGGGAGTGGTGCGCCATTACTAGTTGAACTACTAATGGCGCACCATGCCACGGTACGCCATTAGTAACTTGGCCACCACTTCCACCGAATGCACCCCCCCCCCCCCCCCCCCCCGTGGACCGCCTTTTCAGTTTTTAAAAAAATAAAAAAATGATGGAAATGTCAAAAAAATAAAAGAAAATAAGTTTCCGATGTGATATGTGGTCTAGTTGTTAGAAAAATTTACAAACATGAATTTTCGACTTTTTTGCAAAATCTCTCAAGAATTTGTAAAAACAGGCATAACTTTTGCATACGAACTCGGATGAAAAAGTTTTTTATATGAAAAATCATCTACTCGAAAAGTTACGGGGCTTTTAAGATCTGGGGAGGCAAAAAAATTCAAAAAAATTCAAACTTACTAATGGCGCACCTGCCCATGGTGCACCATTAGTATCTTCCCGCCTTCAAAATTCAAAATCAATAAAAAAATAAAAAAAGTTAGTAATGGCGCACCTGCCCATGGTGCGCCATTAGTATCTTCCCGCCTTCAAAATTCAATATAAATAAAAAAAATAAAAAAAAGGTTAGTAATGGCGCACCTGCCCGCGGTGCGCCATTACTATGCCGTATATATGGCTGGGCGTGGTCCTCTCCTCCTTACCTCTTCATTCTTTCTCCTCCACTCCACCTCTCCTCCACTCCATCTCCTCCTCTCCTCTACTCCATCTTCCCTTCTCTCCTCCACCATACTACCCTCCTCCTCTCCAGCGACCTCCTCCTCCTCTTCGGCGACCTCCTCCTCCTCCTCTCCGGCGACCTCCTCCTCCTCTCCGGCGACCTCCACCTCCCTCCTCTCCGGTGAGCTCCTCCTTCCTCCTCTCCGGTGAGCTCCTCCTCCCTCCTCTCCTCCCATCCCCTCATGGTTTCTCCTTCCTCCTCTCCTCTCCGATGCTCCGGTGAACTCCTCTCCGGCGACCTCCTCCTCCTCTCCGGCGATGTAGGCGAGCGCCTCTCCGGTGACCTCCTCCTCCTCCTCCTCACCGGCGAACTCCTCTCCGGCAAAAGAACACGGCAAAATAATGTAAAAGATTCAAAACAGGAACAAAATCTAAAATAATATCGTGCCAAAAAACGAGCAAAAAATGGGCAAAAAAATCACGATCCAGATCCAAATTCAAAATTCAAAAAAATAGCAATGGCGCACGGTGGGGGTTAGATGGTGCGCCACTACTATTTTCCCACCTTCAAAATTCAAAAATACTAATGGCGCACCAGTGGCCTATACTAATGGCGCACCAGCGGTGCGCCATTAGAATACCAGATTATAATAGCGCACCACAGGTGCGCCATTAGAAAAAAATTCTAGTGGCGTGATGCTAATGGCGCACCGGTAGTGCGCCATTAGTAGGCAAAACTGGTGCGCCATTAGTAGGCCTTTTCCTAGTAGTGCTCCACGGAGGCAGTGGGGTGAATCGGAGTATGTTGTCGGCGGTGCGCACTACTGGACACGGCCGGTTTGTCTTCCAGGTGTCTGCTGTAACTCCGGCTTGGTCGGGGAGTAGAACGAATCCTCTCATGGCTGTGTGAATACGCTTGTTGTTGATTCAGTGCTGTCTGAAGGAGATCCCTTGCCCGACGCGCTTCCACTGCAACTGGTGATTCGGCGTCGGTTGGGAGAGCCGCCAGGCATGAAGCGGCGGCCACAATATTATCCAACGGGTTGGAATAATGCCCGGGCGGCGTTGATGATACAACGTTGTTCTGGCGAAGCAGGTTTGTTGCGCGTGACTGAACCGGCGCTCCTGCTTCCGGTGCCCCCGCCCGGTTTGGCGCGGGTTGGTTACCAGCTCCTGCACCTGGCGTGTTGAAAAGATTCTGCGGCTCATAAACCAACGGGAGACGTGATCGGTACCTTCTTCTCATGACTTCTTCTGAAGCATTCTGATCCAGTCTAATCCGATAAGCTCGTGCTTCCAACTCGGCCCGCTCTGTGGCCATCCTGGCGTTCTCTGCTGCCAGGTCCGCTTTAGCCTGGGCTATCTGATCTTTCACCTTTTGAATCTCCGCATTGTGCTGATCCTTGGCTGCTGTGTCTACCTCCGCGGACATCAGTGCCGCTAGAGCGTCAAAAATCAGACAAGACTTGGGCCGGAGGCGGCGCCGAGCTTCCTGTCCCTGCTGGTGTGGCCATCATTGAACCAGAGAGCATTGCTGCGGCGGTAGATGAATGAGGCGCTGGTCGTGTGCCGGCCATGAAGACGGCGGCCCGGTTTGGCAGACCGGGGGAATCCAGAATACTGTTGCCCTCAGATCCTCCCTCAATCGGTCCGTCGTGCAACTGGTAAAGCGACTCAGTTTCTCCAGAAGACTCGTCACCGCTACGGACTACGGTTTCTTCGTCGGAGACCGGTTCCTCCTCGTACCTCGAACCATGGACGACACCTACGAAAACATGCCTTGCCTCAGGCTGAACCGGTGAAGAACTTGCACGCCGAGCCGTTTCGATGATGTCGGTGCAGGTGCCCGGCTCGGGGGTCGGTTCACCGATCTTGCCGATGAAGACGTGAATCCCACCAAAGGGGACCCGGTACCCATATTCGATTGAATCGGCCTCGGGACCCCATCCTGCGTTGTCGATGTAGAGCTTGCCGCGGTGACTCTTCGTCATCCGGCCCACAGCGTATCCCTTAAGTCCATCGAAGCTGCCTTTCAAGAACTCGAAACCATTGTGCGATGGCCCCACGGTGGGCGCCAACTGTCGCGGAATTGTCACGGCAGATGTCCTCATGAAAGGACTTAGTCGTGGAGCCATCACTACGGGTTAACTTGAAAGGGTTAAACCAGACAAGGGGACACGGGAGTTTTATACTAGTTCGGCCCCTTCGATGAAGGTAAAAGCCTACGTCTAGTTGTGATTGGTATTGCTGGGGTTTTGAAGACCAGGGAGTGAATCCGCTTTGTCTGGCTTCGAGTTGTTGCTCTTTATCCCTAAACCGCCGCCGGATCACCCCTTTATATACTCAGGAGGACCCCGGCCGGTTTACAGAGTCCCGAGGCTAGCTCATACAAGTGTCCGCCTCGGTCTCTTCTTTCCTATCTTACAATGCAAGTTAATACAATCATGGCTGTTTACTATCATGGGCCCTAAATCGCCCGCGGGCTCTGGGCCTCTAAGCTTTATCCGTAAAGCGCCATCTTCTGGAGTTCCTTGGGCTTCAGTATAGCTGAAGGTGAACCGGCCCCTCCTGGGCGGTTTACCCTCAGAGGTTATATCCTTGACAATAATGAAGTGGGAGACCATGAGCGGCTCCTCCCCCTCCCTGAGCTGCGCGATCTTGGGGTCCAGCGTGAGCCCACACAGAAGCACGGCAGCTCCACGGTCTGCCCCGGGCCCGGAACTCGTCACCGGTGAGCATGATGGAGTGCGGGTTCGGCAACGACCTTGCGGAGCGAGCCGCTGGCGCGGGAGGAGTTGAGGCGGCCGAGGTCGAGCCCAGAGATGATCCCCGATGGCGCCGCCTCGAGGGCCTTCCGGTGCGCGCGCACGAAGGGCCGCGCCGGTGCGCCCCACCGGCCCGCCACCTCATCGACATGCAGCGGCGGTTGGATCTGGATGGGGATGGCCGTGTTGCTGTGGTGTAGCGAGCAGAGGTGGCGGCAGCGATGGGGAAAAGGGAGCATGAGCGGCAACGGCAAAGGGGATAAGGGAGCTAGGGGGATAAGGGTGCTAGGACGGTGACGGGGGACCGTTGTTGTCGATCTGGATCGGGGAGAGGATTGGGGTGGGTGGCGGATCTTGAGTGAAAGAATGGAGGTGGGGGAGGAAGGAATGATAGAAAGAATGGAGGCGGGGTGGGGTGGGTGGGTGGAAAATGTCCATGAGGACAGACCTCGGGTTTCGGCTCGGGTGGGTTTGGGCAGTTGGATCCGGAAGCATCTGACGGTGGTTGATGCATGATCCGCGTGATATGCCCATGGTCCAATTAGAACGCATCAAACCATTTGATAACCTTATGACCATATAAATTGGTCATGATCGATTCAAGATAAAAAGTTTCATTCCATTTTTCAGTGCTCAAAATGAGTTTTTTTTGTGAAAGTCCTATCAAATAATTGTTCAAATGATCTCATATTGTGCACAATGGTGCATCTTGGAATTTCAAACAATGTTGCCTAAGGGAGTTTTCATTTTCTTTGCACGGAAAATTCATTTTCTATTTTTCGAGTGCCCGAAAAGAGGTTTTTTTGAAGGACCTACCATATATTTGTTGCAAAATTGTACCAAATCAATTTTCTAAAATACTAGGACATATTTAATGCACAATTGACCAAATGGTTGGGTGTAAAAAAATTGATCCACCTCTCATGAAAAAGACAAATTTTCGCCGATTCAGTTGGAAGCAAGTCAAATTTGAACTGTAGCTACCTCGTAGTTTGCTCTTCATTTTTTTCCAAAAATCATTTCTAGGTACATAAGTATCTATTTAATCAGAGAAACACCAAAAAAATTCCAAGATTCAACCACTAGCTAGGAACGGTCATTCCCGCCATTTTGACCGCATTTTGAAACGGGCATAAAAAATTCAAAAAAAATCAAAAAATTGGAAAACCTTCGCATTGTTTCATTATGTGTGGCCAAGTTCCCTGGAAAAATAACAAACTTGTAGTACAACAATTATTTAAAAAAAATGTTCTCAGAAACGAGCTATCATGCGTGAAGATTCATGGCTTTCAAGCCAAATGATCAATCTTATGGCCACATTCATGGCATAGTTTGTTCAAATGATCTCATATTGTGCACAAGGGTACATCTTGGAATTCCAAACAATGTTGCCTAAGGAAGTTTTCATTTTCTTTGGATGAAAAACCATTTTCCATTTTTTGAGTGCCCAAAAGGAGGTTTTTTTGTGAAGGACCTCCCAAATAATTGTTGCAAAATTTGACCAAATCAATTTTATAAAATACAAGGCCATATTTAATGCACAATTGACCAAATGGTTGGGTGTAAAAAGTTTTGATCCACCTCTCATGAAAAAGACAAATTTCCACCGATTCAGTTGGAAGCGGGTCAAATTTGAACTTTAGCTGCCTTGTAGTTTGCTCTTTATTTTCTCCAAAAACCATTTCTAGGTACATAAGTATCTATTTAATAAGAGAAACACCAAAAAATTCCAAGATTCAACCACTAGCTAGGAACGGTCATTCCCGCGGTTTTAACCGCATTTTGAAACAGGCATAAAAACTTCAAAAAAAATCAAAAAATTGGGAAACTTCGCATTGTGTCATTATATGTGGCCAAGTTCATAGAAAAAATAACAAACTTGTAATAAGGCAATTATTTTAAAAAAATATTCTCAGAAATGAGCTATCACGTGTGGAGATCAATGGCTTTCAAGCCAAATGATCAATCTTATGGCCACATTCATGGCATAGTTTGTTCAAATGATGTCATATTGTGCACAAGGGTGCATCTTGGAATGGCAAACAATATTGCCTAAGGAAGTTTTCATTCTCTTTGGACGAAAAAACCATTTTCCATTTTTCGAGTGCCCAAAAGGAGGTTTTTTTTGTGAAGGACCTCCCAAATAATTGTTGCAAAATCGGACCAAATCATTTTTATAAAATACTAGGCCATATTTAATGAACAATTGACCAAATGGTTGGGTGTAAAAAGTTTTGATCCACCTCTCGTGTAAAAGAAAAAATTTCCGCCAATTCAGCTGGAAGCGGGTCAAATTTGAACTGTAGCTGCCTTGTAGTTTGCTCTTTATTTTTTCCAAAAATCAATTCTAGGCACATAAGTATCTATTTAATCAGAGAAACACCAAAAAAATTCCAAGATTCAACCACTAGCTAGGAACAGTCATTGCCGCCGTTTTGACCGCATTTTGAAACGGGCATAAAAATTTCAAAAAAAATCAAAAAATTGGGAAACCTTCGCATTGCGTCATTATATGTGGCCAAGTTCCCAGGAAAAATAACAAACTTGTAATACGGCAATTATTTAAAAAAAGTGTTCTCAGAAACGATCTATCAAGTATGGAGATCAATGGCTTTCAAGCCAAATGATCAATCTTATGGCCACATTCATGGCATAGTTTGTTCAAATTATCTCATATTGTGCACAAGGGTGCATATTCGAATGGCAAACAATGTTGCCTAAGGAAGTTTTCATTTTCTTTGGACGAAAAAACCATTTTCCATTTTTCGAGTGCCCAAAAGAAGGTTTTTTGTGAAGGATCTCCCAAATAATTGTTGCAAAATTGGACCAAATCAATTTTATAAAATACTAGGACATATTTAATGCACAATTGACAAAATGGTTGGGTGTAAAAAGTTTGGATCCGCCTCTCGTGAAAATGACAAATTTCCGCCGATTCAGTTGGAAGCGGGTCAAATTTGAACTGTAGCTGCCTCATAGTTTGCCATTTATTTTTTCCAAAAATTATTTCTAGTTATACAAGTACCTATTTAATCATAAATACATGGTTTGGTGGCGATACGTTGAGGTTTGGGCGGTGGCCGAGGGGCCCAACTCTAGAGCGCGTAAACTCGCATGCCCGCCGCGTGGTCACCGCGTGACCATGGCATTGCCATGTGTTTTGGGCGTCCTAGGCATGTCTAGTGGGTTGGGCACTCCCTAGGTAGGTGCTATGAAGAAAATTACAACATAAGATTCTCACGAGGAGATCGATCGATGCTCAAACATGAATTAGCAGCCAAGTGTTTGATTAGCGGTATGGGAAATGTACATGGCTAATGGGCGTGAGTTTTGACTGAGGATGATCAGTTACTAAGAAGACCGTCTTCACAAATTTTCAGCTCAAAAGGAGGAGCCTAGGTGGTACTTGCTTTGCAAAGTACCACACTGGACATAAATACGAATGTTGAAGCCGGGCTCAAAATAATGAATGGATTGAGCTTGCATTTGGTGTAGGATGGTTATTTGGGCATAGGAAAGCACTGTAGAAAATGGATACTATTTGGACATGCCAAAGTGGTACTTCCTTCACAAAGTGTTGTTCTAAACAGAATAGGAAAATGAATATTGGTGAATTATTTTTGAACTAGGCAAGGAAGGTTTTTGACATATTTGATGAATATATGATCCAAACAATTTATGAGAATTTTTTTGGGAATTTTTGGAATAACAGAAATATAGGTTGCTTCACAACCTAGGGCAAAAAATGACACATGGACATGACACATAGGCAAAACTGATGAGATGGCGCCTAGTCATCGCAACCCACCACAATTTACAAGGCTATGACCATCTATATTGGTCATTAACAACTAGAAATAAGGCAGCGGACTAGCGATGTTTGCTTTATGACCATTTCGTGTAAGAAAATTACGACCTTTCTGACCAAAATGGTCGCAATGGTTTAGGGTTTGGAGCCCCCCGAACAGCTTTTGACCAATTGGTCTCAAATGGTCATAGATCTATGACCAATTCTTCCAGGGTCACTACCAGAAGGTCACTAGTTGATATATTTCTTGTAGTGATATACCTATGTACCCCCAAACGATCAGATACGGAGCCAAAACCCTAATTCCACCGCCGCAACTTTTTGTATCCACGAGATCCCATCTTGGGGCCTGATCCGGAGCTCTGCCGAAGGGGGCATCCATCATGGAGGGCTTCTACATCAATACCATCGCCCCTCCGATGAAGTGTGAGTAGCTTACCTCAGACCTTCGGGTCCATAGTTATTAGCTAGATGGCTTCTTCTCTCTTTTTGGATCTCAATACAATGTTCTCCCCCTCTCTTGTGGAGATCTATTCGATGTAATCTTCTTTTTGCGGTGTGTTTGTTGAGACCAATGAATTGTGGGTTCATGATCAAGATTATCTATGAAAAATAATTGAATGTTCTCTGAATTATTTTATGTATGATTGGTTATCTTTGCAAGTCTCTTTGAATTATCAGTTTGGTTTGGCCCACTAGATTGATCTTTCTTGCAATGGGAGAAGTGCTTAGCTTTGGGTTCAATCTTGCGGTGTCCTTTCCCAGTGATAGTAGGGGCAGCAAGGCATGTATTGTATTGTTGCCATCAAGGATAACAAGATGGGGTTTTCATCATATTGCATGAGTTTATCCCTCTACATCATGTCATCTTGCTTAAGGTGTTACTCTGTTTTCATGAACTTAATACTCTAGATGCATGTTGGATAGCGGTCGATGAGTGGAGTAAAAGTAGTAGATGCAGGCAAGAGTCGGTCTACTTGTCTCGGACATGATGCCTATATATATGATCATACCTAGATATTCTCATAACTATGCTCAATCCTGTCAATTGCTCAACAGTAATTCGTTCACCCACCGTAAAATACCTATGCTCTTGAGAGAAACCTATGGCCCCCGTGTCTATCTTCATCATATTAATCTTCCAATACTTAGTTATTTCCTTTGCTTTTTTCCTTTGCTTTTATTTTACATTGCATCTTTATCACAAAAATACCAAAAATATTATCTTATCATATCTATCAGATCTCACTCTCGTAAGTGACCGTGAAGGGATTGACAACCCCTTATCGCGTTGGTTGCAAGGAGTTATTTGCTTTGTGCAGGTACGAGGGACTCGCGTGTAGCCTCCTACTGGATTGATACCTTGGTTCTGAAAAACTGAGGGAAATACTTACGCTACTTTGCTGCATCATCCTTTCGTATTCAAGGAAATCCAACGCAGTGCTCAAGAGGTAGCAGCCCGCTCCTTGGCCCAGATTAGCTCCGACCGAAGAGCCCCCATGGCGGCAGCACCATCACTACAAAAAAAAGACACATACGTGACATTTTAGGCCGAACGAATTTTTTTTCTGTCATACATATGACACTTCTATGACGATAATTGTGACAAAACCCGGTATCATCATAGATGTGGTGGGCTCCTACTTCTATGACAAAAAATCATGACAGAAAATGGGCTTTTCGTCCTAGGCGGGCCGGAGACGCAGTTGCATGACATTCTTTGGGCCGTCCATGATCAAAAAAACCATGGTAGAAGCGAGGGGGAGGAAAATTTCGGGGAGTTCCTGGTTACGGTGGGAGGTCGGGGGCCGAGCGATGCGCGTTTCTCTCATACACGTATGCGCGTGTGTGCGAGGCGTTGGCTCTAACTGAACCCGAGCGAGGCGTTGGGCTCTAACTGAACCCGAGCGATTGCACTGCAGGCTACGCGTTTCTGAACCCGAGCAATCGATCGATGGCTGTTAATTGAACCCGATCGAGCGATTCCTTCGCTACTGCTGCTAACTGAAGCCGATCGATGGGATGAACAGTGAGCGTTGCGGGGCAGTTTGGATGAACAGTGAGCGGTGGCGTTGCCTCTGGATGAACAGGACCCCGTAGTGTGGTGGAGGGCTGGATGAATAGTAGACGATGGAGGGGTGCCCGTGGAGGGGTGAATGAACAGGACCCTGTGGTGTGGAGGGCTAGATGAACAGTAGACAGTGGAGGGGTGGTTGAACAGGACCCCGTGGTGTGGAGGGCTGGATGAACATTAGACGGTGGAGGGGTGCCCGTGGAGGGGTGGTTGAACAAGACCCCGTGGTGTGGAGGGCTGGATGAACAGTAGACGGTGGAGGGGTGGTTGAACAGTAGCCGGTGGAGTAGCGCGTGGTGTAGGCTGGATGAACAGGAGCCCATGGAGGCTGGAGGAGGTCGACGGTCGAGATGAACAGTATCCCGTGGAGTCCCGTTTTGCGGTACGCCACACCCCTCCCGATGAACAAGACCCCCGTTTCGATCGTCGTGCTCCAACACAAGTCCGTTTCCTCCGTTTTGCGGTACACCACACCCCTCCCAATCAACAGGACCCCCGTTTCGACCGTAGGAGGTCCGTTTCCTTCGTTTTGAGGTACGCCAGACCCCTCCCAATGAACAGGGTCCCGTTTCGAACGTGGCCGGTCAAACACAAGGCCATTTCCTCCGTTCTGCGGTACCCCAGGCCTCGTTTCCATTGCCTATTCCGTCCAAGCCCTCCCGATGAACACGACGCATTCCGTTGCCTCCCCATGAACATGACGCATTCCGTTGCCTCCCCATGAACACGACGATGACGCTGTTTCTCCATTCCGACCCAGCCATGTACACGAGTCGTCGTCGTACATATGCGCGAGTAGGCGTTCGAGACCCCGCCCATTTGTATACATATGTGGTCGTATTTTTTCTTTCTTGCACCCTGGCCGTTGTACGTATGTGTAAATGCTACGTGCGCGCCTCTACTACGACACGTGCGCGCCTCTACATCGACCAGTATGTACATACATGTTCGCGACCAGAATGACAACGCTACGTACGCTTCGACCAGGTGGGTCCCGACTGTCAGGCACTTCCTTGCCTGCGAAGATGTAGCTGGTCGGTCCCAGCAGTCAGGGGGAATCATTTTTTTCGCGAAATACAGTGGCCCGTCCGGTGGGTCCTGCTGTCAGGTGGAGGAATAATTATTTTGCACGTAATAAGGAGGCACTTCCTTGCTGCGGCCGTGGACCCAGCTGTCAGCCTCTCCACGTACAGTCCATGTCCGATGGAAGCCGTTCCTTGACCATGTTGACCACGCCGCACCGAGAGCACTAGGGCGGTGGACAGCGGCGAGGCCTAGGAAGGGGACGACGCAGCGCCAGGGAAGACGCGGCAGTGGATGCCCATGCGTAGAGCAGTACGAGGGTTCACTGATTCGCTGCTGTGTGAGGCTGCCGTCGCCGCAGAATAACAGGGGGTGTGGGTGAGTAGAGGGATGGCCTGGCCAGCGGTGAGGCCTCCGCCGCATCGCAGCCGGCCACGGGAGGCAGGAGCATGAGGCACGACCGGTGCTGGTTTGGGCAGCTAGAGCAAGAAGACCAGAGGTTGAAGAAGCACTACGGCCGTTGGATGGACATCATACGGTCACTGGAGCTAGAATCGTGCATATTGACTAAGTAGACAAAGCCCTCTGTCCCCGTCAACTTAGTAGGCCCACAAGTCAGCCTGCCACTATACTAGGTCCCAGCTAACAGGGGGAGTATTCATTTTTTGTGTGTGTAACAAGGAGGCACTTCCTTGCGTGCAAAGATATAGCTGGTGGGTCCGAGCTGTTAGCGGCGGTAACATTTTTTCGCGAAATACAGAGGCCCTTTCGGTGGGTCCTTGATGTCAGGTGGAGGAATCATTATTTTGCGCGTAATAAGGAGGCATTTCCTTGCGTGCGGCCGTGGACCCTGCTGTCGGCCTCTCCACGTAAAGTCCACTTCAGATGCATGTCGGTCGTTGACCACGTTGACCAGGCCGCACCGAGAGCACCAGGGCGGTGGACGACGGCGAGGCCTAGGAAGGGAGCGACACGGAGGCAGGGAAGACTCGACAGTTGTTTCTCACGCGGAGGGGAGTACGACTGTACGAGGGTTTATTGGTTCGTCTGCCGTCGCCGGAGAATAACAACAGGTGTGGGTGAGTAGAGGGATGGCTAGGCCAGTGATGGGAGTACGATGGGGCGGTGAGGCCTGCGTGGCAGTAGAGCCGGCCGCGGGGAGGATGGAGCAGGCAGTCCTGCCGGCGCTTGTTTGAGCGGCTGGAGCAGGAAGAGCAGAGATTGAAGAAGCATGACGGCCGTTGGATGGCCATCCAACAGTCACTGCTTGTGCGTCAACCTTTTTTTTTAGGAAAGCCTCAAATCTATGGAAAACGGCATACAACCCATTTGCTAATTCTTAAGGTTTTTTGGAGCCCATATTCTTTTTGTTAGCATTACAGCCCATATTGTGGCCATGGTTAAGAAATTATACGAAATTTTGCATATTTCGGTGCGGTCCGAACTGTTTTTAATCCTGAAATTTCGACTCACATTCAAACTGATTGTAAAAATAAATGTATATCAATATAAAATCCAACAAATTCTCCACGCATAAAAATTAATGTAATTTAAAATCTCAAAATGAAAAAAAGATATTTGAAACTAATTGCTCGTTTGATGTGTTTTAAAAATATACATCCCGTTTCTCCTTACTGATGGGCCATTTTCTCGGCCAGCCGAATGAAAGCTCTCCTCGTCTTGAAAGATTTGCAGCCCAACAGGCCTGACAAAGCGACTTACTTGGCAAATCACAAAAAAACTGGGTTGTGGCCATGGACCCAGCTGTCAGTCCATTTATTTTTTTAGTCCATTTGGTGGGCTGGGCAAAACAATGATGTAGCATCTATGCAGCCCATTTAAATCCCATTTGCATTTTTCTCGAAAGCCGTGGACTTGCTGGGCTGGGTGAAAATATCTGTTGGGCTAGATGGAGAAATGTTATAAAAACATAAACACACGATTGCACGTCAGTAAAATCTTTGCAAGCTTATGTACGCAATCACTAGGAGTTAACCTGCCAAGTTATATATAAACAATTATTATTATTATTTTCTAAGAACTTTCAACTTATGAAATAAAATATCATTTTAATTTGATGAGTTAATAGTACATGGGGTATTATTATTTTTTAGGCTAGACATGGGACAGTTGAGTTGGTTCTAGGGGAAAGTACTAGGAGAAAACTCAGTTTACATCGAAAAAGAAAGTGGGAGAAAATTCAGAGACCTTCTAGGTCCACCTGAGGAGGGGAATATGTTGGGAGGAAGGAGATTCAAAGCACGGAAGCCGAGTGAACTAATTTTTTTACGGACAAGTGAACTAGTTTACATACATAAGCAAATTGCCACTAAAAAAGCAATCAGGTTAATGCGTTCTTAAAAGAAATATTTCAGACAAAACAGATAATTACGACACATAGGCTAATGCATGAAACACTCACATGATAAAGGTGCTTATAAACAGATAAAGTACAACATCTAGACCTTCCTGGCACGCTTGATCATGACGCTGCGGCTGTCCGTGTACTCGTCGGTTACGGGAAGCAGACACGCCCTCATGTCCAAGATCTGCATGTACATGTCATAGCATGCGTATGCGCCCTTGGCCGTGTAGGTTATGTAGGCTAGATTCAGAGGTACCTCCCACATGTTCGGGTCGTCTTCTTTCATGTTGGCGTATCAGGGGTCGATGATGGTCTCAGCGAGGTCAACCACGGAGTCCTTCTACTGCCCGTTGCTGATGATCTTGTATTGCTTCTGGATGTTGACAAGCTTGTTGCACCAGATGACCGAATCGTCGCATTCTTCCTTCTCTCCACTGTAGCGAAGGTGCAGTCGGCGCTGCCGATGAAACGGGCGAATGCTCCAGAACCTGGTGCAGCCATAGGACTGAGGCGAGGCAGAGCTTCACCGAGTCCGTATCGTTGGTGTACATCACATTCAACTTGGTGCAGCCATAGGACTGAACGACAAACTCAAAGGGGAACTCCTTGCTGAAGTCCATATCCAGCAAGCTCACCCCTCGGATCGCCATTGGAGTCTCTTCGAGTGAACGAGTGTGTAGGCGGCGACAGCAGTTCATTTTTCAGCTCTTGGGGAACTGGATTCAACAGTAAGCTTAGTGTGTAAAGGCGACAACAGTTACTACCCCTCCCTCGTCCGCTGCACGCCCGACAGAAGATGCACCCTCAGCCACATGTCGGTTCACTAGCGGGTCTGTATTGGTACTGTAATAACAGGAGTTAGTGGTCACTTTACTTAAATTTAATTAGCTTTAATAGAAATTTGTACTTAAAACAAGCAATGCATTCACTCGTTCTATCAGTGCCACAGGATCAACATGCACAACAATTAGAATTATTATTCTCAGGACGCACACGATCATCACATTTGTCGCACTTTCACAAAAGATAATACTAACGAGTTTGAACTGTTTGTTATGGTTGTTGTCCTCTGCATCATCATGCCGTGTTTCCCATCTTGCAAGATTCAGAACCAACAAATAAGATCCAAATAATAAGTACAACAAAGATGCCTACACATCTCATTGATTCCGAGCTTGCAAGATTCAGAACCAACAAATAAGATCCAAATAATAAGTACAACAAAGATGCCTACACATCTCACTGATTCCCAGCTTTCAAGATTCAGAACCAACCCATTAGAGCCTTTTGATAAAGTGAATATCGGGATTAAATCCATCTTGGCTAGCCATGTCATACAATCGAAGAACTTGGCAAATGCTCTTGACCGTCACAATATCTGTAGTTGAGTATTCCTGTTTGCACAACACAAACAAGGAGACATGAGAGCATGCTTTCGCTTTAATAGCGGCCTCCTTGAACTCAACCTCCAGCTCTACTTGGATGAGGTCTGCCTGGAGTTCCATGATTCAATTCATGCATCTTTTTCTGTAGTTCACCTGAAATGAAGCAAAGATTGCATCATTCAGCTAGCAAGAAGTACTTGCTCTTGTGAGCTGGTAGGTTCTTCTTTAGTAGTTGCGCTAAAATTGAGGAACATTAAGGTTGGCTGTCCGGCTCATGTAAGGTGCAACTATAATTTTCTTATCCTTTTGTGCAGTTCCACTAAAATAAAGTGCCATTGTGGTGACAGTGACTGCTCCATCTTGCAAAGGTTAATAAAATGTTGCACGAGATTACCAGCAGAACTTGATGGAGATTTTGGAAACTCCAATCACCATTTTGTGCAGTTCCACCAAACTTGAGAGATGTTGCCCACGTGAAATTTTAGTTGAACTGCACAAGACACTCATTCCAAAAAAGTGTTTTCTGCAGTTCACCAAAAGGTCACAATAGCAACAAGGTGAAATGGATATCCCTATTTGCACAAAAAGATAGAAAGTAAACAGTTGCTGGTCAATAAGAATATACGAAACATATACAAAATGAAAAGAAGCATCTTAATTATGTTTATGGTAATCACGCAAGGACAATAGAAATTTTGAAATGTCAGCGATGCTTCATGTTACCAGAAGCATTACGATCAACAATGAGATTCCTCAAATATGGGATTACTTTAATGGTGGCATTGCTTGTTTACCAGACATAGTAAATCAACAACAGCTAAATAGTTGGTTTAAGGGCATGGGACCATGGGGACAGGAAACCAGGACATTCAGCAGCGTAAAGGAGCAACTTACTTATCATACGGGGGAAAACAGCAGGAGTGCCATTGTACTATGTGAGGGCAGCAAATCTAATCCTGGAGACCTTTTACTATGTGAGGGCAGCAAAGCTAATCCTGAGACCTTTTACTATGTGAGGGCAGCAAATCTAATCCTGGAGACCTTTTACTATGTGATGGTAGCAAATCTAATCCTGGACATACTCTCTTGACTTGTCCACCGGCCGCCACTTTCTATCCTTTTTTCAACCAATAATAGATCTGTTCCTTATCTAGTTTGTACTGTGTTTTCCCATTATTTCCCTTTTCAACCAAGAGACCGGTTGGGTATCCGGTCTCTACTACTTTCACCATATTATTTCCTCTTTGAATCAAGTCCTAGATTCATGCTACAACTTTCCCCCCTTTCTTCGTTGTTTGAACAAAGCCCTAGATTCGAATGCATGAAGTAGCTTTACCTCTAATAATACTAGAAATTTAGGTGGCTTTGGAAGAGCTGATGGGAGTAGAAAAGATGCATATGCAGACACGTGGGGAGCTAGAGGAGGAGGTGGAGGGGTATATATAGCCTCCACACAAAATCCAACCGTTACACACAGTTTTCCAATCTCGGTGGGATCGAATCAACAAACTCGGCCGGACCGAAAAGGTAAACCTAGTGACCGTTAGAGATTTTCGGTGGGACTGACATGCAACTCGGTAGGACCGATATGGTTAGGGTTTGGGCATAACGTAACCTCGGTGAGACCGATTACACAAACTCGGTGGGACCGATTTTGGTAATAAGCTAACCAGAGAGTTGGTCAGGCAAACTCGGTGGGACCGATTTGCTCTTTCGGTGAGACCGAAAAGTTACAAAAAGGAAACACTGAATTTACATTGCAATCTCAGTGGGACCGATTCGCTCTTTTGGTGAGACCGAAAAGTTACGAAAGGGAAACAGAGAGTTTGCAATCCCATCTCGGTGAGACCGAGATCCCTATCGGTAGAACCGATTTGCTAGGGTTTGGCAGTGGCTTATGACAAGTGAAACTCGGTGGCACCGGATAGAAAAAATTGGTAGGACCGAGTTTGGCTTAGGGTTTAGGTCATATGTGGATATGGGAAAGTAGTTGAGGGTTTTGGAACATATCACTAAGCACATGAAGCAAGAGGCTCATTAAGCAACACCTCGTCCCTCCTTGATAGTATTGGCTTTTCCTAAAGACTCAATGTGATCTTGGATCACTAGAATATAAAATGAAGAGTCTTGAGCTTTTGAGCTTGAGCCAATCCTTTGTCCTTAGCATTTTGAGGGTTCCACTTTCACATCCATGCCATGCCAATCATTGAGCTTTCCTGAAATAATCATCTTGGAATAGCATTAGCTCAATGAGCTATATGTTGTTATGAATTACCAAAACCACCTAGGGATAGTTGCACTTTCACAAAGGCACCAACGGCCACTAGCGTGGCAAAACGGTCCCAAATGGGGACAAGGATCCTTACAAAAACAATGAGCACACAAGGCTTATGCCGTCCTACCTGGCCAAGGTAGCGCCCGCGCATAACCTTCCCTCGCGGGAGGCACCGGCGAGAGGCATGACAATATTCCCAGTTAGGACCCCCCATAACGTAAGCGTGGTTGCACTAGTCAGCTCGATATGGTGGCACCATGACTCAGCCAACAGTTGTTCAAGTTCAATTTAATGTGGTTAAACTTGAATGCAATATGCTGAGTCATGATAAAAATAACATGATGCAACTACAATGCATGAACATGATATTATCATAAGAATGGGGGTGCATCCCAATCAACGAAGATAACAACATTTAACCATTTATCCAGATGAGCATCGCATACTGACGAGCATGGATATCACAACTAGAACACTACCCATAGCATAACATGACCACTAGCATCAACAATAAATACCATGTAATAACATAACGATAAACCTACCATGCAAGTATTTAATCAACTGGATGCAAAGGAACATGCATAACAACGGTACTCAGAACAGACGATAGTCAGGCACCGAAGGCCATCACCAACATGTACTACTACCAAACATTGCCAGTATTAAAGTAATATTGGCATGAAGAACATAATAACAGAGTGCAAGAAAACATGGCATGACGGTAAACACCGATCCATAAGCATAACCGAAATACCGACCGTAGTAGCAAAACAAACAAACAGTTATTAAAGATTCAAGTTGAAAACCAATGCTTCTGCATGACTATCATGCAAATGCTGGTTGTGGCTTGCCTGGGGATGAAGAAGGCTCCCGGGAGAAGTGCGGAATGATCGCGGAAAGAATCGCCAAAAAAGAATCGCTCTCGGAGGGGGCTGATTAGGGCAAAGGTAAAATGGTCATTTCCAGTATGTCAAACCATAGTGAAAATGGTACCAAAAGTTCGGGCTCGGCGAGACGAAGAAATGGGCATTGGATTCACCTCATTCAGAGTTACAAGCAAAAAGATATGATCGTTTAAAACCTAGGGACTAATCTGCAAAAATAACTTATACAAACAGGTCCCTGGCAGTTTAAACAAAACACGTCTTTCCCAGAAATACGCTTTCCAAAGAGGAAAGCGCATTCTGGCCCGAAGAAGAAGTGAAATACGCTTTCGATGGACGAAAGCGTACACGCGCAAAAGCCGTGTCCACTTATCCACGTCAACGGGCCGGCCCGGTCAATGCGTAAGGTTAACGCGCGGGGCCCGCGCCCAACTGGCAGCCAGGGTTGTCACCTTCCCCTTCTCCTCGCTCGTGCCCGTGGAGCAGAGAGGCCGCCAGTGTCGGAAGGCAATTGCCGGCGCCACAGAGGGTCTCTGGCGACACTCCACTTACCGACGAGCTCAGCACGGAGAGCCGTGTCGTTCTGTACCTGCGGAGCACGTCGGAGAGGACGGGATTGGGCAGGGTTCGCGAGGTGGCGGACGTTGGCTCGGGTGGCGATGGGGCTTGCGACCAGAGATGCTCCGACGAAGAGAGGAGAGGTTGGGGAGGCTCGTCGGGGTCTGGTAGGTCTATTGGTGGAGGATGAATCAGGAGAGGGGCTCGGGCTTGAGCCAATTTAGGAGGGTGGCCGCGGCGGTGATGGCTGACACAGAGAGCTCTTCGAGCTTGTTCGGGTGGTCAGGGAGGCAGCTAGGGGTGCGTGAGGTTGTTTGGTGAAGAGGAACGCACTCGGGGTGGCCTTATATAGGTAGAGGGAGAGGAGGTCGAGCGTGTGTCGCCGCGGATGCATGTCCTGCGCCACGGACGCGTGTGCATGCACATGAGCTCGAAGGTAGACGACGGGGAAGGCACAGGGGAGATCGCATGGGGCAGAGGCGGCCTAGGGAGCACGGGGAGGAAGCGGCCGAGGCGCGGACGGAGCCGGTCGGCTACACCGCTCCTGTGGGTGCTCACTGTTTGGTGATGGGGACGGCTCGCCGGGGAAGAAGACGGAGGGGGCAATGGCTCCACGGGAACAGCGACAATGCGGGGAACACGCCATACATGCCCATGCTCGCTGGAACGATGAGCAGGAGAGGGGCCCGAAGCAAAGCGATGCTCTGGACGCGGCCATATCATGCCAAAACGGTGGTCACCACCAGTACTGGCACGAAGAGGACAAGGGAGGCTGTGAGGAGTTGTCAAGTGACTAGTCCCTCCATAATAGAGGCCAAGGGAGTTGATGGATCGACAAAAGGTGCCAAGGAGAGGAGTGTGACATCGCTGCAAGTTTGCTGAATCAAACTTGGACGTGCACTGCTGATCAACATGAACTTGATTGGGTCAAATGGTGTTCTCTAGGGTGTTTAGATGAGGAAGTACTTTGATCCTGTTAAGTTTGAGGGGAAATGGATAACAAAACAACAGGGTTGGTTTGTGACCTCATATTAGGTCCAGAAACATGATCATGATGATGCACTCATATGGAGTATCAACTTGATCTAAAATTTGACAAGGCAGGGTTATTTGGTGATATGAATATGTTGCAGAAGGTTTCATACCAATTGGATAACCCAAAATGGTACTTGCTTCACAAGCATATCCACTGATTAGAAACTTGCAAAAATTCTAGAAGGAAAATGGATAGATGAAATATGCCCAAATTGGGTGGAGATAGGTTATATGGATAATAGAAGGCCTAGGAAATTTACAGCCATAATGGAGCAAGATAAAATATACTTGCTTCACTAACTGAAAATTTGGACAGAAACAAAGATTTGAAGTTGTGCTCACATGGATGCAGAGAATGAGCTCAAATCTTGTGGAGAGCTTTTATTTGATGATATGAAAGACCATGCAAAAATTCAACTCAATTGGATTAACCTAGCTAGTACTTCTTTCACAACCAATTCCCTCAGACAGGAACTTTGAAAAATTGCTAAGGATTATTTACTAGGCAAATTAAGTTGAAATTTGTCATGAGGATATTATTTGGACATGAAAAGATGTCCAAGAAGTTTGGAGTCAATTGGGCAAAGATAAATGGCACTTGCTTCACAATCTGCCATTTAGGACATAATAGGAAAAGAATTATTTGAGGATGATGGGAAACATGGCCAATGAAATATTTTGCCATATTTGAGAAAGATATGACCCAAACAATTTATGATAATTATTTGGGAATTTTAGGAGTGATGGAAATATAGGTTGCTTCACAACCTAGGGCAAATTGAGCTATTCCTTTAATAGAAAAGGAATATGCCCAACAAAACTACTATTGGGATTTGGGATAGGATGAAAATGGAAAGGTCTAGGGAAGGATTTGGGTATGACAAGCCACTCTGGAAGCAAAGAAGAGTTCATCTTCTTCAGTTTCCAGACCACAAAGCCACGAAAAAAGAAAACCTAGGCAAAAACCTCAGAAAATCAAAAGAAAAGAAAGAGCCAAAAATCAGGCTGTTACAAACCTTACCCCCTTAAAGTAATCTTGTTCTTGAGATTTGGTTGCTCAGGGAACAAGTATGAATATACTGACTTAAGGAAACCGTTTCCAACTCGGTTCTCCTTTTTCCTTTATTGTTGTTCTCACCAAATTTTTACCTGACTGGCTCTGGGTTTGTCTGATTCACTACATCCATATTCTGACAGATCTTTCCTGGCTTGTTCATGCTTATACTGGCTCCAATTATTTTCATATCCGCTGACTTAGCTGAGATTCCATGACTGAAATATGTGTCTGTCTCACAAATCCGAGAGTGATTTGCGATGGGTGCGTCATCCAGCACTGACAACCTTTCATGAAGTTGTGGCCACATTTTCCTGCTGAACACCCAAGCTCTGACTCCTTGCATTGGGTTTCTTCACTGAATGCAGGTCCTTTCGGTTCCAAATTGTGAGTTGAGGTATAACCATTTCCTATCAAATTTAGACCCATCGCAAAAGTTTCTAAATCATCTTAACTGGCTCCACCTTCTCGAGTATCAGATCCGTTCCAAATATTCGACTGTCGCTTGCCGGGGCCAGCATGAAGTGGTACGATCTTACATGATAATATCCGCAGACTCGACTGACGGTGGTTCTGGCTGAAGAATTTGGCTCACGACAGGCTATCCTTTGATAATCCTCATAAGTGAGGGCACATTCCTCAAGACTGTTACTCGACATCCTGATTATTCATTCTGTCGGCATATCCATGCGGATAGTAGGTTGTGTGATGCTTTACCACAGTTGTTGGAGTCACACTGTTGATTTGACCTTTGGTCTGCCTTCGCAGATTCGGATATTTGATACTGACAAATCTTAGGTGAATATCCATGGTGATCCATACTGACTCAGACTGTCCGGGTATCTGCACCATGTGGGTCTTGCAACCATTTTCATAATTGCATCACCAGTCTTGCTACTCCACTACTGTTTTTCTTGTTTGGATACTTGGCTGAAAGAGCTCGGTCATATTGCTTCTTCGTGTGACCATGGATTTTGTCGGGTGCAATATTCTGACATGCGTACTCTTATCCTCATTTCCTGGCATGGTAGCATTATTCAAATTGCCGGTTCATCACCTCTCAAGTTCTGACCGTAGAAAAATGATCATCTGAACCCTTGCAAGAAATCAGCAAATAAATCAGTAGCCACCAGAATGGTCTTTACAACTCAGATCTAGGACATTACTGCGATAACTCAACCACGGCTCACGACGGCTGAAAAGCATCTCAGAACATGAGACCGGGTTGATAAGAAGAAAGTGGCAGCTCCCAAAAATAGCCAAAAGCAGCTATAGGGCTACTGTCACAAAAAGAAACTCAACAGCTGTATGAGACGGCCGAAAAGTAGCTTAGAACTCATGACAGTCGTTGAAGAGAGAAATAAAAATCGGCATCCACCACGGATAGCTAAAAACGGCTCAGATCACAGGCGTGGTGCCGTTACTGTAGAAAGAAGACAAGGGCTCATCAGGATCATCTTCCAGGTTCACAGGTACTTGTACTGAGCTCATTCCTTTGGCACACTGTGGTGTATAGCTGGCTTCCTTCTTTTAACAATCCTCCTGTGCCTGTCAAATCTGCTTTCGAGTGACTTTCAAGACCTTGGTGGCATGCTGACTGCTTATATGTGAAAATCTGATTCCTGAGGCAGACTTGCTTTCTGACTGAACTGTTGCAGATCTTATTCTTGAGATGTACTAACATATATTGTCAATCTTGCACATAGCTCATCTTCTTGATCATTTCTGCTATGAATTGTGCACACTGAGGCAAACCAGATTATCCGTATCACGATCAGATATCTCCAGATCTCAATGCAGTCGACTAAGAATTCCATACTGATGCAAACTTGATACTGATAGTCCATCCAGGATTTCTTTCGCATTCAGACAAGATATTCCAATTTCACTGCAGTCTGCCGATAATTCCATTATGTTTAGCTGAGCTTCCAAATATATGCATTCCTTGCTGATTCTTCATGTTAGGTGTCGGTTGATGAGCAACTTTAATAAGGGGACAAATTTGTAACACCGAAGGCCCAAAGAAAGAAACAAAAGAAATGACGAAAACAAAAGCACACAAGCATACTACTAATATAAAGCAATCAGCACATATTACTCCTACTCACACAATAATATGCTTGCACACCTAAGCACACAATTGTCGCTAAAGCTCTGGTACTATGGTCAAATATGCTGTGGCGGTGTGCACGAAAGTCAGTCTGTGTGTGTGGAAAGAGTTGGCGTAACCAAGGCTACACCAAGCGCTGGCTGAACATCGGTTGGATCTGGATGGATACAGAGGCGAGGACGGACTTGGCGATCATGCAGCGAGACATGGAGGTCACGACTACCTCATCATCAATCGTACAAAGGGAATCATACACGTCCAAAGAACGAGGTGACAGGGCAAACTAGGGGAGGAAAAGCAAGGCTTGCTGGCCTTGCCATCTTCTGATGACGAAGATCAGTAAGGGTTGCCAAAGGGACGAGATGGGGGCATGATTCGGGATAGAGACACGTCTATCTCCATGCAAGCAGCAGAACAACACGACGCAGCAGAATGACTACTGGCAGCGGAACAGTGACGACGGTGATGAACTCCACTCCGCAGGACTCTGGCTGAAACTCTTATCCTAGCTCACAAACAAGGAATCCACGACAAACAAGCAATCAAATCTGGCATGACACGCCAGGTCAGTACATTGAATGTACTTGCAAGCTCACAGCAACCAAAGCAATCAAGACAAACAATAGCATGGCAATTACAGATTATTAAACAATCACTACAAAAAATACACCTCTGTGATGATACGTGTTTGTCACAGTAGGTCACGTTTTTTGTCATGCATGTACATCCATGACAAATTTATGACAGAATCAAGATAGTCATACATGTGCTGTCGTAGAAGTGTTCCATGACATTACCAAAATTATCATCACGGAAGTGTCCACTTCCATGACAATAAATCGCGTGTCACAGAAGTGCTTTCGTCAAGGGTGACCAACACGTGGCATCCACCGTAACGGAACGCCGTTAAGCTATCGGGTCGGGTTATGGATCCGATAACCCGTTAACAGCCCCGACCAATGGGGATTTTCCACGTGTAAAATCATCATTGGCTAGAGGAGACACGTGTCAGGTCCGCGTTGGCACATGTGTCACTCATCCAATGGGCGAGACGCGCCTATGATATGTTGACATGCGGACCGGCCCATCAAGTTTAAATGGGCCGGCCCAACTAAAGGCTCACAAGATTTTGTGGACCATAATGGGCCGGCCCAGCTAAAGGCCCACGAGATTTTGCGGACCATAATTCGCTGGCCCAGCTAAAGGCCCACAAGATTTTGCGGGCCATAATGGGCCAGCCCAAGTAAATGCCCACAAGATTTTTGTGTGCCATAATGGGCCGGCCCAGGTAAAGGCCCACAAGATTCTTACGGATCATAATGGGCCAGCCCAGCTAAAGGCCCACGATATTTCGCCGACATTAATGGGCGGCCCAGCAGTAGGCCCATAAGATTTTGAGGACCCTAGTAGGTCGAACCATTAACTGGCTGCCATGTTTTGGGCCAAATGTAGACCCATATTTGATCCGGTCCATTAATGGCCTGCCATGCTCTGGGCCTAATAGTGGCCCATATGAGATCCTGCCCATTAAAAGCCTACCATGTTCTGGGCCAAATTACGGCCCAGGTCAGGTCCGGCCCTTTAAGAGGCTTTGGGCTCAATTATGGCCCATATCAGATTCGGCCCGTCAACTAGACACTATGCTTTTGGGCCCACTTGCTAAAGGCCCACTTAGTAATTCGGCCTGATATTAGTTTTGGCCTATTAAGGGCCCGTTTAACATTTCAGCCCTATATTAATTTCGGCCTGTTAAAAGCCTGTCATATAGTTGGGCCTAACTACGGCCCGGTTTGCATCCGGCCTGCTCGCAACCGATATCTGATTGGGCCAAACAAGGACCGAGACAATTTTGGCCTGTTAAAAGCTCGTGATTTGATTCGCATAATCATGGGCCAGAGTTCATTTCGGGCTGCTGCCAGCCCGTGAGCTGTTCGGCACGTTTCAGGCCCAACATACATCGTGATTGCATGACGGCCCGATTATGTACCGTAATTTTACGGTTTGGCCGGTTTACTGCGAAGACAGGATATATATACAGTAAAATAACTGCAGCATCGTGAATAAAAAACCTAGACTATACAATAAAGAAATTACGGCATATTACATCCACTGGGCATCAAAGTTCGCCACTATGATAATAAAGCACAAGCAGACAACAGATTACATACACTGGGCATCAAAGATCGCCACCAGTGCAAATAAACACGCCGACAAAATAATATACAAAACCGACAGCACTTCAATAGAGTTCAAGAAAGGTTAGCCCTGCTGGGGAGCTGCAGCGCAAGCAGCTGAGCAAGATGATGAGACTGCGCTTGTTCAACACTTATATCTTCCTCACTCTGAAAGATAAACAAGCAGACAGATGACAGGTTTTGCACATAAAAGTATCAGTGCTGACAATTCATCACATTTCTTACTGACGAATAAAGTGACACAGTTTAAAATTGCATTAACACAATATGGTATTGTTCAGGTCAAGACATGGCAGGAAATGACATTGTGAAGGAGTTGGCAGCTTCACGACACCACTGGATTACAGATCAAGAACTCATAAGTATCAATGGTTAGTGTGCTGTCAATTTATACCATTTCAGATTGGCAAATAAAGAGACGGTTTAAATAATAGTAGAATGATATGACATTGTTCATAGTTAAGACATTGCAGAATATGACATTGTGCTGTAGTGGGTAGGTTCACCACACCACTGGATTACGGATGAAGAACAGAAGCATACATGCAGTGCAAAAGAAGATCACTTGCTCTGTATAGTTTAATTTACATGGTATGAAGAAGGAACTTGGTTGTACAACTGAAAACTTAAATTGAGAAAGGACAAACTTTTGTTTATGAACTACATAATAAACTTTAAACAAGCAATTTGATGCAAACACCAAAAATAAACAGCTGTTGCAGTCATGCCTAACCAAATATATACAACAAAGTTTGAAGGCTTGAGATGGACAAACTTACATTATTGGTGAAGACAGGCTCTATAAAGGCCTTGTCCATGCTGATGGGGGGGGGCAATTCAAGAAGTTTACCACATAATCTTCTTCAAAAGCATTGCCTTTATTCTACATTTTGTTAAGAGTAAATATAGATGTGATAATATACGAAAAAATGGAGAATATTTAAGATAAGATGAAGAGTGATGCTACATAACCAAGTAGCTATAAATGTAAGTGCAGCGATACAGGCAAAAGGTACAGCCAAGAGCAATGCACAGCTAAACTTCTTCAGTACCAACCTTATGGTAAGAGTAAATATAGATCTGATGTGTAGAAAATGGAGGGCAAAGGAAAATAAGCTGCAGAGTGATGGTACATGAACAACTACCTGTCATTATAAGTACACTGATAAAGGACAACATGTACTTACAAGAACAATGCAGAGCTAAAAAAACATTAGCATTGGATATATTCTACACTAATGTAACCATTCATACAGATCAGATAATTTGGAGCGAACAATTGATAAGCAAGCTATCATGCATACTGCTGTCACATAATGAACCAGGTATGTATGCAAGTACAGTGATACAGGACAACAGGTACTAACAAGAGCAAAGCAGCGGGCAGCATATTTGCGATATCCTGTCGTTCTTGTCAAACCGGAATTCTTCTTCGAGCAGATTTCCTGCAAAAAAGATCCGTAAGGCACATGCGGAAAAGTAGAAGTTCAAATTGTCATGTGATTTCATAGACAGTACCTCATCCTGGGAACGAGACCAGTGCATAACAAGGTTTTTCCATTCAATGTCTTCTAAATTTAGCACAGGAGACTTCACCGGAAATTCGTTTATAGACTTGCCATCAAAGTGTGATTTCCTCAGGTAACACCGATACTGCTGCAATGCTTCCTTGAAAAGCACAAGCAAGCTTTGCTCGTCATGACTATCCAGATTGACCCTCGCCTAGTTACAACAATGTAATGTAAATCATTGATGTGTTCAATCAGCAGAAAACAGGAAAATAATAACCATGAATAATAGCACTTACACGTAAGTTGGACAGGAAGATGTGAAAATGGTGTTTGTCTTCACAATAATCTTCCCATGATGGGAATATATGCACGTAGTCCCTAACAACATTGAAAGCATTGTCTTTTAAACTGGGAATAAATGGAATGGGGTTCCAATCTGCAGGAATTGGCCGTCTCTGCAGTTGGGATAGGTCTTCGGCCGGTGGACTTGCTGTACTTTTTGCTGGAGTGGGATTTTTCTGTGGTACAGCTGGTGCTATGGCAAATGAAATCGGTATACCTTTTGCTGGAGTGCAGGTCCTGTGTGGTGGGGCTAGTGGTGTGGCCAGTGAAGTATGGGTACAGTCTGCTGGAGTCGGTCCTACGTTTTGTGTCACTGGTTGTACAACCAATATAAGTGGGGTGCTGTCTGATTTCTCCGGCACCACCACGTTTTTCAAGGACTTTGCTGGTGCTCCTTCAGGTTCGGCAATCACCCTCTTCCTTTTTGATGTCTGATGCACAAGAACAACATTTGAGTGGAAAAACATGGTATGATGACAGATGGAATATGTATTGATAATGGATGGGCATGGCATCTCGACATATATGATGAGTAAACTAAGCAGATGGCGGTGCAACAAAGTAGAAGAAATGCAAGACAACATATGCAAGATACCCGCAATCAATAAAACATTGCCAAATTAGAACAGGCACCTTGATGGGTGAACAGGACAGGCCATCTGCCTTTGACTCCTCGAGGTTAGAATAGTCATTAGGATCATATTCTGAACAAGAATCAACAGGTGGGGAGCGTATGAGTTTCATTGCATCCAGAATGGCACTCAATGCCTTGGTGCCAATTTTGTAAGTCATTGCAGTGTTTAGCTTCAAGAGTGGACTGCTGCTAGTGCGACACAAAGCAGCTACACAGATCATAGTGTAGATATAACGGGAAAACCTTAAGCATCAGAGTAAAATCAGCAAAGTGGAACTTGCTGGAATATATGTGCTAGTATTGCCGGTACGGCTAGAAAGGCTTCGGATACCAGCTCTCTTCAAGTGAAGGTGCGGTACTGTTAATATCAGTGTAACTCTCAAAGGCGACACAGCTCCCCGCATTTCCTTGCTATTCTTATAGGATTCAAGTGGGCAGGCCACTACAAATCCTATTCCTATGTTTACAAGATCCTACGAATCAAAGAGGCTCAAAGTGTCCATCACAACCGACCGTATAGACCTCTACACTGCAAATGTCCCTGCTCATCTTCAGTACAAGGAACATACTGTACTACTATCATACTCCCTCCGTTCCAAAATATAAGTCTTGGTAGAGATTTCCACTAAGGATCACATACAGATGTATCCAGCTACATTTTAGAGTGCAGATTCACTCATTTTGCTCCATATGTAGTCCATGGTGGAATCTATACAAAGACTTGTATTTAGGAATGGAGAGAGTACATATTAAAGAAGAATGGAAGAGGAACATGGTAAAGAAGAGCAAGCAGATTTTGGATAATAAAATGTTGGTTGTGCAGTGCCCACACATGATGAACCAGAGCGCATTAAGAATGCAACTCCCAGCTGTCTATCGACTATTTCAGGCGGTTGGATGAAGATCCTACGTCTCCTAACCCTTCTTTCTTCCTCGTCTCTGATTCTTCCCATACAGAACACCGCACGGGCCGCCGGCCGGACCACCGGCCCCCACCACCTGTGTTCCTCCGGCACCCCCACCCCCACCCCCGCCCCAACCCCCACCCGCATCGAGTTTTCTTCGTTCGGCAAGGCCCCACAACCACCCGAGCCCCATTGATCGCACTGGCCCAATTTTGAAAAATCGACTGACCCAATTTTGAAATTTAGTCTACTGTGATTTAACTAGTGTGGAATATAAAAGGGTAAAACCATAAGCATTGGGAGTATAGTGTTGAGCATGCCATGGTGGATCTGAAGGTGCAAACCGGACAAATGCAACTTCACAACCAAGACAAGAAATCAGAGTAAAGTAGTGGCGATCTATTTTCTTGCTGCGATAAATAAGTTGAGCAGATACGAAAGAGTACCGCCTCTGGTGCGGCGCCGTGTACGCATCTGCTGAGAATTTGATGGTGTTGTGGTAGCGATGGCTGTCGGCGGTGTGGAAGCAGATCTAGGAGGGTAGACGGTGGCGGCGGGGCGCGGTGGAAGAGATGGTCGTAGGAGCGGCGCCGGCAAGGTGGACCACGGCAGGGATGAAGTGAGAGGACGAGATGCAAGGATCCCGATCCGAAGCCGTGGATGAGAGAGGTTAATCTCTTGTAATGGACGGCGGTGTCAGGGTATCAGCTTCGGCATGGTGGAGGAGGACAGCGGTGGATGGGGTGGCGGACGGCGGCGGACGGAGGAGGGTGGGGTGGAGAGGGTGTTTTGGCGCCCACGGAGTACGAATGGGGAAAAGGGAGGTAGAGAGGAAGGGGGAACCATGTATTCAGGGCACGCTTGTCTCAAATGCGAGGAAATTTACAAACTTAGCCCCCATTTGAAATTTCTACTACATCACAGCAACATTAGTCGGTTGGGCATAGGACGGTAATCTCGCATACACCGAATATTTGCGGACGAGAGTTTGTTTTCTGTGCCCACCGTTTATGAATATGAATCGGGGAGGGAGTCGATTTCGGCCGAGGACACACTGTGTTTTGGCGCCCACCGTGTATGAACCCGGGTGAGAGGCGGTCACGTCACGTTTGGGTGAAATCACAAACCTACCCCTATCGAAACCTATTGAAATCTAGCAGATTGGCTTTGCGTGGCAGGGATAGGCAGTAGTGATTTCCATCTCGTAGATTTTGGTTTCGGGCTGTTACTACGACTTTCCCCGCTTCGTTCAAATTTTGCAGAGTGCACGTTTACCGTGCCAACTCAATTCGAATCCCATTTGTATTCTATTTTTTTCGGGCGGGATCCATTTTCAATTGGAATTACATTCTATATACATCATTTTTTATATATACTTTCAAAAGCACAACAAAGAATTCTGCTCCTTTATATGTATAATATGATTTACAAATACAACGATCTCGAAATCTTAAGGTTGAATTCGAAAAATTTTAACCAAATTATGTTCTACTAAAATGTATGGATCAGTAATATCTACATATTAAATAACATAGATGTGCGTGAATTCATATGAGTATGCATGTTTGATAGATCAATTTTGGTTCGAGTATGGATTACATGTATCATCATCTCGAATTCAAATATTTGAATCCCTTTTTTGTTCACTCCTTTCACGCCCATCTCTCTCGCATGCATGCTCCTTCAGGTAGCTATCACTCTCTTTTCTCCAGCTCACCCGCACGCTCACTTCATGTTTCTCCTATCCTCGCAAACATGGTCTCTCGACGTCTCCCTTGAGAAGTGTCACACTCTCCCTATCATTATACATTACACGGTTTTCATTATCTCTCACGTCTCTACTGTTCTCTGGTATCACTCGGTACCTAAGCTTTCTTTTTCACCGCCACACACACAGTCTCCACTCGTCTTTCACTTTGTCTTTCTCTCTATGGGATTCTCTCACACACCCTATATGTCTCTACATATGACTCATACCACTAAAATTACTCTCTCTCTCTCTCCTGTAGACACAACATTTGTTGCGGTCTCCTTTTCGTCTCCATCCCAGACTGACATTATTCATTTGTTTACCGATCAGACAACCCCGACTACCGTCTCCTCTCTCTCTCTCACAGACACACACACACAACTCCTGCTTCCACTCCCCTTCCCGACTACCGTCTCTCTCTCACACACACAAAACTCTCGCTTTCGCACCCCGACTCGTATTTCTCTCACAAACATTTATCGACTAGCTAGCCTCTAGATAGGTTTATACACCCGCACACTCGTGCTTCCACCATCGCATACATGTCTCTCTCCCGCTCCTTGTATCTATGTAGATTTTTCTTCCCTTCTTGAGACACGCCCTCTCGATCGTGCACACACACACTATCGCCTCATTTTAAGCTGATACCTATCGCACACACACTCCTTGTGTCTTTGTCACACATGCACTCCGTCCTCCTCCACTCTCCCTCTCTCTCACACACACATGGGCTTTTTGCAACAACTAGCAAGATGCCCATGCGTTGCACGGAACATCAAGATGCATTTGTATGAGTAGTTTATCTTGTGGGGGAAAAGGATGAACGAGGGAAGGCCTTATTTGCAAATGTGGAGAGGGGTGTGGGTATCTTTTTGCAAAATTGCCATAGTTTCCTTCCTATCCGTCAGATATAGATCGGACGGCCTATATTGCAGGATGGCAGGCACACGATCATCACCGACAATGCTTTTTATAAGAGTAGGGATAAAAAATAGAGTTGGTGATGATGGTGGGCCTGCCATCCTGCAATGTAGGTCGTCCGATTTATATCTGACGGATAGGAAGGAAAATATGGCAATTTACCCGCACTCTTCACCACATTTGCAGATAAGGCCTTCCCTCGTTCATCCTTTTCTCCCACAAGATCTTGATGTTCCGTGCAACGCACGGGCATCTTGCTAGTAAGAGTAGAAATTAGACATATACCACTTCTCGAATCTTGAAACCAACAACATTCCTCCCTTATCTCATCAAAACCGCCAAAGGAATATATTTTGAGTGAAACATAACATATTTTTAGTGATATACGTATTTCAAAACTAGACTTTTTTCTATCAAATCGGTGAATATGTATTAATCTACTTTGATCGTGTGGCAACGCATTGGCACATTGCTAGTAGTTATTATAATTTTTTGGACACCAGACAAACGGTGGAGTACATATACGAAGAGAAGAGGCGCACGCACGCAGTCGGCCTCTCGCTGTCTCGCACACATGAGTGTTACGTAAAGGCGACGTTAACAAATAAACCCTAAAACCCTAGGTGCACGATTGCTGCATTCGCGGGTACCGGGTACGTGGTGGAGCACCTTTGTAGGAATAGTCAGCTCGCGTGATAATTTGATCCGTAGGAGTTGATGGTCGGGACCACAGGTGAATGACTTGGAGCGCGGTGGCTCGCCAGTTGCCACAGATCGAGTAGCCACGTTTAAAATATCGTTTTTTAGCGGGGTTAAGAGTTCCGATTTTCAATGGCGCGTTATAAGTAGTAAGTAGTTTTTAGAACGATTGGTATGGAGCGAAAATGGAATTCATAGTACTACGTACCTCCTTGGCGTATGGTTGTATGGTTTTTTTTGCGATGGAGGTTGTATGGGTTTATGTTGCGAGATGTTGAACCTGGTAGTTCTAGGGCAAATACTATGGTTTAGATTTAGATGCTGGTTTTCAGTAATGAAAATCGGAAGGGGAAACCCTTCTTTGATTAAAAAAACTACTACCTCCATTCTGGTTTACTAGTCCCCATCGTACTTTGGGTCAAAGTTTGTCCATGAATTTTACTTGTAAAATGTGAATGGAAAACGAGATGCATGCATGAACACTAGTTACTCTAACCCCCTCTACCCCTCTCTTCTTTAATTCTTTGCCACATCAGCATGTTTGCTATTCCCGTGTGCATGATACCAGCTAAGATACCACCATTATGGCCAGCCTTAATCATCGCATGCAATAATTTAGTGCACCTTGAAATATGAACATGTGTGGGGCATGTATGTTTTTAATGACTTGAGACTATACCTAGCCCGGCATGCAAGATGACTTATTATGCACCGTTCCCCATACCTGCAGGAAGCCCATTCGTCTCCAAATCTTCTCCTCTCCTTGTGTGGAAACAATATGCCTGTCAAACTCTCCTTCTCCCTCCGGCGGTCCCATCACTCCACCCCGTGTGAAAAAAATCTGCATGCATGACTCTCCTCCCCCCACGCTCGTCCATCCGTTGTGACCAGCAATATTTCCACCCATTCGCTCCCCATAATTTACTCCAACAAATATGCCCACGTAGCTGTTACTTAACTACAGGTGCATTGGGTCACTGACATATGGGCCCAACAGGGGTCTGGCCCACATGTCAGTGATGCAACTGGACCTGCAGTTAAGTCAGTGCAACTCAGTCCATATCTTACGTAGGTGTGCTAGTGCTCGCTATTAATACTGCGCCTCCCACGACATCGCTATCTCCTCCCCCTCACGTTCACGTTCATCGCTATCTCCTCCCCCTCCCTCTCACGTCGAACACCATGGCATCGCCCCTCCCAAGCCCTAGGAGCCCCTCGCTGCACCGCATGGATGGTCACGCATCGCCGTTCCGTTCCTCGCCGCCACTAGTCAAGGAGGACGCGTCGGTGTTCCACTCCTCGCCGTTGCGTGATGTGTCGCCGTTCCGTTCCTCGCCGCCACTAGTCGAGGAGGACGCGTCGGCGTTCCGCTCCTCGCCGCGACGCGACGCGTCGCCGTTTCGTTCCTCGCCGCCACTAGTCAAGGAGGACGCATCGGTGTTCCGCTCCTCGCCACGACACGTCGAGGTGGACACGTCGGTGTGCCCAATCTCACCAGCACGCGCGCTGGAGGACGCGTCTGCTCCCCTCTACGAGGAGAATGCCGCGCCACCCGCCGAGCCGCCCAGCCTTGAGGAGATTTGGAAAGAAATGGATGTCGCCTTGTGGGAGGCTTTGCCTCCAGCAGAGCACGCCAAAATAGAGGCGGAGAAGAAGGCCGAGGAAGTCAAGCGCACTGCGGAACAAGTTTCCTGGGAGGCCTATGTCGCGTCCGAGAGAGTCAGGTGATTGACTCTTTGGCAGAAGGCTCGCACGAGGGCCGTGAGGGTGGCGGAGGACGCCCGTGCCGACGCCCTGAGTGCAGTCGGGCCCAAGCGCCTCATCTACGCTTGGCAGTATGTGGGCCGGGTGCACGCTTCCAGCGAGGAGGAGTACCTGTTGGCGCCGGATCACCACACCGGTGAGATCGCGCTCGCCCGCCGGCAAGCCGCCAATCAGCACCTCGCGAGTTGCGAGGCTGAGGAAGAGCCGTTGTGTCGGCGCGCTGGGAAACGACCGCGCACCAAGGCACTCGTGGCGCGCCACAAGTGCTCCTACGAGCGTCGTGGCTTTTAGGAGGAGTATAATTTTTGTTTCGTAAGGCGATCTCATTAGTTTTGGGACGCAAATGATAAATCCCGAACGTTCAGGAATTTTTAGCGTCCTTAATTAAGTATGTAAAAGGGAAAGTTTGGAAACCTTGTGTATTCGTACGCATTTTGCAAGTACGTGCATATAGCACAAACTTTACTATATACTATCGCACTACACGTCTCTCTCGATATATGCTTGCAGACTGTGCTACTCCCTCCGTCCAGGTCAATAAGTCATCTTTGGTTGTGCACCGTGACCAAGAAGGAGGGAAGACTTATACACCTAGACGGAGGGAGTACTACTATTACTTATGTACGTGCAAATGCACGTTTTAACATTACGATGCGGTTTTTGTAAAAGTAGAAAAACAGCACTAGTCAAGCTTGTGAAACGATTCAATGCAAAACAAATGCAAAAATGCTCGTTTGATTGTTTACTTTTAGCTTCCTTCTCTGTGGTTATTTCTCTGTCGTACTTTGTACGGAGTATCTCACTGGTTGGAAAGGCATGCAAATTCCCAAACCGCTTCCTACACCCTGTATCGAATTTTTTGCCTAACAAGTTGTGCCGTGCAATTGGAATTCCAACTTGAGTACTACTACAAGTAGGAGTACCAGGGGCCAGTTCTTTTAGGCTTCTAGATTAGTAATCCCATAACTACTACCTCCGTCCTGGTTTATTGGTCCCCATTGTAATCTGTGTCAAATTTTGATCATAAATTTAACTAATGAAATGTTAGTGCATGTCACATGCACTACTCCATCCGTCTAGGTGAGTAAGTCATCTTAGAGCAAGGTTAATAGTAAAGCCTGCTGCCGGCTCTATAGTAGAGCCATGTCACCTGTAGCCTGTATTTGAAAAAGTTCATACAGTAGAATGGCTGTAGTGTTGGCTATACATTTAATGCATGCATGCTGTGCTAGGCAAAGGAAAGTGACAGGATTGGCTGGGGGGAGCTGAACGCCGGCCGTAGCGCTCGCATGGGCTGCATGCAGGCTCCTTTTCCTCGTTGCTTGTGCTATCGCCCGGCGACTCGCGAAGCGCCCGCTTGGTCCTTTCTTCTCACTTCTCTCTCCTCCAGCTATGATTTTGCTGATGTGGAAGATGCTATAGCCTGCTGACTAGTCTCTATTGTACTTGCTCTTAGGCTGTGCACCGTGACCAAGGAGGAGGAGAAAACGAGAAACGTTAATGTTTATTTGCTAATTAATAGTATTGCATGCAATGAACTAACCACTGCATGTCGTGTTTGATATCTCAAGTCATTAAAAGCATGCACACTCTTTATCTCTTATTGGTTGATATGTCAAGAAACAAGAAACGAGGTAGAAGTTAATGCACCGCGCCTAAGTGTTTTGGGATTATTTGGTTTTCGTAAGATGACTTACACACCTAGACGGAGGGATTACAATGGTGAGGAATAAACCAGTTAAATCTTTGGTCAAAATTTAGCACAAATTACAATGGTGAGGAATAAACCAGGACGGAGTAGTAGTTTAGAAGCCCAAATAAATGAGTGAGGCGCCTTATTGTTACTCTCCACTGTGACTAGTCTTGTGGGAAAAGCTGGGGAAGCCGCCAAAAGAACTGGCCCTAGGAGTAGTAGCTAGGGATCGAGTGTGCGAGATGAACCGGAGAAAGTAAATGCAGAGAGATGAAATGCAAAAAAGACGGAGGGATGTGATGGTTGCTTGTCCGTTTATTTTACCAGGCCACTTATTACTGGGAGTGGTTGGGTTTTGTGATATGACGGCTTTACTGCCGCGCCACGAGCGGGGTGAGAGGTGAGACTCCCGTGCAGCGCCGCCCTCTACACTTGTACTACATCGGTCGTGGTTTATTAGTCCCCCATTGAATTTGACTGAAGATTTAACTGACAAAATGTTAGTGCATGTCAACAAAAACTATATCGTTGGATTCGTATTTGAACATAGTTTTGAATGATATAATTTTAGGTGACATGCATCAGCATTTATCGTACTATATATAATGTTAGTTCAATTTTTGGTCGTACTAATCTATAGTAGTAAGGTGCCCGTGCGTTGCACCGAAGAGTGAAATGCATTGATCGGGGAGTTGTTTATTTTGACAAAGGATGTGGGGGTCATCTCATGTGTAACGGGTATCGATAGGTTTCTTCGGATATTATTTCATCTCTAGAGCTCACAAACATCCGGGTGAAATAGATAAAAAGGTATCTTTTGCAAACAAAAGCGTTCAACTGTTCAACCTGCATCCAAAACTTGTGAAGAAATAACACTTATTGTGCTTTGCAAGAAATGATCTTTTCTATACTATCTATACTACTATATAGTATACGAGTCCTGGATTGCACCTAGAGCATCAATCCTAGCCACTCATCTCCTAAATCTAACGGCTGATATTGGAGGGATTCGCAGTGAACAGTGCCTGCAACTGAATCTACTTGGTTCTGGAACCATCACTTCACCGTGTCATACCTTCCTGAAAAGAAGACCTATGCCTCCTCTACTATGCTGCAATTGTTAGGTTGTGATGAGTAAAAAGAGTTGGTTGTGAGCCTATGTGAGATGGTCTGGAGGAGAAACTAAAGTTGAAGTAAACAATTTGTGGGTTCCACCACGTACTTTTTTTTATATTCTTCGAAAATTTCTGGATGACCGCAGGCAGTAGTTGCATTTTGTACTACCAATTAGTAAATTTCTAAACTCTATTTCGTCTGCATCAACAATATTTTTTTGCTCGGAATTCATTTTTCAAAGTATTTTTTGGTGGAATCACACCATACTGTTAAGACGTGCATTGCACGTGCATACACACTAGTAAGAATTAGTTTTTGAGTATCGATTGTTATACATGTTGGCTACAGATGACATGGCACTTTCTTATAGTCAACAGTTGGCTATACTATTAAGTAATATTAACCATGCCCTTATACACCTAGACGGAGGGATTAAATCAGGATGACTTGCAAGCGGGCAGAGGAGATGTAAGAAATGGTTCATCGTAAGTATTTCACCAGTACTGTAGTAAAAATTCATACATGGAAGATTCTAGACTAAACCATAAACGGATACACTTTTATTCATGCGCGATACTCCAATAGAGCAAGATCCTGCATGGAAGTCTCCACATGCTTAGACAACGGATTACATTGAGCGAAGACTAATGATCAACATTTAACTTGATAATGCGTATGTCCAGGTGAACCTCCTTGGAGTCCCCGTGCACCGCGTCGGCGGGTAAAGGATGCCATGGGTTTTCCAAGTCCACATTGGCGGGATAGTCCCAGCTCCCCAGAGTCCAAGTCCGTTCGATGAGGCCGGTGTCGCCGCCCACGCGACCCGGAGGGGTAGTAACACTGACCACGCACCCGTACATCGGCCTCGTGTCAGTGTCAGCGTCAGTGGCGTCGCTCCTGACGCACATTACAGAGATGGGGCGGCGGCCTGCGCGGGCCTCGCCGGTGCCCACGATCAAGAGGAAGACGCTGCCGTCCTCCTCCGAGACTAGCAGGCGGCGGTGATCCTCCAGCGACTCCGGCATGGTGAACGGGTAGCACGTCTCGTACTTGATGTTCTCCGCCAAGGGCCAGCAGTGACAGTTGCACGCATCCGTGAGGTGATGCACCATGTCCGCCGGCGAGCCACAAAATGGCATCGGGCACTCATAGCAGTGGACGAAGGGCTCCTTGGAGGCATCGACCAGGCCGTCCATGAAACGGGAGTGGCTGTAGGGGACGTTGCGCGAGTTGAATATATGAGCAAGTTACTACGAGATTTAATCAGAATAAGCACAAAATAAATCATGACGGCCATAACAGAGATGAAACTAATCATGTGGACTAGCATAGTAGTAGGATACAGAGTAGAAACATGAATTCTATCACGATTTCGAACAGGAAGGACAGAAACACATACGGTCCAACGGGAGCAGCACCGTTGGCGTTGAGGTTGTTGCCCATGTCCAAACACTACGTAGACACGGGCCCTGTTTGGATACTCTAACTCAGTTAGATGTTAGAGTTAGATTCTAACCTTGAAATAGCTCTGAACTAACTCTAACCAAAAAGATGTTTGGATGGAAGGGTTTGATGGAGCGCAGATACACCGAGGCGCCTTCATGGGCGGTGTGAGAGGGAGGGAGGAAGAGGACGAGAAGCTTCGAGGAAGTGGGGTGGGATCTGCCATGGGAAGAGCGAGAGAAAAATGTGTTTTTTAGTGGTCCCGAGAAGAACTAACTCAAATAAGCACCTCTTGGGTGGGTTAGTTTTTTGGGGTGGGTTAGATGGATCTAACCCAAACTAACCCTCATGTTTGGATATTTTTGGGTTATTAGTTGAGTCCAAACTAACCCAAACTAACTCTAACCCATATCCAAACAGGGCCACGGTCTTTGAGAACGGTTCGTAGTCGTTCCACGCTCGGGCATTGAAGTTTGTAACTGTTTTAGATTAGAATATACTACTCTCCGATGCTAGTAGTAGAGCAGAGTCCTACTCTACTACTCTACTCAAGCAAGTTAGGGCATAACACTTTAGGGAGTACCAGTACTGTGATCACTCAAGCAAGTTGTCTGGCATCGACATGACCCTACGCTGCTGGTATGTGTCTTGTAAGTCAAGCGGCGTGTTGTAGTCATCATCACCTGTCCACTTCCCGCAACACATATTCGCTTCTCCATCTTTGTCCGCACATAATCTCGTCTAATCTTCCATCCCCGCTAAGGCGCCTCCCCCCTTGTCCGAAACCCAAGCACTAACAATGGCAGAACCGAGCAGTGTCCACCGAAAGAGCGGCTGGAATTCGCTCCCCATAGAGGTAATCAAGCTCATTGTTTCACGTGTGGACAATCTCAGTACCATGCAAGGATCGTGATGGCAGCGCGGTTTCGTTCATCAGGCAAAACTGTGTGTACGCAGCGTACCATGCGTCTTTGCATGCACCATACCCTGATATGTGCCGCCACGCTCTGCAGCCCAAAGTAGGAGAGAGGGTCGCAAGTATCAGACTTCGATCTGCTGGCTGGAGTTTCCCCCGTCAGGCACCCATCTGGTTCAAGCCGTCAGCCAATCTCCATAGCTTAATAAATAGTAACGTCTAACTGAGCCAGTTAGTTAGATACGTACACTTGGTGTAGTAGGATCTTTATTTAGTTTGATGCATACACTTGTTCTTTTTGGTAGCCCTTTTGTAATGATGGCTGATGTTTGGTTTGGAAGAGAGAGCCACGTCTTCACTCTTCTGGCCTGCTTACTGCTTCTGTTGCACCCCCAGCCCTGGTTGCTGCTGTTGTTTTCAATGTACAATCAGTAGTATATTTCATCTGTTGGTTGAATAAATGTGTTGTTAGAATGACAAACACAATGTTTTGGAAGTCGTTGCACGGTTGGATCCTTTAGTGCCCTGTACCGTATGTAGCGCATACTATTTTTCGTACGGAACACATTTTCCACTTGTTGATAACATGCAGCCCACTGATGAAGGCCCAATAGAGAAACCCATAATTAACTGGAAGGGAGGCTCTCACATGAATCCGGCCCAAGTACATGCTCATGGTCCCCTAAACATAAATAAATAAATAAATAAATAAAGCTAAATGCTCATGCACCAGTTCTTTGGGAAAATAGGTAGCCCAGTATTTCTTTTTGAAGAATACCCAAGCTAGGCCTATTTGTTTTCTCCGAATTACTGGGCTGCAAATCTTTCAAGACGAGGAGGGATGCATTTCGGCCTGGCTTAAGAGTATGGTCAATGTCTGTTAAAAGTAATATCAAAAGGGGTTGAAAATTCCAAAAAAATTATAGCAAATGGGATATAAGTTTCTTTTTTGTTTTTGTTCTTCACTGATATCTTATACGTATTTCATTGGATTTAACATGACATAGTACTAATTTATTTTTAATTTTTTTAGTATGGCTATTAATTTCTGGATTAAGAATATTTTGTTCCCAAGCAAAAATGTGCGAATTTTCAAAATTTCTCACATATTTAGCTAATTTTTTGACCCTGGTACTGACCAGAAAATGGCCAGCAATTCTAAAAATGGAAAACGGGCTGCAATAAATTCCATATGAATTAGAAAATGAGTAAAAATTATAAAAATAATAGCAAATGGGTTGTACACGCCATAGATTTCGAGGCTGACTTGTTTACGCAAGGCTCTGTCAGTGAACACACGATTCTAGTAGCAGTGACTGTTGGATGTCCATCCAACGGCCGACGTGCTTCTTCAATCTCTGATCTTCCTGCTCCAGCCGCCTAAACTAGTGCCGGCGGGACTGCCTGCTCCCTCCTCTTGTGGCCCGCTGTGATGCCGCGCAGGCTTCCCCGGCCCACCATACTCCCTCCGCTGGCCTGGCTGCACGCAATCAACTGCCTCCTTATTACGCGAAAAAAAATTCCTCCCATTGACATCTAGGGTGCACCAGTTGGGAGGCTGACCTGTGGGCCTACTAAGTTGACGCCTACGCAGGGCTTGTCAACTTAGTCAACAAACGATTCTACCAGCAGTAACCGTTGGATTTGAATCGAACGGTCCTGCTGCTTCTTCAATCGTCGCTCTTCTTGCACTAGCCGCCCAAACCAGCGCCAGGGAGACCGCCTGTTCCTGCCTTCAGTGGCCGGTTGTGCTTCCGTTGAGGCCTCATCGCCCCCTACTAGCCAAGCCCTACGGCGATGGCAGCCTCACACAGCAGCCGAACCAGTGAACCATCATACTCCTCTCCGCGTGGGCATCCACTGCCGCGTCTTCCCCGGCTCCCCGTCGTCCCCTTCCTAGGCCTCGCCTTTGTCCACCGCCTTGGTGCTCTCGGCGCGGCGTGGTCAACTTTGTCAATGACATTACATCGGAAGAGTACTGTACGTGGAGAGGCTCACTGCTGGGTCCATGGCCACAACTCAGTTTTTTTGTGATTTGCCAAGTAAGTCGCTTTGTCAGGCCTGTCGGGCTGCAAATCTTTCAAGATGCGTAGAGCTTTCATTCGACTGGCCGAGAAAATGGCCCATCAGTAATGAGAAATGGGCTGTACATTTTTAAAACACATCAAACCGGCAATTAGTTTCAAATATATTTTTTTCATTTCAAGATTTTAAATCTAACATTCTTAAGAAGTTGCTCCCCACTTCTACCTATTCTCTCACCATGCACACTGTCCACATCAGCTTTGTGCCACATCATGATTCCGTTTACAAAATCAGCCAATCATCAAAGTGCCACATCATCCATTATTTCCACATTTAACAATTTTTTATTGGCATATGAGGTGCATGTCGTTGCTCGGTATGCAGACATAAAATACTACTGAAGCCCAATGGTCTCTATTCGTAATAAACAGAAAAAGCCCAACCGGCTCATTCTGAGGAGAACAACCGTCCTGCCCCTTGCCCCCCACTATACTTTCCATTTCATGTCCCTCTTCCGTAAATAAAGGCCCATGCTTCCCCCCTTCCCCTACCTCACTCTCCTTTCAATCGAAACACGCGGTGGCTGCGGTGCTCCACCAAATCTCCAGAAAAGATCAGTCATGATCTAGGCCACTGAACAACCGGTGCTCCACCAAAGCCACACCCTCACTCTCTCCTCTGATCTCTAAAATTCTCCCATGCGCATTGGGAGGCGGGCCGGGCACCGTTCCATCGACGGCCACCCAGAATCGAATCGAGGAAGGCGCAAGCATTGATGCTCTGCGCATCGTTGCTCTGCTCCATGGCCGTCTTTGGCGGGGACGAGTGGCGTGGAATCATGCTTCATCAGCAAAGACGACTTCCCCAGGAATCGACCTTCGGGCTGGCACATCATCTTATTAGATGAGCGTGGCCACACTTATGTTGAAATGTGAGTTGCTATTCTGTGTGGTTGGTCGTTCGGATCCAGTGGGAAGGTGTGGCGACGGCGTACCATGGTCTAACTCCCAATTTCTGAGACACCTTTTCCTCTTCGTCTTCAACGGGCTATAGGTCGATAGCTTTATCTTGACACAAGCGACGAGTTTACATAACAGTCCAGGCCTATCACATCTCATATCAGTGTTGCAAAAAAAACACTGAAGTACCGTCTCACTATCTTTTCAGAGCATGGGAGAATATTTTGTCCATCTCACTGTATAATTGTTATTTTTTCAGAGCTTGGAGTATTGTTTGCCTTGCTTTTGTAGTACCTTGTTTTCTGCATGCCTCGGTATGGATCTAAGCTTGCTTACTAACCAACCCATCAACCTTTTCAAACTCGGATAGTTGTCATTTTGAGGAATGAGGAGCTTGCTTTCCTTCATCTTGTCGAACTAACACGCCTGAAAACTTAATCAGCATGTACCAACTTGTGAAATTATTTTCTTGGATGAAGCAGAAATTTGTATAGAGGATGTTTATCGTCTATAAGTTTCTATACCTCTGTAAGGCCCCTGGTTATGCCAGTTTTACAACCTAGCCAGCTAAGTTCTAGATCTATATGGCGTATTCTCAACTAGATATATCATGGCAAGCAGATATGAGTTACTTTTAAACAGCTTTTAAACAGCTTTATCCTCTACTATTTTTATTTGATGTAGATTGTCATCCTTCTCCTATGATGTCACACATTATACTAATTGAGCATTGTTGCCTTTGGTTACAATGGTCTGGTTTTCATGCCCGACGTTAGAGCCAGGTAAAAGGGACTTCAAGCTTCAATTGAAACCCAAGTCCAACGACATAGTAGATACAAATGACATTGTCTTTTTTATCTACCCGATTGGGTCACCGAGTGAGTTGAACTATTTGCCATGCCTGTCATTCTTGAAATATAAATTAATGAGCTAACATCATGTTTATTTATCACGGATGTATGAGTGCCACATCTTCCATTATCCGGATGTAAAATTGACAATGATTGAATGAAGTTGCTTCACTTAAAACTATCAAACATGTACATAGTTCTGCGCACAACTTTCTCGATGTTGATCAATCCTTTTTGTTAGCCACCCATCATTGTATCATTTTTATTTGTACATAATTTATGAGAATGTTAGTCGAGTTCATCTCTTAAAGAGATACTTAGGATTTAAGTCCACATGAAAGACTACCTTGAGATAATTAAATTGCAGACTTCAATGATTCAGTTTTCTATGGTAAAAAAAATATTTACAACAAGTTGAATACGGATGTCCCGCAGCAACGCGCGGGGAATCATCTAGTTACATTAATTTTCATGCATGGAGAATTTGTTGGATTTTATATTGATATACATTTATTTTTAAAATCAATTTGAATGTGAGTCGAAATTTCGGGATTAAAAACAGTTCGGACCGCACCGAAATATGCAAAATTTCATATAATTTTTTAACCATGGCCACAATATGGGCTGTAATGCTAAAAAAAGAATATGAGCTCCAAAAAAACCTTAATAATTAGCAAATGGGCTGTAAATTATTAGAAATAATGGCAGATGAGCTATATGTTGTTTTGCACAGATTTGAGGCTTTCCTAAAAAAAAGGTTGACGCACAAGCAGTGACTATTCCTGATCCAGCCGCTCAAACAAGCGCCGGCGGGATTGCCTGCTCCCTCCTCCCCGCGGCCGGCTCTGCTGCCACGCAGGCCTCACCGCCCCATCGTACTCCCATCGCTGGCCTAGTCATCCCTCTACTCACCCACACCTGCTGTTATTCTCCGGCGACGGCAGACAAACCAGTAAACCCTCATACAGTCCTACTCCCCTCCACATGGGAAACAACTGCCGAGTCTTCCCTGCCTTCGTGTCGTTCCCTTCCTAGGCCTCGCCGTCGTCCACCGCCCTGGTGCTCTCGACGCGGCCTGGTCAACATGGTCAACGACCGACATGCATCTGAACTGGACTATACGTGGAGAGGCCAGCAGCTGGGTCCATGGCCGCACGCAAGGAAATGCCTCCTTATTACGCGCAAAATAATTATTCCTCCACCTGACATCAGGGACCCACCGAAAGGGCCTCTGTATTTCGCGAAAAAAACGTTACCACCACTGACAGCTCGGACCCACCAGCTATATCTTCGCATGCAAGGAAGTGCCTCCTTATTATGCACAAAAAAATAAATACTCCCCCTGTTAGCTGGGACCCAGTATAGTGGCAGGCTGACTTGTGGGACTACTAAGTTGACGGGGACGGAGGGCTTCGTCAACTTAGTCAATATGCACGATTCTAGCTCCAGTGATCGTACGATGTCCATCCAACGGCCGTAGTGCTGCTTCAACCTATGGTCTTCTTGCTTCAGCCGCCCAAACCAACGCCGGTCGTGCCTCGTGCTCTTGCCTCCCGTGGCCGGCTGTGATGCGGCGGAGGCCTCACCGCCCCCTACTACTCCCACCGCTGGCCAGGCCATCCCTCTACTCATCCACACACCCTGCTATTCTGTGGCGACGGCAGCCTCACACCATAGCAAACCAGTGAACCCTCGTACTTCTCTATGCGTGGGCATCCACTGCCACGTCTTCCCCGGCTCCGCGCCGTCCCCTTCCTAGGCCTCGCTGTTGTCTACCGCCATGGTGCTCTCGGCGCGGCGTGGTCAACATGGTCAAGGAACGGCTTCCATCGGATGTGGACTGTATGTGGAGAGGTTGACAGCTGGGTCCACGGCCGCAGCAAGGGAGTGCCTCCTTGTTACGTGCAAAATAGTTATTCCTCCACTGGACAGCGGGGACCCACCGGACGGGCCACCGTATTTCACGAAAAAATGTTTCCCCAGACTGCTGGGACCCACCAACAACATCTTCGCACGCAAGAAGTGCGTCCAGGCAGAAAAAAATGATTCGCCCCCCTGACTGCTGGGACCCACCATCTACATCTTCGCAAGCAAGGAAGTGCCTGACAGTTGGGACGCACCTGGTCAAAGCGTACGTAGCGTTGTCATTCTGGTCGCAAACGTGTACGTACATATATACTGGTGGATGTAGAGGCGCGCACGTGTCATAGTAGAGGCGCGTACATGTCGTAGTAGAGGCACGCACGTAGCATTTACACGTACGTACAGCGGCCAGGGTGCAAGAAAGAAAATACGGCCACATATGTGTACATACAGGAGGGGTCTCGAACGCCTACTCGCGCATACGTACGGCCAGGGCTCGTGTACATGGCTGGGTCGGAACGGAGAAACAGCGTCGTCATCGTGTTCATGGGGAGGCAACGGAATGCGTCGTGTTCATGGGGAGGTAGCGGAATGCGTCGTGTTCATCGGGAGGCAACGGAACGCGTGGGAGCCAACCGGCTGGGTCGGAACGGAAAGCGTGGTCGTGTTCATCGGGAGGGCTTTGACGGAACAGGCGATGGAAACGAGGCCTGAATGGGGTCCTATTGATCGGGAGGGATCTGGCGTACCGCAAAACGGAGGAAATGGACCTCCTATGGTCAAAACGGTGGTCCTGTTGATTGGGAGGGGTGTGGCGTACCGCAAAACGGACAAAATGGACCTCCTACGGCCAAAACGGGGGTCCTGTTGATCGGGAGGGGTGTGCTGTCCCGCAAAACGGACGAAACAGACCTCTTACGGTCAATATGGGGGTCCTGTTGATTAGGAGGGGTGTGCCGTACCACAAAACGGACGAAACGGACCTCCTACGGTCGAAACGGGGGTCCTGTTCATCGGGAGGGGTGCGGCGTACCGCAAAAGGGGACTCCAGGGATACTGTTCATCTCCACCGTCGACCTCCTCCAGCCTCCACGGGCTACCGTCAACCTCCTCCAGCCTCCACAGGCTCCTATTCATCCAGCCTCCACCGCGCGCTACTCCGCCGGCTACTGTTCAACCACCCCTCCACCATCTACTGTTCATCCAGCCCTCCACACCACAGGGTCCTGGTCAACCACCCCTTCACGGGCAACCCTCCACCGTCTACTGTTCACCAGCCCTCCACCACACCACGGGTCCAGAGGGAACGCCGCCGCTCATTGTTCATCCAAACCCCCCGCAACACTCACTGTTCATCCCAGAGGCAGCATCGATCGACTTCAGTTAGTAGCTGTAGCGAAGGAATCGCTCGATCGGGTTCAGTTAACAGCCATCGATCGATCGCTCGGGTTCAGTAACGCGTAGCCTGCAGTGCAATCGCTCAGGTTCAGTTAGAGCCCAATGCCTCGCTCGGGTTCAGTTAGAGCAAACGCCTCGCACACACGCGCATACGTGTATGAGAGAAACGCGCATCGCTTGGCCCCCCGACCTCCCATTGTAACCGGGAACTCCCAGAAATTTTCCTCCCCCTCGCTTCTACCATGGTTTTTTCCGTCATGGACGGCCCAAAGAATGTCATGCGGCTGCGTCTCCAGCCCGCCCAGGACGAAAAGCCCATTTTTTGTCATGATTTTTTGTCATAGAAGTAGGAGCCCACCACATCTATGATGATACCTGGTTTTGTCACAATTATTGTCATAGATGTGTCATATGTATGACAGAAAAAATTTGGTTCGGCCCAAAATGTCACAGATGTGCCTTTTTTTGTAGTGAATGATGAACACAATACTATCAGAACAACATGGCATGTACAACATGATACAACTAGGACTATACGAGCATGGCATAAACGTATGAACATGATGATACTAGCATGCGACATGATGAAACTATCATGCACCAACTTACTCTGCTCAGGTTACATCGTAACCATCACATGCATCACTTACCATCACAGACATCACACGATCATCTCAGGATCCAATCAAGCTTGGTATTTACAATACCGTAGTAATCATTTATGACCACAAGGAGCTTGACCTTTACCCTTGACTCTCGCATAACACCACAAATATCCAACAAGTTGGTATTCACGATACCACAGTGATCCTCTCACGATCACATAAATATCAACCAACTTCTTTCATCATCGAACCAGGGTTGCTATTTAGCAAATTATTATTACTGTTGACCCATAGTGTGACCGACATGAACTGGGCCCTTATCCGCGGGCGCACTATCGATAGATTTAACGCGCGCACACACACACACACACACACACACACTCTACAGAGGTTAGCACACTGTACCCACACCACGGAACCCATGGCCTCGCACTCCCATTCGGGTGGACCAACGGCATTCCGACAAAACCGTCCTACTCCCATGACACTCTCCCGGCCATTCCGACCAACTCCACTTTGGGCGAAGTCCTGGGTGGTCCCATGCCTACCAAAGGTACCAACGGCCATCGTCGTGGCAAAATGGTCCCAAACGGGGACAAGGATCCTTACAAAAGCAACGGGCACACAAAGCTTATGCGTCCTACCTGGCCAAGGTAGCGCCCGCGCATAACCTTCCCTCACGGGAGGCACCGGCGAGAGGCATGACAATATTCCGAGTTAGGACCCCCATAAGGTAAGCGTGGTTGCACTGGTCAGCTCGATATGGTGGCACCATGACTCATCCAACAGTTGTTCAAGTTCAATTTAATCCAGTTAAACTTGAATGCAATATGTTGAGCCATGATAAAAATAACATGATGCAACTACAATGCATGAACATGATATTAACATAAGCATGGGGGTGCATCCCAATCAATGAGCATAACAACATTTAACCATTTATCCAGATGAGCATGCCATACTGAAGAGCATGGATATCACAACTGGAACACTACCCATAGCATAACATGACCACTAGCATCAACAATAAATACCTTGTAATAACATAACGATAAACCTACCATGCAAGTATTTAATCAACTAGATGCAAAGGAACATGCATAACAACGGTACTCGGAACGGACGATAGTCAGGCACCGAAGGCCGTCACCAACATGTACTACTAACAAACATTGCCAATATTAAAGTAATACTAGCATGAAGAACATAATAATAGAGTGCAAGAAAACATGGCATGACGGTAAACACCGATCCATAAGCATAACCGAAATACCGACCGCAGTAGCAAAACAAACAGACAGTTATTAAAGATTCAAGTTGAAAACCAATGCTTCTGCATGACTATCATGCAATGGTGGTTGTGGCTTTCCTGGGGATGAAGAAGGCTCCGGGGAGAAGTGCGGAACGACCGCGGAAAGAATCACCGGAAAAGATTCGCTCTCAGAGGGGGCTTATTAGGGCAAGGGTAAAATGGTAATTTGTATTATGTAAAACCATAGTGAAAATGTTACCGAAAGTTTGGGCTTGGCGAGACGAAGAAATGGGCGTTGGATTCACCTCATTCGGAGTTACGAGCAAAAAGATATGATCGTTTAAAACCCAGGGACTAATCTGCAAAAATAACTTCTACAAACAGGTCCCTGGCAGTTTAAACGGAACGTGCCTTTCTCATAAATACGCTTTCCAGAGAGGAAAGTGCATTCTGGCCCGAAGAAGAAGTGAAATACACTTTTGGTGGATGAAAGCGTACACGCGCAAAACCCATGTCCACTTATCCACGTCAGCGGGCCAGCCCGGTCCAAAGCGTGAGGCTGACGCGCGGGGCCCGCGGCCAGCTGGCCGCCAGGGTCATCGTCTTCCCTTTCTCCTCGCTCGTGCCCGTGTAGCAGAGAGGCCGCCGGCGTCAGGCGGCGATTGCCGGCGCCACAGAGGGTCTCTGGCGACGCTCCACATACCGACGAGCTCAGCGCGGAGAGCCGTGTCGTTCTGTACCCGCATAGCACGCCGAAGAGGACAGGATTGGGCAGGGTTCATGAGGTGGTGGACGTCGGCTTGGGTGGCGATGGAGTTTGCGACCAGAGATGCTCCGGTGAAGAGAGGAGAGGCTAGTGAGGCTCATCGGGGTCTGGTAGGTCTACTGGTGGAGGAGGAATCAGGAGAGGGGCTCGGGCTTGAGCCAATTTAGGAGGGTGGCTGCTACCTCTTGAGCATGCGTTGGTTTTCCCTTGAAGATGAAAGGGTGATGCAGCAAAGCAGCGTTAGTATTTCCCTCAGTTTTTTTGAACCAAGGTATCAATCCAGTAGGAGACCATGCACGAGTCACCTCGGACCTACACAAACAGATAAGAACCTCGCGACCAACGCGATAAAGGGGTTGTCAATCCCTTCACGACCACTTGCAAGAGTGAGATCTGATAGAGATAATGATAATAAGATAAATATTTTTGGTATTTTTATGATATAAATTGGAAGTAAAGATTGCAAAATAAAATAGATTGGAAACTTGTATGATGGAAAATAGACCCCGGGGCCATAGGTTTCACTAGTGGCTTCTCTCAAGATAGTATAAGTATTACAGTGGGTGAACAAATTACTGTCGAGCAATTGATAGAATTGAGCATAGTTATGAGAATATCTAGGTATGATCATGTATATAGGCATCACGTCCGTGACAAGTAGACCGACTCTTGCCTGCATCTACTACTATTACACCACCCATCGACCGCTATCCAGCATGCATCTAGAGTATTAAGTTCATAAGAACGGAGTAATGCTTTAAGCAAGATGACATGATGTAGAGGGATGAACTCATGCAATATGATATAAACCCCATCTTTTTATCCTCGATGGCAACAATACAATATGTGTCGTTTCCCCTACTGTCACTGGGATCGAGGACCGCAAGATTGAACCCAAAGCTAAGCACTTCTCCCATTGCAAGAAAGATCAATCTAGTAGGCCAAACCAAACTGATAATTCGAAGAGACTTGCAAAGATAACGAATCATACATAAAATAATTCAGAGAAGATTCAAATATTGTTCATAGATAATCTTGATCATAAACCCACAATTCATCAGATCTCGACAAACACACTGCAAAAGAAGATTACATCAAATAGATCTCCAAGAGAATCGAGGAGAACTTTGTATTGAGATCCAAATATAGAGAAGAAGCCATCTAGCTAATAACTATGGACCCAAAGGTCTGAGGTAAACTACTCACACATCATCAGAGAGGCTATGGTGTTGATGTAGAAGCCATCCGTGATCAATGCCCCCTCCGGCGGAGCGCCGGAAAAGGCCCCAAGATGGGATCTCACGGGTACAGAAGGTTGCGGCGGTGGAATTAGGTTTTCGTGGTGCTCTCTGATGTTTTCAGGGTACGTAGGTATATATAGGAGGAAGAAGTAGGTCGGTGGAGCCACAAGGGGCCCACAAGGGTGGAGGGCGCGCCCCCTTTCCTCGTGGCCTCCTCGTTGATTGCTTGACGTCCACTCCAAGTCCTCTGGATCATGTTTGTTCCAAAAATCACGCTCCCGAAGGTTTCATTCCATTTGGACTCCATTTGATATTCCTTTTCTGCGAAACACTGAAATAGGCAAAAAAACATCAATTTGGGTTGGGCCTCCGGTTAATAGGTTAGTCCCAAAAATAATATAAAAGTGTATAAATAAGCCCATTAAACATCCAAAACAGAATATACAATAGCATGGAACAATCAAAAATTATAGATACATTGGAGACGTATCAAGCATCCCCAAGCTTAATTCCTGCTCGTCCTCGAGTAGGTAAATGATAAAAACAGAATTTTTGATGTGGAATGCTTCCTAACATATTTCTCAATGTAATTTTCTTTATTGTGGCATGAATGTTCACATCCGAAATATTCAAGATAAAATTTTAATATTGACATAAAAAAAATACTTCAAGCATACTAACTAAGCAATCATGTCTTCTCAAAATAACATGGACAAAGAAAGTTATCCCTACAAAAACATATAGTCTGGCTATGCTCTATCTTCATCACACAAAATATTAAATTATGCACAACCTTGATGACAAGCCAAGCATTTGTTTCATACTTTTGATGTTCTCAAACTTTTTCAACTTTCACGCAATACATGAACGTGAGCCATGGACATAGCACTATAGGTGGAATAGAATGGTGATTGTGGAGAAGACAAAAAGGAGAATATAGTCTCACATCAACTAGGCGTATCAACGGGCTATGGAGATGCCCATCAATAGATATCAATGTGAGTGAGTAGGGATTGCCATGCAACGGATACACTAGAGCTATAAGTGTATGAAAGATCAACAAGAGAAACTAAGTGGGTATGCATCCAACTTGCTTGCTCATGAAGACCTAGGGCAATTTGAGGAAGCCCGTCATTGGAATACACAAGCCAAGTTCTATAATGTAAAATTCCCACTAGTTTATGAAAGTGACAACATAGGAGACTCTCTATCATCAAGATCATGGTGCTACTTTGAAGCACAAGCGTGGAAAAAGAATAGTAACATTGTCCCTTCTCTCCTTTTCTCTATTTTTTTATTTGGGCCTTCTTTCTTTCTTTTTTCTTTTTGCCTCTTTTTTTCGTCCGGAGTGTCATCCCGACTTGTGGGGGAATCATAGTCTCCATCATCCTTTCCTCACTGGGACAATGCTCTAATAATGATGATCATCACACTTCTTTTTTACTTACAACTCAAGAATTATAACTCAATACTTAGAACAAAATATGACTCTATGTGAATGCCTCCGGCGGTGTACCGGGATATGCAATGAATCGAGAGTGACATGTATGAAAAAAATTATGAACAGTGGCTTTGCCACAAATACGATGTCAACTACATGATCATGCATGGCAATATGACAATGATGAAGCGTGTCATAACAAATGGAACAGTGGAAAGTTGAATGGAAATATATCTCGGAATGGCTATGGAAATGCCATAATAGGTAGGTATGGTGGCTGTTTTGAGGAAGGTATATGGTGGGTGTATGATACCAGCGAAACGTGCGCGGTAATAGAAAGGCTAGCAAATGTGGAAGGGTGAGAGTGCGTATAATCCATGGACTCAACATTAGTCATAAATAACTCACATACTTATTGCAAAAATCTATTAGTTATCGAAACAAAGTACTATGCTCAAGCTCCTAGGGGGATAGATTGGTAGGAAAAGACCATCGCTCGTCCCCGACCACCACTCATAAGGAAGACAATCAATAAATAAATAATGCTCCGACTTCATCACATAACGGTTCACCATACATGCATGCTACGGGAATCACAAACTTCAACACAAGTATTTCTCAAATTCACAACTACTCAACTAGCATGACTCTAATATCACCATCTCCATATCTCAAAACAATTATCAAGTATCAAACTTCTCATAGTATTCAATGCACTTATATGAAAGTTTTTATTATGCCTAAAATAAAATTACCATGCTGTTCTAAAGGACTCTCAAAATAATATAAGTGAAGTATGAGAGATCAATTATTTCTATAAAATAAAGCCACCACCGTGCTCTAAAAGATATAAGTGAAGCACTAGAGCAAAAACTATATAGCTCAAAAGATATAAGTGAAGCACATAGAGTATTCTAATAAATTACGATTCATGTATGTCTCTCTCAAAATGTGTGTACAGCAAGGATTATTTTGGTAAACTAAAAAACAAATACTCAAATCATACAAGACGCTCCAAGAAAAACGCATATCATGTGGTGAATAAAAATATACCTCCAAGTAAAGTTACCGATGAACGAAGACAAAACAGGGGATGCCTTCCGGGGCATCCCCAAGCTTAGGCTTTTTGTGTCCTTGGATTTTACCTTGGGGTACCTTGGGCATCCCCAAGCATAGGCTCTTGCCACTCTTTGTTCCATAATCCATCAAATCTTTACCCAAAAGTTGAAAACTTCACAACACAAAACTTAACAGAAAATCTCGTGAGCTCCGTTAGCGAAAGAAAACAAAACACCACTTCAAGGTACTGTAATGAACTCATTATTTATTTATATTTGTGTTAAACCTACTGTATTCCAAATTTTTATGGTTTATAAACTCCATTACTAGCCATGTATTCATCAAAATAAGCAAACAACACACGAAAAACAGAATCTGTCAAAAATAGAACAGTCTGTAGTAATCTGTATCAAATGCATACTTATGAAACCCCAAAAATTCTAAAATAAATTTCTGGACGTGAGTAACTTATCTGTTAATCATATTCAAAAATAATTAACTAAATATCACTCTCCAGTAAAAAGTTGTAGCTAATCTCGTGAGCGCTAAAGTTTCTGTTTTTTACAGCAAGATCAAAAAGACTTTCCCCAAGTCTTCCCAACGGTTCTACTTGGCACAAACACTAATTAAACACAAAAAACACAAACAAAACAGAGTCTAGATAAATTATTTATTGAATAACAGCAAGGAAAAGTATTGGGTTGCCTCCCAGCAAGCGCTTTTTCTTTAAAGCCCTTTAGCTAGGCATTGATAATTTTAATGATGCTCACATTAAAGACAAGAATTGAAGCACAAAGAGAGCATCATGAAACACGTGACAAACACATCTAAGTATAACATACTTCCTATGAATAGGCATCTTATAGGCAAACACATTATCATAGCAAGCAAAAACTAGCATATGCAAGGAAGCAGAAAGAAATAATAGCAATCTCAACATAACGAGAGGTAATTTAGTAACGTGAAAATTTCTACAATCATATTTTACTCTCTCATAATAATTGCATGTGTGATCATAAGAAAATTCAACAAAATAGTTATCACATAAAATATTTTCAACACGGTCCACATGCATGCAAAGTTGACACTCTTCCAAAATAGTGGGATTAACATTAACTAAAGTCATGACCTCTCCAAACCCCCTTTTTTCAAAAATTTCATAAGATTGAACATTCTCAAAATATGTGGGATCTAAGGTTGACACTCTTACAAACCCACTTTCAATAATATTGCAAACACTATTATCAATCTCATAATCATCATGGGGCTTAAATAAATTTTCAAGATCAAGAGAAGAATCACCCCAATCATGATCATTGCAACAAGTAGTAGACATAGCAAAACTAGCATCACCAAGCTTAGGGTTTTGCATATTATAAGCACAATTGACATCAATAGAATTTATAGTATCATCATTGCAATCATGCTTTCTATTCAAAGATGCATCGTGAATCACTCCATAAAGTACTTCATCAAAATTTTCAGATTCACGAATTTCAAGCAAAACTTCATAAAGATAATCTAGTGCACAAAACTCACTAGCAATTGGTTCATCATAATTGGATCTCCTAAAAAGATTAGCAAGCGAATGAGGATCCATAGATGTTAGGTTCTCTGTTTAGCAATAAATAATCAACTATTCCAACCAAACGAGCAAACGAGCCAAGTAAGACATCAAAGCAAAAGGAAAGTCAAACATAAGAAGGGAGAATAAAACGGCAAGGGTGAAGTGGGGGAGAGGAAACCGAGAGGCAAATGGAAAATAATGTAATGCGAAGGATAAGAGTTGTGATGGGTACTTGGTATGTCTTGACTTGGCGTAGATCTCCCCGGCAACGGCGCCAGAAATCCTTCTTGCTACCTCTTGAGCATTTGTTGGTTTTCCCTTGAAGAGGAAAGGGTGATGCAGCAAAGCAGCGTAAGTATTTCCCTCAGTTTTTGAGAACCAAGGTATCAATCCAGTAGGAGACCACGCACGAGTCACCTCGTACCTACACAAACAAATAAGAACCTCGCAACCAACGCGATAAAAGGGGTTGTCGATCCCTTCACGACCACTTGCAAGAGTGAGATCTGATAGAGATAATAATAATAAGATAAATATTTTTGGTATTTTTATGATATAAATTGAAAGTAAATATTGAAAACTAAAATAGATTGGAAACATGTATGATGGAAAATAGACCCGGGGGCCATAGGTTTCACTAGTGGCTTCTCTCAAGATAGCACAAGTATTACGGTGGGTGAACAAATTACTGTTGAGCAATTGATAGAATTGAGCATAGTTATGAGAATATCTAGGTATGATCATGTATATAGGCATCACGTGTGTGACAAGTAGACCGACTCCTGCCGGCATCTACTACTATTACTCCACACATCGACCGCTATCCAGCATGCATCTAGAGTATTAAGTTCATGAGAACGGAGTAACGCTTTAAGCAAGATGACATGATGTAGAGGGATAAACTCATGCAATATGATATAAACCCCATCTTTTCCTCCTCGATGGAAACAATACAATATGTGTCGTTTCCCCTACTGTCACTGGGATCGAGCACCGCAAGATTGAACCCAAAGCTAAGCACTTCTCCCATTGCAAGAAAGATCAATCTAGTAGGCCAAACCAAACTGATAATTCGAAGAGACTTGCAAAGATAACCAATCATACATAAAAGAATTCAGAGAAGATTCAAATATTGTTCATAGATAATCTTGATCATAAACCCACAATTCATCGGATCTCGACAAACACACCGCAAAAGAAGATTACATCGAATAGATCTCCAAGAGAATCGAGGAGAACTTTTTATTGAGATCCAAAGAGAGAGAATAAGCCATCTAGCTAATAACTATGGACCCGAAGGTCTGAGGTAAACTACTCACACATCATCAGAGAGGCTATGGTGTTGATGTAGAAGCCCTCCGTGATTAATGCCCCCTCCGGCGGAGCGCCGGAAAAGGCCCCAAGATGGGATCTCACGGGTACAGAAGGTTGCGGCGGTGGAATTAGGTTTTTGTGGTGCTCTCTGATGTTTTCAGGGTATGTAGGTATATATAGGAGGAAGAAGTAGGTCGATGGAGCCACGAGGGGCCCACGAGGGTGGAGGGCGCGCCCAAGGGGTAGGCGCACCCCCTGCCTTGTGGCCTCCTTGTTGATTGCTTGACGTCCACTCCAAGTCCTCTGGATCATGTTTGTTCCAAAAATCACGCTCCCAAAGGTTTCATTCCGTTTGGACTCCGTTTGATATTCTTTTTCTGCGAAACACTGAAATAGGCAAAAAAACAGCAATTTGGGCTGGGCCTCCGGTTAATAGGTTAGTCCCAAAAATAATATAAAAGTGTATAAATAAGAACATTAAACATCCAAAACAGAATATATAATAGCATGGAACAATCAAAAATTATAGATACGATGGAGACGTATCAGTGGCCGCGGCGGCGATGGCGGACACAGAGAGCTCCTCGAGCTCGTTCGGGTGGTCGGGGAGGCAGCTAGGGGTGCGTGAGCTCGATTGGTGAACAGGAACGCGCTCCGGATGGCCTTATATAGGCAGAGGGGGAGGAGGCCGAGCGTGTGTCACTGCGGACGTGTGTGCACGTGCATGAGCTCGAAGCTAGATGACAGGGAAGGCACAGGGGAGCGCATGGGGCAGAGGCGGGCAAGGGAGCACGGGGATGAAGCGGCCGAGGCGCTGAAAGAGCCGGTCGGTGATACGTCTCCGTCGTATCTGCTTTTCCAAACACTTTTGCCCTTGTTTTGGACTCTAACTTGCATGATTTGAATGGAACTAACCCGGACTGACACTATTTTTGTGCAGAAATAAAAGTTCTCGGAATGACCTGAAACTTCATGGAGAATTAATTTGGAATATATAAAAAATACTGGAAGAAGAATCCACGTCAGGGGGGCCTCCACCTGTCCACGAGGGTGGGGGCGCGCCCGCTGCCTCGTGGCCCCCCTGACGCTCCACCGACCTCAACCTTGACTCCATATATTCACTTTCGGGGATAAAAAATTAGAGAGAAGTATTCATCGCGTTTTACGATACGGAGCCGCCGCCAAGCCCTAAAACTCTCTTGGGAGGGCTGATTTGGAGTCCGTTCGGGGCTCCGGAGAGGGGAATCCGTCGCCGTCATCATCATCAACCATCCTCCATCACCAATTTCATGATGCTCACCGCCATGCGTGAGTAATTCCATTGTAGGCTTGCTGGACGGTGATGGGTTGGATGAGATTTATCATGTAATCGAGTTAGTTTTGTTAGGGTTTGATCCCTAGTATCCACTATGTTCTGAGATTGACGTTGCTATGACTTTGCTATGCTTAATGCTTGTCACTAGGGCCCGAGTGCCATGATTTCAGATCTGAACCTAGTATGTTTTCATCAATATATGAGAGTTCTTGATCCTATCTTGCAAGTCTATAGTCACCTACTATGTGTTATGATCCGGCAACCCCGAAGTGACAATAATCGGGACCACTCCCGGTGATGATCGTAGTTTGAGGAGTTCATGTATTCACTATGTGTTAATGCTTTGGTCTGGTACTCTATTAAAAGGAGGCCTTAATATCCCTTAGTTTCCAATAGGACCCCGCTGCCACGGGAGGGTAGGACAAAAGATGTCATGCAAGTTCTTTTCCATAAGCATGTATGACTATATTCAGAATACATGCCTACATTACATTGATGAATTGGAGCTAGTTCTGTGTCACCCTATGTTATGACTGTTACATGATCGATCGCATCCGACATAATTCTCCATCACCGATCCAATGCCTACGAGCTTTCCATATATTGTTCTTCGCTTATTTACTTTTCTGTTGCTATTGTTACAATCACTATAAAACACCAAAAAAATTACTTTTGCTACCGTTACCTTTTACCACTGTTACCACTACTATCATATTACTTTGCTACTAAATACTTTGCTACAGATACTAAGTTTCCAGGTGTGGTTGCATTGATAACTCAACTGCTAATACTTGAGAATATTCTTTGGCTCCCCTTGTGTCGAATCAATAAATTTGGGTTGAATACTCTACCTCCGAAAACTGTTGTGATCCCCTATACTTGTGGGTTATCAGTCAGCTACAACGCTCCTGTGGGCGCTCACTGTTCGGTGATGGGGACAGCTCATCGGGGAAGAAGACGGAGGGGGAAATGGCTCCATGGGAACAACGACAACATGGGGAACACGCTAGACATGCCCGTTCTCGCTGGAACAACGAGCAGGAGAGGGGCCCGAAGCAAAACGACGCTCTGGACGCGGCCATAACATGCCTAAACGGTGGTCACCACCAGTACTAGCATGAAGAGAACAAGGCAGGCTGCGAGGAGTTGTAAAGTGACTAGTCCCTGTATAATAGAGGCCGAGGGAGTTGATGGATCGACAAAAGGATCCAAGGAGAGGAGTGTGGCATCACTGCAAGTTTGCTGCATCAAACTTGGACGTGCACTGCTAATCAACAGGAACTTGATTGGGTCAAATGGTGTTGTCTGGGGTGTTTAGATGAGGAAGGACTACGATCCTGTTAAATTTGAGGGGAAATGGGTCACAAAACAACAGGGTTGCTTTGTAATCTTAGATTAGGTCCAGAAACTTGATCATGATGATGCACTCATATGGAGTATCAACTTGATCTAAAATTTGGCAAGGCAGGGTCATTTGGTCATATGAAGATGCTGCAAAAGGTTTCATACCAATTGGATAATCCAGAATGGTACTTGCTTCACAAGTATATCCACTGACCAGAAACTTGCAAAAATTCTAGAAGGAAAGTGGATAGACTAAATATGCCCCAATTGGGTGGAGATAGGTTATATGGATAAGAGAAGGCCTAGGAAAATTTACAGCCATAATGGAGCAAGATAAAATATACTTGCTTCAGTAACTAACAAAGATTTGAAGTTGTGCTCACATGGATGCAGAGCATGAGCTCGAATCTTGTGGAGAGCTTTTATTTGATGATATCAAAGACCATGCAAAAATTCAACTCAATTGGATTAACGTAGCTAGTACTTCCTTCACAACCAATTCCCTTAGACCGGAACTTTGAAAAATTGCTCACGAATATTTACTAGGCAAATTAAGTTGAATTTTTCATGACGCAATTATTTGGACATGAAAAGATGTCCAAGAAGTTTGGAGTCAATTGGGCAAAGATAAATGGCACTTGCTTCACAATCTGCCATTTAGGACAAAATAGGAAAAGAATTATTTGAAGATGATGGGAAACATGGCCAATGAAATATTTTGCCATATTTGAGAAAGATATGACCCAAACAATTTATGACAATTATTTGGGAATTTTAGGAGTGAAGGAAATATAGGTTGCTTCACAACCTAGGGCAAATTGAGTTATTCCTTTATTATAAAAGGAATATCCCCAATAAAAAGACTATTGGGATTTGGGCTAGGATGAAAATGGAAAGGTGTAGGGAAGGATTTGGGTATGACAAGCCACTCTGGAAGCAAAGAAGAGTTCATATTCTTTAGTTTCCAGACCACAAAGCCAGAGAAAAAGAAAACTCAGGCAAAAACCTCAGAAAATCAAAAGAAAAGAAAGGGCCAAAAATCAGGCTGTTTTACGACCGTTATCGAAGAAGCTTCATTTGAGTTGTGCGGTGACCGCTAGGAGCTGGGCGTGGGCAGCCTTGACATGGTCGTGGATGGCCTCCATTAGGGCTAAGGCCGCTGCTGCGGAACGGACAACTGTTGTGCCGCTCTCGCATGTTGCTATCCCCGAGGCAGATGTTGCTGCCGCCACCTGAGAAGCAACAGCGGCCGTTTGGGCTGCCTTTGTCGCCCGGCCGCAAATTGTGGCCGCGCTCATGCACCTTGTTAGCACGCGCATGGCGACTGCGGCCGCACTCCCGCCGGAGTGGGCCACTGAAGTTGCCCTCACGACGTGGGTCCATGTGCCCATCTTTCACCGGTGACGATTGAACAATGAAATGATATTTGGGGAGCGAGCTACTGTGCTTGACACGCCGGCTGTGGACTCTGGTCGACGCATCTTCTCACGTAAGCCATAGGTGTACTATACACCGACGATGCTCCAAGATATTTTGTACTACATCTCACATGTTTGCTGAAAATAAACTGTGTGCAATCTACTTGATTTTTCATCTTAATTTCAATTACATAATGGGGTCACAACGGCAATGGACGGTGTTTGAATTGCTAGACCTTTTATCTGGAGTGAACATGCAACTATATGTGTGTCGTAAAAAAATTGGAATTATTCAGGGTTCGTTTAGGCATTTTATACATTAAATTGGTTTTCTAGCCATTTCAGGTGAACAATTCCAATTTGAAGTACATGCACATGCTCCAGTGCATATAAATTGGTTGAAAAATTAAATATGTGTCCTTGGGTGCATGCTTAGGTCCCATACAAGAAATGTGAATGAATTTCAAACACCTGGGCACCGTTGATTGCCGGCAAAACATTGAGATGCCTGGTTTTTACATTCTAGTAAATCCAAAACTCCTCTAAAATTCATGAAGCTTGACATGCTATCATGGAGCGGCATCAACATGCCGTGGTACAAATTTTGTCCCACTTGGGGTAGGTTTGGGTATATGCTTCTCACAAACCGGAGCTTCTCACAACAAGCATGATGGTTTTTGGTAGGGAAGGTCTCGCCTTTGGGGACGAAACGATATCCATTGCCTCTTATTGCTTTCAATTTTTTTCTCGTGTCAACATAGAAAAACAAGAGTGTTGTGTGATTTTTTGTGATTTTTCGGGGTTCGTTTGTACATTTTTGTGCATTAACTGAGTTTTCAATGCATTTTATGTGCATAATTCAAATTTGAACTACATCCACATGCTCCAGTGCATATAAATTGGTTGAAAAATCAAATACGTGTCCATGGGTGCATGCTTAGGTCCCATGCAAGAAATGGGAATGAATTTCAAACACCGAGGCACCGTTGATTGCCGGCAAAACATTGCATGCTTGGTTTTTAAATTCTAGTAAATCCAAAACTCGTCTGAAATTCATGAAACTTGGCATGCTATCATGGAGCAGCATCAAAATGCCGTGGTACAAATTTAGTCCCATTTGGGGCAGGTTTGGGTATATGCTTCTCACAACAAGCATGATGGTTTTCGGTAGGGAACGTCCCACCTTTGGGGACGAAACGATATCCATTGCCTCTTATTGCTTTCAATTTTTTTCTCGTGTCAACATAGAACAACAGGAGTGTTGTGTGAATTTTTGTGATTTTTCAGGGTTCGTTTGTACATTTTTGTGCACTAACTGAGTTTTCAATGCATTTTATGTGCATAATTCAAATTTGAACTACATCCACATGCTCCAGTGCATATAAATTGGCTGAAAAATCAAATATGTGTCCTTGGGTGCATGCTTAGGTCCCATGCAAGAAATGGGAATGAATTTCAAACACCGGGGCACCGTTGATTGCCGGCAAAACATTGAGATGCCTGGTTTTTAAATTCTAGTAAATCCAAAACTCGTCTGAAATTCATGAAACTTGGCATGCTATCATGGAGCGGCATCAACATGCCGTGGTACAAATTATGTCCCATTTGGAGCAGGTTTGGGTATATGCTTCTCACAAAACGGAGCTTCTCACAACAAGCATGATGGTTTTCGGTAGGGAACGTCCCACCTTTGGGGACGAAATGATATCCATTGCATCTTATTACTTTCAATTTTTTTCTCGTGTCAACATAGAACAACAGGAGTGTTGTGTGAATTTTTGTGATTTTACGGGGTTTGTTTGGACATTTTGTGCATTAATTAAGTTTTCAATGCATTTTATGTGCATAATTCAAATCTGAACTACGTGCACATGCTCCAGTGCATATAAATTGGTTGAAAAATCAAATATGTGTCCTTGGGTGCATGCTTAGGTCCCATGCAAGAAATGGGAATGAATTTCAAACACCGGGGCACCGTTGATTACCGGCAAAACATTGAGATGCCTGATTTTTAAATTCTAGTAAATACAAAACTAGTCTTAAATTCATGAAACTTGGCATGCTATCATGGAGCGGCATTAACATGTTGTGGTACAAATTCTGTCCCATTTGGGGCAGGTTTGGGTATATGCTTCTCACAAACCGGAGCTTCTCACAACAAGCATGATGATTTTCGGTAGGGAAGGTCCCACCTTTGGGGACGAAACGATATACATTGCCTCTTATTGCTTTCAATTTTTTTTCTCGTGTCACCATAGAACAACAAGAGTGTTGTGTGAATTTTTCTGATTTTTCGGGGTTCGTTTGGACATTTTAGTGCATTAACTGAGTTTTCAATGCATTTTATGTGCATAGTTCAAATTTGAATTACATGCACATGCTCCAGTGCATATAAATTGGTTGAAAAATCAAATCTGTGTCCTTGGGTGCATGCTTGGGTCCCATGCAAGAAATGAGAATGAATTTCAAACACCGGGGCACCGTTGATTGCCGGCAAAACATTGAGATGCCTTGTTTTTAAATTCTAGTAAATCCAAAACTCGTCTGAAATTCATGAAACTTGGCATGCTATCATGGAGCGGCATCAACATGTCGTGGTACAAATTCTGTCCCATTTGGGGCAGGTTTGGGTATATACTTCCCACAAACCAGAGCTTCTCACAAACCGGAGCTTCTCACAACAAGCATGATGGTTTTCGGTAGGGAACGTCCCACCTTTGGGGACGAAACGATATCCATTGCCTCTTATTGCTTTCAATTTTTTTCTCGTGTCAACATAGAACAACAGGAGTGTTGTGTGAATTTCTGTGATTTTTCGGGGTTCGTTTTGACATTTTTATGCATTGATTGAGTTTTCAATGCATTTATGTGGATAATTCAAATTGGTACTACATGCACATGCTCCAGTGCATATAAATGTTGGGAAACGTAGTAATTTCAAAATTTTCCTACGCACACGCAAGATCATGGTGATGCATAGAAACGAGGGGGGAGAGTGTGATCTACATACCCTCGTAGACCGACAGCGGAAGCGTTATGACAACGCGGTTGATGTAGTCGTACGTCTTCACGGCCCGACCGATCAAGCACCGAAACTACGACACTTCTGAGTTCTAGCACACGTTCAGCTCGATGACGATCCCCGGACTCCGATCCAGCAAAGTGTCGGGGAAGAGTTCCGTCAGCACGACGGCGTGGTGAGGATCTTGATGTTCTACTGTTGCAGGGCTTCGCGTAAGCACCACTACAATATTATCGAGGACTATGGTGGAAGGGGGCACCGTACACGGCTAAGAGAACGATCTTAGAGATCAACTTGTGTGTCTAGGGGTGCCCCCTGCCCCCATATATAAAGGAGCCAAGGGGGGGTGCGGCTGGCCCTAGGAGGAGGCGCGCAGGAGGAGTCCTACTCCTACCGGGAGTAGGACTCCCCCCATTCCCTAGTTCGATTAGGACTTGGGGAAAAAGGAAGAGAGGGAAGAAAGGAGAGGGGGGCGCCGCCCCCTCCTTGTCCAATTCGGACTTGGGGAGGGGAGGGGCGCGCGGCAGCCCCTAGGCCTCCTCTCCTCTTCCTCCACTAGGCCCATTAAGGCCCATTAGGTTACCGGGGGGTTCCGATAACCTCCCGGTACTCCAGTAAAATGTTGTTTTCACCCGGAACACTTTCGATGTCCAAACATAGGCTTCCAGTATATCAATCTTTATGTCTCGACCATTTCAAGACTCCTCGTCATGTCTGTGATCTTATCCGGGACTCCGAACTAACTTTGGTACATCAAAATATATAAACTCATAATGAAACTGTCATTGTAACGTTAAGCGTGCGGACCCTACGGGTTCGAGAACAATGTAGACATGACCGAGACATGTCTCCGGTCAATAACCAATAGCAGAACCTGGATGCTCATATTGGCTCCCACATATTCTACGAAGATCTTTTATCGGTCAGACTGCATAACAACATACTTTGTTCCCTTTGTCATCGGTATGTTACTTGCCCGAGATTCGATGGTCGGTATCTCAATACCTAGTTCAATCTCGTTACCAGCAAGTCTCTTTACTCGTTTCGTAATACATCATCTCACAACTAACTCATTAGTTGCAATGCTTGCAAGGCTTATGTGATGTGCATTACCGAGAGGGCCCAGAGATACCTCTCTGACAATCGGAGTGACAAATCCTAGTCTCAAAATATGCCAACCCAACATGTACATTTGGAGACACCTATGGAGCTCCTTTATAATCAGCCAGTTACGTTGTGACGTTTGGTAGCACACAAAGTGTTCCTCCAGCAAATGGGAGTTACATAATCTCATAGTCATGGGAACATGTATAAGTCATGAAGAAAGCAATAGCAACATACTAAACGATCGGGTGCTAAGTTAATGGAATGGGTCATGTAAATCACATCATTCTCCTAATAATGTGATCTCGTTAATCAATTGACAACACATGTCTATGGTTAGGAAACATAACCATCTTTGATTAACGAGCTAGTCAAGTAGAGGCATACTAGTGACGTTTAGTTTGTCTATGTATTCACACAAGTATTATGTTTCCGGATAATACAATTCTAGCATGAACAATAAACATTTATCATGATATAAGGAAATAAAATAATAACTTTATTATTGCCTCTAGGGCATATTTCCTTCAGTCTCCCACTTGCACTAGAGTCAATAATCTAGATTACACAGTAATGATTCTAACACCCATGGAGCATTGGTGCTGATCATGTTTTGCTCGTGGAAGAGGCTTAGTCAATGGGTCTGCTACATTCAGATCCGTATGTATCTTGCAAATCTCTATGTCTCCCACCTGGACTAGATCCCGGATGGAATTGAAGTGTCTCTTGATGTGCTTGGTTCTCTTGTGAAATCTGGATTCCTTTGCCAAGGCAATTGCACCAGTATTGTCACAAAAGATTTTCATTGGACCCGATGCACTAGGTATGACACCTAGATCGGATATGAACTCCTTCATCCAGACTCCTTCGTTTGCTGCTTCCGAAGCAGCTATGTCCTCCGCTTCACATGTAGATCCCGCCACAACGCTTTGTTTAGAACTGCACCAACTGACAGCTCCACCGTTTAATGTAAACACGTATCCGGTTTGCGATTTAGAATCGTCCGGATCAGTGTCAAAGCTTGCATCAACGTAACCATTTATGATGAGCTCTTTGTCACCTCCATATATGAGAAACATATCCTTAGTCCTTTTCAGGTATTTCAGGATGTTCTTGACCGCTGTCCAATGATCCACTCCTGGATTACTTTGGTACCTCCCTGCTAGACTTATAGCAAGACACACATCAGGTCTGGTACACAGCATTGCATACATGATAGAGCCTATGGCTGAAGCATAGGGAACATCTTTCATTTTCTCTCTATCTTCTGCATTGGTCGGGCATTGAGTCTTACTCAAATTCACACCTTGTAACACAGGCAAGAATCCTTTCTTTACTTGATCAATTTTGAACTTCTTCAAAACTTTGTCAAGGTATGTGCTTTGTGAAAGTCCAATTAAGCGTCTTGATCTATCTCTATAGATCTTAATGCCCAATATGTAAGCAGCTTCACCGAGGTCTTTCATTGAAAAACTCTTATTCAAGTATCCCTTTATGCTATCCAGAAATTCTATATCATTTCCGATTAGTAATATGTCATCTACATATAATATCAGAAACGATACAGAGCTCCCACTCACTTTGTTGTAAATACAGGCTTCTCCATAAGTCTGTACAAAACCAAATGCTTTGATCACACTATCAAAGCGTTTATTCCAACTCCGAGAGGCTTGCACCAGTCCATAAATGGATCGCTGGAGCTTGCACACTTTGTTAGCTCCCTTTGGATCGACAAAACCTTCCGGCTGCATCATATACAACTCTTCTTCCAGAAATCCATTCAGGAATGCATTTTTGACATCCATCCGCCAAATTTCATAATCATAAAATGCGGCAATTGCTAACATGATTCGGACAGACTTAAGCATCGCTACGGGTGAGAAGGTCTCATCATAGTCAATCCCTTGAACTTGTCGAAAACCTTTTGCAACAAGTCGAGCTTTGTAGACAGTAACATTACCATCAGCGCCAGTCTTCTTCTTGAAGATCCATTTATTCTTAATTGCTTGCTGATCTTTTGGCAAGTCAACCAAAGTCCACACTTTGTTTTCATACATGGATCCCATCTCAGATTTCATGGCTTCAAGCCATTTTGCGGAATCTGCGCTCACCATCGCTTCTCCATAGTTCGTAGGTTCATCATGATCTAGTAGCATGACTTCCAGAACAGGATTACCGTACCACTCTGGTGCGGATCTTACTCTGGTTGATCTACGAGGTTCAGTAGTATCTTGTTCTGAAGTTTCATGATCATCATCATTAGCTTCCTCACTAATTGGTGTAGGTGTCACAGAAACCGGTTTCTGTGATGTACTACTTTCCAATAAGGGAGCAGGTACAGTTACCTCATCAAGTTCTACTTTCCTCCCACTCACTTCTTTCGAGAGAAACTCCTTCTCTAGAAAGTTTCCGAATTTAGCAACAAAAGTCTTGCCTTCGGATCTGTGATAGAAGGTGTATCCGATAGTTTCCTTTGGATATCCTATGAAGACACATTTCTCCGATTTGGGTTCGAGCTTATCAGGTTGAAGCTTTTTCACATAAGCATCGCAGCCCCAAACTTTCAGAAATGACAACTTTGGTTTCTTGCCAAACCACAGTTCATAAGGCGTCGTCTCAATGGATTTTGATGGTGCCCTATTTAACATGAATGCGGCCGTCTCTAAAGCATAACCCCAAAACGATAGCGGTAAATCAGTAAGAGACATCATAGACCGCACCATATCAAGTAAAGTACGATTACGACGTTCGGACACACCATTACGCTGTGGTGTTTCGGGTGGCGTGAGTTGCGAAACTATTCCGCATTGTTTCAAATGTACACCAAACTCGTAACTCAAATATTCTCCTCCACGATCAGATCGTAGGAATTTTATCTTCTTGTTACGATGATTTTCAACTTCACTCTGAAATTCTTTGAACTTTTCAAATGTTTCAGACTTATGTTTCATTAGGTACATATACCCATATCTGCTTAAGTCATCTGTGAAGGTGAGAAAATAACGATATCTGCCACGAGCCTCAACATTCATCGGACCACATACATCTGTATGTATGATTTCCATCAACTCTGTTGCTCTCTCCATAGTACCGGAGAACGGTGTTTTTGTCATCTTACCCATAAGGCACGGTTCGCAAGTACCAAGCGATTCATAATCAAGTGGTTCCAAAAGTCCATCAGTATGGAGTTTCTTCATGCGCTTTACACCGATATGGCCTAAACTGTAGTGCCACAAATAAGTTGCACTATCATTATCAACTCTGCATCTTTTGGCTTCAATATTATGAATGTGTGTGTCACTACTATCGAGATTTAATAAGAATAGACCATTCTTCATGGGTGCATGACCATAAAAGATTTTACTCATATAAATAGAACAACCATTATTCTCTGATTTAAATGAATAACCGTCTCGCATCAAACAAGATCCAGATATAATGTTCATGCTCAATGCCGGCACCAAATAACAATTATTTAGGTCTAATACTAATCCCGAAGGTAGATGTAGAGGTAGCGTGCCGACCGCGATCACATCGACTTTGGAACCATTTCCCACGCGCATCGTCACCTCGTCCTTAGCCAATCTTCGCTTAATCCGTAGTCCCTATTTCGAGTTGCAAATGTTAGCAATAGAACCAGTATCAAATACCCAGGTGCTACTGCGAGCATTAGTAAGGTACACATCAATAACATGTATATCGCATATATCTTTGTTCACCTTGCCATTCTTCTTATCCGCCAAATACTTGGGGTAGTTCCGCTTCCATTGACCAGTCTGCTTGCAGTAGAAGCACTCAGTTTCAGGCTTAGGTCCAGATTTGGGTTTCTTCTCTTGAGCAGCAACTTGCTTGCTGTTCCTTTTGAAGTTCCCCTTCTTCTTCCCTTTGCCCTTTTTCTTGAAACTAGTGGTCTTGTTGACCATCAACACTTGATGCTCCTTCTTGATTTCTACGTCCGCAGCGTTCAGCATTGCGAAGAGCTCGGGAATAGTCTTATTCATCCCTTGCATATTATAGTTCATCACGAAGCTCTTGTAGCTAGGTGGCAGTGATTGGAGAATTCTGTCAATGACGCAATCATCTAGAAGATTAACTCCCAATTGAATCAAGTGATTATTATACCTAGACATTTTGAGTATATGCTCATTGACAGAACTGTTCTCCTCCATCTTGCAGCTATAGAACTTATTGGAGACTTCATATCTCTCAATCCGGGAATTTTCTTGAAATATTAACTTCAACTCCGGGAACATCTCATATGCTCCATGACGTTCAAAACATCGTTGAAGTCCCGATTCTAAGCCGTAAATCATGGCACACTGAACTATCGAGTAGTCATCAGCTTTGCTCTGCCAGATGTTCATAACATCTGGTGTTGCTCCAACAGAAGGCCTGGCACCGAGCGGTGCTTCCAGGACATAATTCTTCTGTGCAGCAATGAGGATAATCCTCAAGTTACGGACCCAGTCTGTGTAATTGCTACCATCATCTTTCAACTTTTCTCTCTCAAGGAACGCATTAAAATTCAACGGAACAACAGCACGGGCCATCTATCTACAATCAAACATAAACAAGCAAGATACTATCAGGTACTAAGTTCATGATAAATTTAAGTTCAATTAATCATATTACTAAAGAACTCCCACTTAGATAGACATCCCTCTAATCCTCTAAGTGATCACGTGATCCAAATCAACTAAACCATGTCCGATCATCACGTGAGATGGAGTAGTTTCATTGGTTAACACCACTATGTTGATCATATCTACTATATGATTCACGCTCGACCTTTCGGTCTCCGTGTTCTGAGGCCATATTTGTATATGCTTGGCTCGTCAAGTATAACCTGAGTATTCCGCATGTGCAACTGTTTTGCACCCGTTGTATTTGAACATAGAGCCTATCACACCCGATCATCACGTGGTGTCTCAGCACGAAGAACTTTCGCAATGGTGCATACTCAGGGAGAACACTTCTTGATAATTAGTGAGAGATCATCTTAAAATGCTACCATCAATCAAAGCAAGATAAGATGTATAAAAGATAAACATCACATGCAATCAATATAAGTGATATGATATGGCAATCATCATCTTGTGCTTGTGATCTCCATCTTTGAAGCATCATCATGATCACCATCGTCACCGGCGCGACACCTTGATCATCATCGTAGCATCATTGTCATCTTGCCAATCTTATGCTTACACGACTATCACTACCACTTAGTGGTAAAGTAAAGCATTACAGCGCAATTGCATTGCATACAATAAAGCGACAACCATATGGCTCCTGCCAGTTGCCGATAACTCAATTACAAAACATGATCATCTCATACAATAAAATTTAGCATCATGTCTTGACCATATCACATCACAACATGCCCTGCAAAAACAAGTTAGACATCCTCTACTTTGTTGTTGCAAGTTTTACGTGGCTGCTACGGGCTTAGCAAGAATCGTTCTTACCTACGCATCAAAACCACAACGATAGTTTGTCAAGTTGGTGCTGTTTTAACCTTCGCAAGGACCGGGCGTAGCCACACTTGGTTCAACTAAAGTTGGAGAAACTGACACCCGCTAGCCACCTTTGTGCAAAGCACGTCGAGAGAACCGGTCTCGCGTAAGCGTACGCGTAATGTCGGTCCGGGCCGCTTCGTCCAACAATACCGCCGAACCAAAGTATGACATGCTGGTAAGCAGTATGACTTATATCACCCACAACTCACTTGTGTTCTACTCGTGCATATAACATCAACGCATAAAACCTAGGCTCTGATACCACTGTTGGGAAACGTAGTAATTTCAAAATTTTCCTACGCACACGCAAGATCATGGTGATGCATAGCAAAGAAAGGGGAGAGTGTGATCTACATACCCTCATAGACCGACAACGGAAGCGTTATGACAACGCGGTTGATGTAGTCGTACGTCTTCACGGCCCGACCGATCAAGCTCCGAAACTATGGCACCTCCGAGTTCTAGCACACGTTCAACTCGATGACGATCCCCGGACTCCGATCCAGCAAAGTGTCGGGGAAGAGTTCCGTCAGCACGACGGCGTGGTGACGATCTTGATGTTCTACTGTTGCAGGGCTTCGCCTAAGCACCATTACAATATTATCGAGGACTATGGTGGAAGGGGGCACCGCACACGGCTAAGAGAACGATCTTAGAGGTCAACTTGTGTGTCTAGGGGTGCCCACTGCCCCCGTATATAAAGGAACCAAGGGGGGGTGCAGCCGGCCCTAGGAGGAGGCGCGTAGGAGGAGTCCTACTCCTACCGGGAGTAGGACTCCCCCCTTTCCCTAGTTGGATTAGGACTTGGGGAAGAAGGAAGAGAGGGAAGAAAGGAAAGGGGGGGCGCTGCCCCCCCCCCTTGTCCAATTCAGACTTGGGGGAGGGGCGCACGGCAGCCCCTAGGCCTCCTCTCCTCTTCCTCCACTAGGCCCATTAAGGCCCATTAGGTTATCGGGGGGTTCCGGTAACCTCCCGGTACTCCAGTAAAATGCCGATTTCACCCGGAACACTTCCGATATCCAAACATAGGCTTCCAATATATCAATCTTTATGTCTCGGCCATTTCGAGACTCCTCGTCATGTCCGTGATCATATCCGGGACTCCGAACTAACTTCGGTACATCAAAATATATAAACTCATAATGAAACTGTCATCGTAACGTTAAGCGTGCGGACCCTACGGGTTCGAGAACAATGTAGACATGACCGAGACATGTCTCCGGTCAATAACCAATAGCGGAACCTGGATGCTCATATTGGCTCAGACCGCATACCAAGATACTTTGTTCCCTTTCTCATCGGTATGTTACTTGCCCGAGATTCGATCGTCGGTATCTCAATACCTAGTTCAATCTCGTTACCGGCAAGTCTCTTTACTCATTTCATAATACATCATCTCACAACTAACTCATTAGTTGCAATGCTTGCAAGGCTTATGTGATGTGCATTACTGAGAGGGCCCAGAGATACCTCTCCGACAATCGGAGTGACAAATCCTAGTCTCGAAATACGCCAACCCAACATGTACATTTGGAGACACCTTTATAATCACCCAGTTACGTTGTTACGTTTGGTAGCACACAAAGTGTTCCTCCGGCAAACGGGAGTTACATAATCTCATAGTCATGGGAACATGTATAAGTCATGAAGAAAGCAATAGCAACATACTAAACGATCAGGTGCTAAGCTAATGGAATGGCTCATGTCAATCACATCATTCTCCTAATAATGTGATCCCGTTAATCAAATGACAACACATGTCTATGGTTAGGAAACATAACCATCTTTGATTAACGAGCTAGTCAAGTAGAGGCATACTAGTGACGTTTAGTTTGTCTATGTATTCACACAAGTATTATGTTTCCGGATAATACAATTCTAGCATGAACAATAAACATTTATCATGATATAAGGAAATAAAATAATAACTTTATTATTGCCTCTAGGGCATATTTCCTTCAATAAATTGGTATCAAATATGTGTCCTTGGGTGCATGGTTAGCTCCCATGCAAGAAATGGGAATGAATTTCAAACACCAGGGCACCGTTGATTGCCGGCAAAACATGGAGATGCCTGGTTTTTAAATTCTAGTAAATCCAAAATTCTTTTAACCATTCACATGACGCCACGTGTCTTGGTTTTAATGGTTGTAGGAGGTGCCGTGCGGACAGTTGCTTGACCTTGACTGAATGGGAGGCGTGCAAGCGCCGTCCGGTGCGTAGGCTGATCGAGAGGCTTGCAAGCTGTCCTCGAGTGCGCAGGCTCACCGGGAAGCGTGCGAGATATACGCTGCGCATGCTCACTGGGAAGCAAAGAGAAAATGGCCGCCCGCCTTGCTTACATCCTTTCCATTAATGGCGCCCAAGCCGAAGTTTAATTTGCTTTTAAAATATAAAACACTTGTCGCAAGCGTTTTAGTTAGAACACCCGTATGCAAATCGACAGCTTCCCCAGGAAGCCAAGAGAAAATGTGCCGAGTAGGATTTCTGCAGCTCTTGATCGCAAACGTTTTACATAGAACACCCGTATGCAAAGTGAGAGCAGTGCAGGATTTGTGCATCCCTTCAACGCAAACAGTTGTTTTGGATGACCCGTGTGCAACCACGTACAAACAATTTGGTAAGATTTGTAAATCCTTGTAACACTACGATTTGTCAAAATATGAAGCTAAAAATAACTAGCAGTATCTAATTTTTGCAACTAAAATTCAGTAATTAAGCATAGATTTCATTCATAGATTAAGCTGTTGTTCTTAATTTATACAAACAGTTCAACTCGACAGCTGAACCGACCAAAGTTTTCCCCAATTGTTGCCAACCATGTACTGAAATAGCTAGTTCAACTATATATACTAGCTAATTTGAAGTGCGTTGTACAGTTCCACCACATCTATAGTCAGATGAACTGAACAAAATAGCCCCTAAATACTACTACTACTGCGGAGGGGCTTTGTACTACTTCCGGCTGCCTCTCCTCTGCCGAGCGCGCTCAGTAAGAGGGGGAGTAGGAGGAGCCTACCGACAAGCTGGGCAAACGCAATGCGGTGCCTGCCACTAATGTAGCTTCAGCGACGCTCACCTCAAACGCCCTCTGCCACTCCAGACGACCACTCTCGAAGAGGTGGTTCTCCTCGTAGATCTTCTAATTTCTTGCCTCTGAGGCGGCATGTGCCGCGGCCACTACGGCGGTAAGGCTCTTTGCATGCTCGATGGGGCGCTCCTCCTCCTCCCGCAGGAACTCGGTGTAGCTCGCAAGGTCGATGTCGCACGTGCGGGCATCCACCTCCACCTCCCGCTTTCAAGCGGCGGTGGCAGAGAGGGTGATGACCCTAGCGGTCGACGATACGCTGGCGGCCACGGCGGCCGATGACGGGGCGGCGGCCACGACCACCACCTCCCGCCTTCAGGCCGCGGTGGCGGAGCGGGTGATGGCCATAGTGGCCGGTAGTGGGGTAGCGGCCGCGGCGGCCAACTCCCACCTTCGGGCCGTGGCGGCGGAGAGGGCGATGGCCCTGGCTTTCCACGGTAGTGTGGCGGCAACGACGGCTGACAATAGCTGCCGACAGGCACCGGCGGCGGAGCGTGTGGTGGGTGTCCCGCGCACACCCAACAGGGACACCACGCGCACTACACTACGTCGGGGATTGCGCCGCCACCGCGGTGTAGCCTCCCAGCTGGAGCTGTCCTCTGATGACAGCGGAGTGGCTAAGCGACGACGACAGACCGATGCCATTGGCGAATGTGGGAGAAGAAGATGAGATAAGTTATAGGGATGGAGGGGGAAATGTGACGCAGGAATGACCGGCCGTGAGGGTTTTTATAGCAGGTCGGTAAGCATTGGAATTTTGGGGGATTTCACCGAGTCGAGCGGGAAGCTTGCGTGCAAACCTGCGAGGTTGCGCGGGAACGGGCTCACCGACGATTCATTGGCGCCACCGTTTGGAAAAAAGAATGCCCCCGCGCGCTGCGCAAGCTTGCGTTGTAAGCCGTCTGCGGCAGTGGGGTGACAAGACATGCGAGAGGAGGACGAAAGGCCACGTACACATACGGTTAATAAAAAAGCGTTTCTGATTTAATTACCTACTGTACCACCATTCTGGTTTATAAGTATGATTTAAGTAATAAAATATGAATGCATGTCGCCAATGATTATATAGTTGGATTTGTATTTGAACATAGTTTCCAATTATATAATTTTTAAAACATGCATTAACATTTTGTTGGTTAAATTTGAGGGCAAAGTATGACACAGAATATAAAGGAGACTATAGACTAGACGGAGGTGGTACCACATGGCCGCTCTCTACCCAGCGACGCAACTGTCGGCCGGCTTGTAGGTGACCATTTCCTGCATGTTCAACTGCTCTATGTGTGTGGTTGCTTGCAGTTCAGGCGGCTGCGGCGCGCTCTGCTCGCGTCCCGCCACCCGCACTATGCTATCGTGCCCCCCAGGTGCTCTACCCTCGTACCTCCACGTGTGCTGCCAGTGTTTTGGGCCGGCACTCGATCACGCACGTTCGTGTGCAAGCGGTTGCGCCGTGCGCGGCGCGGCGATGCAATTACCCGCTACAAAAACTGCCATGCGGACGCGCCGAGAATCCACGCCGCCCGGCCCCCTTTTATTCCCGCGGCCATTTACCTTCATCTCTCGTCTCAGACGAAACAATAAGCACACCCACGAGGACACATACAGAGAGGACATCCAACGGTTCCAATGGCGCTCCCAGCGACCGACGATGACAACGGCGGGGAGTTCACCACGCATCACATAGTGGACACCGGCATGAGGGGGAAGGCCCTCTCAGTGGTGTACACGAACGATCCGGTCTCGATGGAGAGCTCCATCCAAATTATGGAGAAGTTCCTTGCCGAGGACAAGTACCGAGTGGTCGGCTTCGACCTTGAGTACACCCTCGGTCGTGCCATGCACGATCAGAAGGTTGTCGTTGCCTAGTTGTGCGTGGGGCATGACGTCCTTGTCTACCACTTCCACCTTGCCACAAGGCCTTGTGAGTGTTTCTCCAGGTTTATCAAGAGCTCCGACTACAGTTTTGCTACGGTGGACACCACTAACGATCTAAAAGCGCTCAAGGTTTCGGACTTGAAATGCCCGAATCTTGTCAACATCCAGCACCACTACAAGGTCTGGGGCAACGACAAAAGCAAATTGAACTCCTTGGTATGCAAAAGTTAGAGCCAAAACAGTGTGCTGCATAAGTTTGCCCCGGAAGTTCTGGGCAAAACTTCCGGGGAGGTTCCGGGCTAAACAGAAACTTTGCACACGGTGCACCCCGAAGACTGGAATTTTAACATTATTTGCAGATTTGCGGGGCCGATTTCGACATCAAGATGACCTTGGATGAAAAAGTGATCAACTAAGAAATTTTTCTCCATTGCAAGATCTACAACTTTGCTTTTGGAACCATCGCGATCCGAAGCCATATGCGACCTGCAGGAGCTGTGCAAGAGGGCTACTTGGTGTAATTTTAGCCCGGAAGTTCTTCTTCTTCCTCATTCTTCGTTCGTTCTTCTTCATTGCAGGGCGGCGAACCTCGAGGCCCTAGGGGAGATCAGGTCGACCCAGGGCAGCCCATAGCCGCCACGCGCCCTGACGGGGTCCCTCCCGGGCGTGTGGGGTTTCGGCTGTACAAAAGCGCCCGCCGGATTGTCTTGCGTACCGCGCTTCCGGCAGGTCTCCTTCGACGTGAGCTGCGGTGCATCACCCCCGACGTCGAGGGTACACGGTGATGTGTTCGTGTGCGAACACACTTTTTGGCAACTCCGATGGGGACGAAGCTTTGAATGGTCTCCAGCCCGTTCTTGCTACGAAGAGATCGTCATCAAGTTGCTGCAATCTACAAAGGTAATATGAATACCCAATTCCCCTTTATAGATGCAAATAATCCATATGTTGTTGCTGGATCACCTAATGAGCATAATGTATCGGCTAGCCCTAGTTTTATCAATCATGCATCTAATTATGCGCAAGGGCCGATGCAAAGCAATCTTCATGCTTCAAATTCTTTTGATTTTAGTAACATACAACATATGTATCCAAACTCTCATGCATCAGCAACCCCAAAAATCCATATGCCGATGAACAACATGATGGGTTTGGTTAATCAATTTGAAACACCTCATGTTAAAATTTCCAATAGCATACAAGAAAGTGTTTCACCTTTTTATTCATCGGCAACTAATTTGCAATATGTGAATCCAACCTTGCCGATGGATGGGAGAATTGGCCATGCTACTGCTAGCTATTCAGCCAGTTACTCTCAACCGTCATATGCTACACCTCATGTTAGTATTTTTTTCGGCACCATACACAACTGTAGATGCTCAAAATTCGGTTTCACACCTTTCAAGTCATAGCCGAATAAATGTAAATTTTACAGGAGCGGTTGTGCCAAATATTGTAGAAGATGAGGTAGTGGTGGCTGCATTGAAGAGTTTAGCCCAGAATAAGAGGATTAGTGCTATTTTCCTTGAACAACATGAAAAAGGGCTATTTCCTGATTGTGCCGCAATAAAAGCTAGAGTTTTGCAAGAAGATGAATCTTTGCCAATTGATAAAATTGCCGAGCAAAAATATGGTTTTACAACAATGCATATGCCTTCACCTAGTACTACATCATATTATACACCCCCTACACTACTGCAAAATTTTGGCAACACCCGTGTGTCATAGCCGAAAGAATCTAAAAACATCGGGGGGCAATCGTATCCGGAGTGGGCTGAAATTGAGAAAAAGCTTAAAGCCAACTTTGCCGCTCGCCGCCAGAAACAAATAGAAAAAGAATTGGCTCAGATAAAAGAAGCATTGCCAATGGGTAGCATCAATGAAAAGAAGGATGATTCGGAACTTGAAAGTGCTTCGGTTGAAAAAGCCGAATCAAGTAGTATATATTCTGAATCCATCAAATCCAAAGAGGCAATTATTATTGAGAAAGGGCATGGCAAGCATAGCAAAACAACCATGCTTGATTTTTCTGAAGTTAATGGAACTTAATGGTTCTCACAACTTCCTGCCCTATGCCAAATCTGAACCATTCGTTTGCTTAACTCCAAAGCTGTTCTCACAACTAGATCGGCTAGAAAACAAAAAGTATACCTTCAATTCAAACATGTGTGATCAAATCTTTGCTTTGTTGTTGAAAAATAATTACATTAGAATTCTTGATCACCATGTCAAGCCATCTATCCAAGGACGAATGTATTGTAAGTTGCATGATTCGTCCAAGCATAATTTTGAGGACTGCCACATGTTTCGTCAAATAGTTAAATCGGCCATTGAAAAAGGACGACTAAAATTTGTTGAAACACCAAAGGATGACCAGTCTATTGCGATTGGTCTTTATGGCAAAAAGTTTTTGCATCGGCTACTTCCAGCCGATCCATCTAAAGAGAAGGTAAAAACTGCAGGTGACGGGATCAAGCTTTCAAGTAAAGAAGTAGTTGAAGATCACAATGAACATGAACTTGAGGGTGAGAATTCCATCGAAGCTACAATGAAGACGCTAAGGTATGGGGGCAACAACGAAATCCAATGATTGATGAAAGCAAACCAAAAGAAAACAAAGGCCGAAATAAGCGCAAGTGTAAGAGATCAAAAATCACCTTCGCTGAACTATTGGATAAATATCAAAAGAAGAGTGAAGAGAAGAATGCTTATCGACCAAATCATGCAAAGAAACCAAGATCACCCCCAAGGCGCAAATATGAGGATCGGTATTGGCAAAGTGAGCATTTTAATGCAACATATTCATATCCTTATTTTGGGCCGCCAGTGCCAATGTCGTGGATGCATCCCAATGCTCATGTAGATTCATATCCATCACGGGGCAGGTATGATACAAGGGCACACTCTCCATCTTATTTTAGACCATCTAACCAATATTATGCATCTCCGAGAAGATCAACATTTGAACAATCATATGTTAAAGGCCGTTTCAATCATAAGGAATCGGTCCGGAGCTCAAAGAAGAAGAAAGAGGTGGTCAAACAAGTGTACCGTGTTAAAAGAGATGGTCATAAGAGTGCAACTTCAGATTTGATCTCAAATGAAAAAGAGCCAATTAACATGTTGACATTGGCTACTAAAGGCAATGAGACGAAGCAACCAATTATCAAGAGTCAAAGTGCCAAATTTGAAGAAAAGAAGTTGACAGTGCACAAGGTAAAACAAGAATTGCCATTGCTTCAAACGAAATCACAGCCGGGGTGCCCACTCGGCTTATCGTATTGGCGAACGAAGGAATTACAAAAACTTAGTGCACAAGAGCTGAAAAAGAAGAACATGGCATGGGTTCCCAAGAGGAGCAGTCAAAATAAAAATGATGTGCAACCTTCTATTGCAACAAGTGTTATAAAAGTGAAGAAAGAGAAGGATGGAAATCAGAAACAATTAAGCCGAAGGTTTGCATCACCCCATCAAAATCTTCGGTTAGCACATCATCCATGTTTTTCAACCATACCATTGATGCCTTTTCCATGGAATTCATCATCATGTATGATAAATTACCCTCCCTGGATTTATTTTGATCCATGGAAGCGACATAATTTTCTGCATCATGAGAGGGTATTACAAAATCCCTATACAATTTATTAGCTACATTTTTTCTTGCTAATCCAAAGGGCCGAAATATTTGATTGCTATTTCATTTGTTTATTTCGGCTATACATGATTTGGTGAATGAATTCTACATGGACCTCATGGTAATGGCCGATACTTATCTATCGCCCTAAGAATATATGTAAGAATGGCCGGTGTGGTGCTCTAACACCGTCCTTAGTTTGAGTAGAGATTGAGATAAGTGCTTGCAAAGGAATTTTTTAAATTGATGCCATTGAGGATATTATGCATAGACCAATTCACCAAAATTGCAAAGTGAACTTATGTTTTGATTGGGCGTGCTTTGGCTTGTTAGTTTTCAGAACTTACGTAAGGCCAAATTATGGTTGATTTTATTATTGAGCATCATATTGACATCATGCATAATATTGAATTTAGCTTGATATCTATAGTACCATGGAGATTATATATTGATGGTTAAATTTGTAGCAATGGCCAAGGTGTCGGTGTTATTTATATATCTCCTTATGGTGCTATTTTTTGAAGCCTCATGCCGCTTAAAATATTTTTGCACAATGATCAAAGCCAAATATGCATTGTCATTCGGATTGGAGCTTTGCCTTGCTATAGGTGCTATACATATTGAGGCTTCCGGTGATTCGTTATTAGTAGTGCAACAAATATCCAAGGGTTATCAATGTTTTGATGAATCACTTATAGTTTATCTTTTGGTATGTCTAGATGCAAGATTTACCTTGGGTTGCTTTAAAATTGTTCATATATCTAGACATGACAATTTGAAAGAGTTGGCACAGCAAGCATCCGGCTGCTATGTTAACCATGGTGTATTGCATTTCTATCAATAGCCGATGCTAGGTCTTATCAACATAGGTAAGGCCGAATCGAAGCCCATCGCTTCAGCCACTAATGAAACTTTTATGTAGACGAAGTAAGGATTGAAGGAAGTTCATTCTTGATTATCTGCAAAATCCTAGCGAAAGGGAGAACAATATGGTTCGGAGGATGGTTTTGGTCTATGGAACCTTATCGCCAGATTGTTATAGAAGCTGAGAAGTTTTCACCCAAGTTTGCCTCAAGAGGTTCAAACAAGCAATGGCCGATATATACTTATCGTCCTAAGAACATGCAAAATGGTTGATGGAGTGTTGACATCGTCCTTAGAAAAACCATCGTGCACGTTATTTTTCGGCACACAAGTTTGCCGAAAAACAGGGGGGCATGTGTTGACACCAGATTTTGACACGACCAAGAACTTAATTAAGATGGCCTCAAATGGAGAAGTGCTCAAAGTGAGAAAGTTCTGCATCGTCAAAATAAGAAACTTTCATATTTGGGTCATAGCCATCCGGTCTCATCTCTAAGGCCGAAGTTGTGTTTGAAGTACTCAGATTTTATATTCAGAATACTATTCAGCTGATTACACCCCCAAGATGGCCTCATATGAGAAATGTTTCTACACGGATTGTCTTCCTCTCGTCGAGGCAATTGATTTCGATATAAAAAACGTCTAAATCGGAGTTTGTATGCAAAAGTTAGAGCCAAAACAGTGTGCTGCATAAGTTTGCCCCGGAAGTTCCGGGAAAAATTTCCGAGGAGGTTCTGGGCTAAACAGAAACTTTGCACGACGCCTGGAAGACTGGAATTTTAACATTATTTGCAGATTTGCGGGGCCGATTTCGACATCAAAATGACCTCGGATGAAAAAGTGATCAACTAAGGATTTTTTTCTTCATTGCAAGATCTACAACTTTGCTTTTAGAACCATCGCGATCCGAAGCCATATGCGACCTACAGGAGCTGTGCAAGAGGGCTACTTGGTGTAATTTTAACCCAGAAGTTCCGGGTTGACCGGAAGTTCCGGCCCTCGTGGTACGAGTTAGGTTATCTTTTGATGTTTTGGACGGGATTTGAGTCATTTTCTTGTACGGAAAGTCCAGCCGCCTCATATACATGTAAGAGGTGACGGCCGATTGAGTAACAACACACAATCGACATATCAATCTACCATCTTTTACCTTTACCTTTATCTCTCTCCCTTGTTCTTCTTCTTCCTCGTTCTTCATTTGTTCTTCTTCATTGCAGGGCGGCGAACCTCGAGGCCCTAGGGGCGATCAGGTCGACCTAGGGCAGCCCATAGCCATCGAGCGCCCTGACGAGGTCCCTCCCGGGCGTGTGGAGTTTCGGGTGTACAAAAGCGCCTGCCGGATTGTCTTGCGTACCGCGCTTCCGGCGGGTCTCCTTCGACGTGAGCTGCGGTGCATCACCCCCAGCGTCGAGGGTACACGGTGACGTGTTTGTGTGCGAACAATGAGGAATTGTCTTCTTCCTGACCCAGATGAGGGATTGAGCGTCAAAAGAAGTAGATGACTAGACGATCGTTTCTCCTACTTTAGAATGCATGCAATTGTTTATTGAGGTGTGTGCGAATGATTTGTATAGTCACTTATGTAATTGGATGTTTATTTCAGTTATATATATACATGTTATTCTACTATAGACAGAGCAATTCACATGGCTTATTAGCAGCAATCCTCTGTGTTATTATTGCTCTTCGCACACATTTCAGATTACAGACCTGTTTCCCGCGTATGACACACATCTTATTCAGTTGAACCGTTTCCATTGTGTTGCCTAATCACACATAGTTCATCCCAGTAAACCGTATGTTGTATATTGCATACGCCTTCCTCTGGCTGCGCATTTCTTTTGTGCCTCCTCATCCCAAACAGTTAATTGAGTTGAATTGTATGCCCTGCATCGCACACGCAACTAAATTCTGAACCGTGTTTGATGCATCTGTCATAGCAAACGTTTTCACCTTTTTGACGGTTTTTACACTATCATTTGCGATTATGGCATCACACACAGTTTCGTCGAAGGGTCTCTGATCGTAGTGTCACGTTTGGACCATCCTGCAGTAGTGTAGGGATCAAACCCTAACAAAACTAACTCAATTATATGGTAAATCTCATCCAACCCATCACCGTCCAGCAAGCCTACGATGGGATTACTCACACACGGTGGAGAGCATCATGAAATTGGTGATGGAGGATGGTTAATGATGACGATGGCGACGGATTCCCCTCTCCAAAGCCCCGAACGGACTCCAGATCAGCCCTCCCGAGGAAGATTAGGGCTTGGCGACGGCTCCGTATCGTAAGACGCGATGAATCCTTCTCTCTGATTTGTTTTCTCCACAAAAGTGAATATATGGAGTTGGGGTTGAGGTCGGTGGAGTCCCAGGGGGCCCATTATGTCAGGACCCCGACTCGATGTCACATCGATCTAGCCGGTAACACTTCATATCACTTTGCGGCCTCACGCACGGTATTCCCACGGGTGTCGCCTTACCTTTGCCCGGGACCGTTTGCGCCTTTTGGCTCACGTATATGATAGTGTCGCTAGCATCCATATGATAAAGAGCCCGGGCTGACATGACTAGTCGTAAACCCAAAGTGGCACAGACTTACAGGGACAGGCATCCATGACCCAGCTTCGAACGTGTCGGTCATCAGCAAGTGGGTCCGGGCTGTAGCACTGGGCTAGCAGGACTCCGGTAAACCGGGCTGTAGCGGGCTAACAGGACTCCGGTACTCAAAGCGTGACATTTCCCCGAAGGGACAGACACAGGAACGAAGAAGGACACATGCCGGCCAGCCTAAGTGTTCCAGAGCAGTAGCAAGCTACCATGGCTCAGCGGTAACACTAGGAGACATTTCCCGGTAAGAGAGGCTACTAAAGATAAACAACTAGATAGTCAGATCCCACACATACCAAGCATTTCAAACATACACACAATATGCTCGATATGTGCAAATACAACGAAGCATCACAACATGACTCTATGACACAAGTACTTTATTTAAGGCTCAGGGAGCCATACATATCATACACACAGGTACGGGTCACACGACCCAACATACAAGTCATACAGTCATACAAGCCAACAGCGGAAGTAACTTGTCTGAGTACAGACAACTAGTAAAATAAAAGAGGCTTGGAAGCCTAACTATACTATGTGGTCCATCACAAGCTCAGGGTCACCACCTGGGTCTTTAGCCTACTCGTTGATGTCAACGTCTACATAGAACCCATCAGAAGGGGTTGCAGCGTCTTCTGTAAAAATGTAGATTATAGCAACATGAGTACAAAGGTACTCAGCAAGACTTACATCAGATCCTACATACATGCATAGTATCAAGAAGGGTTGGTGGAGTTATTGCAGCAAGCCAGCTTTGACTCCTGGCTAGACTATCCTACGATACTCCATTTGAAATAGTTTTGCGCACTCGAGTCCACTATTCACCACTTCAATACACTACCGAGGATCCACCTCCGTCTTCCTACGGAAGAGCCATCCTCGGCACTCACACTTATCTTGAGGCTTTTAATAGTTTCCATTTACTTGTCTATGAACTGTATAGGCAACCAAGTAGTCCTTTACCGCGGACGCGGCTATTCGAATAGATCATGATAACCCTGCAGGGGTGTACTTCTTCATACACGCTCTCACCACTTATCGTCGCTTACACGACATGTACTCGGCAACCTTCAAGCGGAAGCCCAACGTGGGTGTCGGCCACGACCTACCTAATCACCTAAGCCTCCAGTCCAGGTTTATCGCCTATTCAGGTTCCATCCGCAGGGAGTCCGGCCGAGGTTTCCCATACGGCCCCGAACGATGTGAACAGGGTTCCCGAGATACCTAACGGGTATTCGGTACACCGTGCCACGTACCTACCGCATCACAGCCCACCCCTACGGTCAGCGCTGTCCACGGCCTCCAGTAGGCTACAAACACCAGAAACTACTTGCAACTCCTGGACGGAGAACTGGGGTGAATAAGAAGTCGAGAGGGTCCATTGGTTTCGGGCCCAATGCATGGTAGTAGCTGATTCTTAAATCACACATACAGATCTCAGTGCTTAAGGTCGGCTTCAATGAAACAACCCACCATGTACTCCTACATGGCCTCTCATCGATACCTTTACCAAATCGTGTTCACCACGCCACTCTCATTACCGACATAATCATTTCACTCTAATCCATCACCCAGATGAACCAGACCTGACACGACTCTAAGCATAGCAGGCATAGCAAGGTAGGAACAACACATACATATGGCTCAATCAACTCCTACACATGCTAGTGGGTTTCATCTAGTTACTGTGGCAATGACAGGTCATGCAGAGGAAATGGGTTCAACTACCGTAGCACACAGCAGTTTGAATCGCGTTGTCTTAATGCAGTAAAAGAGAGCAGGAGCGAGAACATGGGATTGTATCGATATGATCAAATGGTTGGTTGCTTGCCTGATGGTTCGTTGCACGGATACGATTCCTCGTTAGGGTAATCACGGTACTCCTCGGGGACAGATCCTGTCGCAAAGGATAACGATACACAGGCATCACCAAACAATGTGCAACAATATGATGCATGCATGAAACATGGCAATATGGGTATGTTGGGCTAATGCAACTAAAACCAGAAGTGTTTGAGCAAATTTGAATCAAAGATTCAAATTCCAAATTCAAATATGGCCTTTTAAAGTGCCTTTTCTTGTTCTGATTAAAACATCAGCTTAACTTGTTTGATCATGCATGAAAATGGTACAGATGGATAGATTGGATTTTTCTGATCATTTTTCATATATTATTTGTCCAGTTTGGAGTTACAGAATAAAAGTTATGAATTTTTGAAGTTTAAATAATATTCTGGAATTTCCTGATTTAATTTAAATCCAGAAATTCAATTACTGCGTCAGCCTGACGTCACAGTGACATCAGCAGGTCAACAGAGCTGGCTCGGGTCAAACCTGACGTGTGGGGTCCACACGTCAGTGTCACAGGGGCTAATCCCGCGTTGACCCCGGGCTGGTTAGCTTTGACTAACCCCTGGGGCCCACTTGTCAGCGTCTGTAGGTGGTGGGTTAGTGGTTAATCAACTAGGCCACGTCAGCTCGCCGGAGTTCTGGCCGGCGGCGACCAACAGTGCGGCGGCGATAGTGGTTTTGGTCGTTTCGGCCACCAAATGGAACGTGGCGACCACCGGAGTGAAGCCGAGGACGACCCGCGGCTCTTGGCGGAGTCCGTTGGGGTCGGGGTGGCCGGAGTCGACGGCGGCGAGCTCGGCTGCGGCCGCCGGGGTTCGGTCGTGCACGGGAGTGGTGCTGGAGCTCGAAGTCGAGCAAGGTGAGGCGCTAGGGATGCTCTACTGGGTTCTGTGAACGCGTTGGACTCGCCGGGGTGACCAAATGGTCACCGGAGCTGCGTCGACGGCGAGCTCGGCGACGGCGGAGGTTCGGCCGAGGTGGGGATGCAGCTACGGTGAGGGAACGAGGGGAAGGAGAGGGGAAAACGGCTCGGGGGCTCACCGCGGTTGCAGTGGGCGTCGAAGCGGGCTCGGGGACGCGCTGGAGACGGCGAATTCGTCGGCGACGGTGGTCGGAGTCCGAAGAGGGGAACGGCGACGTGGCGGCGATGCAGGGCTTCCGGGGACTCGTGGAGCGGTGGGGAGGAAGAGGGAGTCGAGGCGGAGCTTCTGAGCTACTCGGGGGAGCGAGGGGTGGCCGGAGTCAGTGGCTACGGCGAACGGCGGCGACGGTGGTGTTCGGCCGAGAGCGAGAGAGAGCGAGGGAGAAACGGGGGAGAGTGAGAGGGAGCAGGGGGGATCGGGACGGGCTGCGGGCGTCGTCCACGCGGCCAGGGGGGCGTCGGCAAGCAGGAGGTGGCCGCGCGGCCGCGCGCGCGCGAGCACGCAGCAGCTTCGGGGCGTGGGGAGGAAGACGACGGGGAGCTACAGTGCTGGGCTGGGCCGGCCAGCTGGCTGGGCTGAACAGGGAGGAGCCCAGGTAAGCTTCTCCCTTTTAGTTTTTTTTCTGTTTTCTGTTTTATTTAATATTTCTGCAACTTTGTTGAATTAAATAAAATACCTAGACAACTCCAAAAATCACCAAACTACTCCTGGTCCATAGTTGGAATATTTCCAACATGAAACATTTTAGTTTGGAGATATTTGAGCATTTAAATATTTTATATTATTTTAAATGCCCAAATTCAAATAGTTATGATTTAACTCAAGAACCCTAGGATGGCCTAGAAAAGTGTGCACCATTTTTGGCAGAGGTTCTGAACCAAGGCTAAAATGATGGACATTTTAGAAGGGCATTTCAGGTTCATTGAAGAATTATTTTAGTAACCCTAATTGGTTTCAGAGGGAACTGGGGGTTCTGTCATCCCCATTTCAAGTTTCTGATGAAAGAATAAACATGATGCAACACTCTAATGCATGACTAGCTAGGGTGTGACAACTCACCCCCACTCAAAAGAATCTCGTCCCGAGATTTGGGTTCCTCCGAGAAGAAGGCGGGGTACTCGTGTCGAAGACGGTCCTCCCTTTCCCAAGTTGCTTCATCTTCAGAATGGTGCGACCATTGAACCTTGAGAAACTTGATATTATGACGTCGCGTGGTACGCTCGGCTTGATCGAGGATACGAATGGGGTACTCTCGATATGTAAGATTATCTTGGAGATCGAGCGTTTCGTGGTCCACTTCACGGATAGGATCCGAGAAGCAACGCCTGAGTTGAGAAACGTGGAAGACATCGTGAACTCTGGAGAGGTGCGGAGGTAGTTCCAATTGGTAGGCAACTTCTCCTCGTTTGGCAAGAATGCGAAAAGGTCCAATGTAACGAGGAGCCAATTTGCCTTTGATACCGAAGCGATGGGTTCCCTTCAGAGGGGTGACCCGAAGATAAACCTTCTCGTCAACCTCGAAAGTTATAGCCTTATGTTTTCGGTCATATTGACTCTTTTGACGAGATTGGGCTGTTTTCAACTTTTCACGAACGATACGAACTTGTTCTTCTGCTTCCTGAATCATATCTGGGCCAAAGAATTGTCTTTCCCCGGTCTCTGACCAGTTAAGGGGTGTTCGACATCGTCGTCCATAGAGAACTTCAAAAGGGGCTTTACCCAAGCTAGATTGATAGCTGTTGTTGTAAGCGAATTTGGCAAATGGAAGGCACTTCTCCCAGTCCATTCCGAAAGAGATAACAGAGGCTCGAAGCATGTCTTCTAGAATTTGGTTGACGTGTTCCACTTGACCACTTGACTGAGGGTGGAAAGCGGTGCTAAAGGAGAGACGGGTTCCCATAGCATTTTGGAAACTTTCCCAAAATCGAGAGGTGAAAAGACTTCCTCGATCCGAATTGATTTCCAAAGGAACACCATGGAGGGACACTATTCGGGAGATGTATAAGTCTGCTAGCTGACTAGCGGTTATACTCTCACGAACAGGTAGGAAATGAGCTACTTTGGAAAGACGATCGACCACGACGAAGATAGCATTATTCCCTCTCTTGGTCCTGTGAAAACCGGTAATGAAATCCATACCAATTTTATCCCATTTCCATTCAGGAATAGCTAAGGGTTGAAGGGTGCCAGCAGGCCGTTGATGCTCTGCTTTTACACGACGACAGACGTCGCAATTGGCAATATACTGAGCAATTTCTCTCTTCATCCTAGTCCACCAGAACCTCTGGCGTAGGTCCTGATGCATTTTAGTACTACCGGGATGAATGGTGAGAGGAGATTCATGGGCTTCCTTAAGGATTAATCGCCTTAGGTTGCGCACTTTGGGAACTACTAATCGATCCCCGAAGTACACGACTCCATGATCATTAACGGAGAAACAATTCGCAATTCCTTTCTGAATGTTCCTCTTGATGCGGGAGATTCCCGGATCTACCTTCTGTGCTTTGATGATTTGATCCGTAAGGGTAGGTTTTGCCACCAAGGTGGAGAGAAAACCTTGAGGTACAATGTGAAGGTTAAGCTTCCGAAATTCCTCATGGAGAAGCGGTTGACTTTGTTGTAACATCAGGTTGTTACAATAAGATTTACGACTTAGCGCATCAGCCATGACGTTGGCTTTCCCTGGGGTATAGGTTATCCCTAAGTCGAAGTCTGTGATCAATTCAACCCAACGTCTTTGCCTGAGATTCAGATCCGGTTGGGTGAAAATGTACTTCAGACTTTGGTGATCCGTGAATATTTCGCAACGATTACCGAGGAGGTAATGTCGCCAGGTCTTAAGGGCATAGACTACGGCTGCGAGTTCCAGATCATGAGTAGGATAATTCTCCTCATGTGGGTGCAATTGCCGTCAAGCGTAAGCAATTACGTGTCGATCTTGCATGAGAATGCAACCTAGTCCTTGTCGCGAGGCGTCGCAGTAGATAACAAAGTCTTTGGAGAAGTCTGGTGGTACCAGCACGGGAGCAGAAGTCAGGCGTCTTTTCAGTTCCTGAAAGCTGTGCTCGCATTGTGGGGTCCATTCGAACTTCTTATCTTTCTTGAGGAGTTCAGTTAGAGGTTTAGCAACTTTGGAGAAGTTCTCGACAAAGCGACGGCAATAGCTCGCTAAGCCTAGAAAACTCCGAACTTGCTTGACCGATTCGGGTGGAGTCCAGTCAAGGACAGCTTGAACTCGCTCAGGGTTAACAGCAATACCTTTACCAAATATTACATGACCCAGATAGGTCACTTCTGGCAACCAGAATTCACATTTAGAAAATTTGGCATAAAGGCGATGCTCTCGAAGTTTCTGCAACACTAGCCTTAGATGTTCGGCATGTTCTTCCTCGTTCTTGGAGTATATGAGTATATCATCGAGATAAACTACGACAAATTTATCCAAATACTCCATGAAGATTGAGTTCATTAACCGAGAAAAAGTGGCTGGAGCGTTGGTTAAACCGAAGGACATGTCGGTGTACTCGTATTGGCCGTAACGAGTAACAAAGGCCGTTTTAGGAATGTCCCCGTTTCTGATTTTGATTTGATGGTAGCCCAACCTCAAATCCATCTTGGAGAAGACTGAGGATCCAGCGAGCTGATCATACAGATCGTTGATCCTGGGAAGCGGGTATTTGTTCTTGATTGTGACCAAATTGACCGGCCGGTAATCTACAACCATCCGGTCCGTACCATCCTTCTTCTTGACGAATAGGACGGGGCAAGCCCACGGAGATGAACTAGGGCGGATGAAACCCTTTTTCAAGGATTCATCGAGTTGTTTCTTAAGCTCGGCTAGTTCTAGGGGTGCCATCTTATAAGGTCTTCTAGCAATCGGAACGGTTCCTGGAATGAGGTCTATTACGAACTCAACATCCCTGTCAGGTGGAACCCCTGGCAATTCTTCTGGAAAGACATCCGGAAAATCACGAACTACCGGAACGTCCTCAAGGTCTGGCAAAGGGCTGGCGTTAAGAGAATATAATTGTCGCTTGGCTATTCGAGTCAAAACATTGACTATCTTCCCCGAAGGATGGGTGAGTTGAACGGTCCTAGAGAAGCAATCAATTTTGGCTTGATGGGCTGACATCCAGTCCATACCCAAAATGATATTAATATCTGAAGATTTAAGGCTATCAAAGATGCAAGAAAAACAAGTCTGTCGACTTGGATTTCATTTCCATGGCTTACTCTAGAAGTTTGCCATTTGGATCCCGGAGTTTGAATTACCATGGAGGATGGCAAGTCACAGAATGCAACGTTATGCAAACGAGCATAATTTTCAGATATAAAAGAATGAGAGGCTCCTGTATCGAAAAGAACAGATGCCGGGTGGCAATTAACAAGAAGCGTACCGAGAACGACGTTGGGATCTTCTTGAGCTTCTTCGGCAGAGATACAGTTGACATGGCTACGTGAAGCGGTGACCGGTTTGGCATGGAACACCTTCCCTGTCGGCTTGCCACGGCCAACAGCTTTAACAGATTGATTGGGGTTGGTCTGGGGACACTCACGCATATAATGACCAGATTCCCCACACTTGAAACAAGCCACGGAACTGGTACGTGGAGGAGCATTATTGGATGGACCCCCATAGGGCTTGGCTGGAGCAGACTGTTGAGCAGGGCGAGGCGTCTGGAAAGATGGCCTCGGTGTGAACCTGGGTGGCAGGGCGGTGTTGGGTACCCACACGCGGCGCTTCTGAGGACCAGCACCGGATGAGGAGCCCGTATCACGTCCATGCTTGCGTGTTGCGTCATAATCAGTCTGACCAGTTTCAGCACTGATGGCTTTGTTGACAAGTTTCGAAAAAGATGTGCACTCATGCAGACGGAGGTCGCGACGAAGCTCAGGACTAAGGCCCTTACGGAACCTTGCTTGCTTCTTGGCGTCAGTAGAAACTTCCTCGGTTGCATATCGTGCAAGGTTACCAAACTCCCTGCTATAGACATCCACAGAAAGTCGGCCTTGGGTGAAATTGCAAAATTCTTCACGCTTACGGTCCATGAGACCCTCCGGAATGTGGTGTTCACGGAAAGCCTCACTGAATTCAGCCCAAGTTGTGACATGGCCCGCTGGGCGCATAGCTCCATAATTCTCCCACCATAGACTGGCGGGGCCTTCAAGGTGATATGCAGCAAAGGTGACCTTGTCAGCCTCAGCTACCAGCGCGGAACGCAGCTTGTGAGAGATACTGCGAAGCCAGTCATCAGCGTCGAGAGGCTCGACGGAGTGGTGGAACGTGGGTGGATGCAATTTGATAAAATCACTGAGTGACACCACGTTAGCCCTCTGATGGTGTGCTGTGTTCTGTTCAATACGCTCTAACAAACGGTTTGTCTCCCGCTTGTTTCTCTCAGCTTCCATCATCACCTCGGCTAGTGAGGGAGGATGAGGCAGATTTACATCCCTGGCTTCACTGCCTTCGGCCTGCTCTTGGAAAGCAGGGTTGGCGCGCGTGTTGACCATCCTAGGTAGACAAGGCAATGATTTAGTCAGAATGATAAAATTCCGACATAGGATACATAATGCAAGGAATAACTCGGAATGCAAGATGATCATCCGTATGACATGGTAGATACAGAAACTGCTTCTTTATTCCATCGTCATACACACCATACAAGGTTTAGTACAAGACCAAACAAAGTACTATTACGGTGAAAGAGGATTACATCTCATCGGAGGCATCTCAAGCTCCTATACATTATTTTTCTACACTCCGGAAGAGTACAAACTAGGTCATATCCCACGAGACACGCAGGACAATAGACGACACAGCTAGTGCGAACTAGTGATGCTACCACTAACTCAGACCGATCCGTAGTAGTCCTCGTAGAAGTCACCTCCATAGCCCGGAAGTGCAACATGATCATCCGGAAACAGACGGTCTCGCGGAGCTTGTGGACCATAGGGGCTAGGATGAGGTCTTGGACCAGCAAACGGTGGCCTACGGGGACCGCGAGGTGGGGTGATGCCTCCTACATCACGCCAAACCATCACGTCTGGCAGAGCAGATCTCACAGGATAGAGATCGCGCATATCTGAATATCCAGCTTGCACCGTCGGTGCGAACCGAGTCAAAGTGGCCCAGTGGTCAGCACGGGTATTGAAGAGCTCTAACCTTAAGGCCCGGTTTTCACGGTCCTTATCCTCGAGCATCTCAGCAGTGGTGCGAGTCCGTGAATCCTCCTGAGTGGAGTCAGCATATATAGCCTGAAAATATCCTTGTGCTCCCGGAAGTGATCCTGGCATATACCGGAAATCAGAGTCCCGAAATAGACCAGATCTGACTCGCATAATGGTCATCATAGAGTAGGCGGCATCCTGCACAGCCATCTCGATAGTAACCCCGAGTCCATAGGAGCAGTGAAGAGGCTCGGTGGATCCAGGATAAGATGGAAATATTCTGACAGTGCAGAGATACTGGCTTTGATTAAAGTCTCGGAATTGCTCTTCGACCGTGTACTCAGGATACCAGCGGTATCCAGCCTCAGTCATTACCCTGACCAACTTAGCAGTATGGCCGGGTACATCTAGGCACCGAGTCAGGCGAACCACTTGATTGAGGTCGCGAGTGGCCATCTGAAAGCACAATTATAATGCAAAGGCATTAGAATTTCTAGCAAAATTTCGGCAGCATAACAGTTGTAAATGCTCAAAAAGGATATTGAGACATTTGACCAAGGATTTTGTACACACTCAACATCATCATATCAAGTCTTGAAACCATTCTTACAACATAATGTGGTAGTAGAACTGAACTAGGCTTGTAACCATCAAACTTATAAGGTACTACTGATTAGTAACTCGTGATCCTGATAGAGAGAGCAGATCCTTATTCCTTAACCCCCGGTGGAAGAATGGACTGACTCAGATCAGAAAGTCATAAGATATAAGGAGTAAAAAGAGCCTTACGTTCCAACCCACAAACAATTCCCCTACATATAACTAAAGAATTTCTAGACTCAACATCGACCAGTTTGGCTTGAAGAACCTACAGGCAGTCCGGCTCTGATGCCAACGCTGTCAGGACCCCGACTCGATGTCACATCGATCTAGCCGGTAACACTTCATATCACTTTGCGGCCTCACGCACGGTATTCCCACGGGTGTCGCCTTACCTTTGCCCGGGACCGTTTGCGCCTTTTGGCTCACGTATATGATAGTGTCGCTAGCATCCATATGATAAAGAGCCCGGGCTGACATGACTAGTCGTAAACCCAAAGTGGCACAGACTTACAGGGACAGGCATCCATGACCCAGCTTCGAACGTGTCAGTCATCAGCAAGTGGGTCCGGGCTGTAGCACTGGGCTAGCAGGACTCCGGTAAACCGGGCTGTAGCGGGCTAACAGGACTCCGGTACTCAAAGCGTGACATTTCCCCGAAGGGACAGACACAGGAACGAAGAAGGACACATGCCGGCCAGCCTAAGTGTTCCAGAGCAGTAGCAAGCTACCATGGCTCAGCGGTAACACTAGGAGACATTTCCCGGTAAGAGAGGCTACTAAAGATAAACAACTAGATAGTCAGATCCCACACATACCAAGCATTTCAATAACATACACACAATATGCTCGATATGTGCAATACAACATGGCATCACAAAATGACTCTACGACTCAAGTAGTTTATTCGATAGGCTCCGAGGAGCGAGACATTACAAACATGGGTCTCATGACCCAACAATCAGAGCATACAAGTCAAAGCACAAGCGGAAGCTATCATGTCTGAGTACAGACATCTACAAATGAAAAAGGCTGAGAAGCCCGACTATCTATCAGATCCTGCCGGGGCACAAGATCGTAGCTGAGGTAACAAGCTAAACGTCGAAGTCCACGTGGAACTACTAGCGAGACCGAAGTCTCTCTGCAAAAACATAAAATAGGCAAACGTGAGTACAAATGTACCCAGCAAGACTTACATCAGAACTAACTACATATGCATCATTATCAACAAAGGGGTGGTGGGGTTTAACTGCAGCAAGCCAGCTTTGACTCGGTGGCTATCCTAAACTACGACTGCGAGTAACTCTTTTGAGGTGGCGCACACGAGTCCACATATTCACCATATCAATACACCACTATGGATCCGCTCCCGTCTCCCTACGAGAACGCCATCCATAGCACTCACGCTTATCTTGCGTATTTTAGAGTATCCACTTTCACTTGTCTATGAACTGATATAAGCAACCCAGAAGTCCTTTTCCGCGGACACGGCTATTCGAATAGATGATGTTAACCCTGCAGGGGTATACTTCTTCACACACGCTCTCACCACTTACCGCCGTTGTTGTCTAGCTTAACCAACTAGCTCCGGGATATCCATCACAGATTCTTGGAGAAAGGGTGGTTCACAAGAACCCGACTTGATCACGAGCTCAACATAGCAGTCAGGTGACAACCTGGTAATACTTCCAAGAAGATATTCGGAAAATCACGAACCACCGGTATGTTACTAAGCTTGAGAACAATCTCGCTTTTGAGGGCAAGACGATATGATCAAATGAGTGAGGACTTGACAAGATCCTAACTCATCAATCGAAGGGTGCACCGAAATAAGGACTAGGTAGCACGATCAGTCTTAGAAGGATGATTCAAAAACCAACACGCTAAGAATGAAATTATTGTCCCTTAACTACCAAGCAACGAGGTTGCTGGGAGTATTGATTTCACACATCACAATTCATTTGTCGGTATTCCGGTTGCATCAACACGATGGCCGAGGAATGACTAATGATGGTGAGAAGTATTACTACGTCAAAATTCATGAAAGTTGGTGCAGTTCTCATGACAATTCTGACATAAAGGGGGTAATACTCCAAGGTAGAACAGAACCAAAAGCTGGATTGGCATTTGATCTGCGGAATACAACTACTTTGACCCAATCCTAGATATGGATGAGGTACTGGAGTTTGTTTCTCCTATTCATTCTAAAATAGAATGGCTTGGCGGACCACAAGGGTAATAGGCATCGACGAACGAATGCACGCATACTCTTGACTATCAATTGATAGGCGAGGGTCGGAAACAACTAAGATGGGTCAACTCAAAAGAACATATGATTTTCTGAGTTGTGGATGCATGGATTAGCATGTCGAACGAAGTTCAACATATTTTTTCCGGATAACCCATGCAGAAAGGTAGAACTGGCAGAGCCACAATATATAATGGAGAACTCATCAAGAATAATCCTGTTGTGATATTTCAGTTCAACGAGGAACTTCTGCCATAAGTAGTTCATGGTATTTGGAAGAAGAAGATACCACGGACTTCAAGGACTATCGCAAAGGTTACTAATATCCTAAAGGCACTAGCAATTACTATCAACATGAAGTAGGTAGAGTGAATCTCGGGTTCAAGAACCCAGGAACAGAATACCTATTACTAAGTAGCATCACGGGATGCTTTCGAGAATGATGGCCAGAATCATCACACTGGGAACACAAATCATGGCTAAATTACTAGATGATCCCCTAAGACACCTAGGGTCATAATAATATCTCCAACATATATGTCAAGGTAACGAAGTACCTCAACTCACTGATTAGTGTGGTTAATCTGGCCCATGGGAACATTGAAACGGGAAGAAAGGATTTGCAATTGCATCAGACTACTTAGAAACCTGGGATGACTCGGACAGCATAACGGCTGTAAATGCTCAGAAAAGATTTGAGACATTCACAAAAATGGTGGCATAACCACTCAGAAGCACAATATCAAGGTTTCGAGATCAACAATTAACATACGGGAGTAGTAGGAACTGAACTGAGACTTAAGTCCAACAATCTTATAAGTCTACGGATTAGTAACACGTGATCCTGATAGAAAGAAGAGATAGCCTAGTTCTTAATCCCCGCAGGAAAGATAAGATGACTCAGATCAGAAGGGCATGAGGTATAAGGAGTAAAAAGAGCCTTACGTTCCATCCCACAATCAATTCCCTTATATAACTAAAGAATTTCTAGACTCAACTTCGACCAGTTTGGCTTGGTAATCCTACAGGCAGTCAAGCTCTGATACCAACGCTGTCAGGACCCTGACTCGATGTCACATCGATCTAGCCGGTAACACCTCATATCACTTTGCGGCCTCACGCACGGTATCCCCACGGGTGTCGCCTTACCTTTGCCCGGGACCGTTTGCGCCTTTTGGCTCACGTATATGATAGTGTCGCTAGCATCCATATGATAAGGAGCCCGGGCTGACATGACTAGTCGTAAACCCAAAGTGGCACAGACTTACAGGGACAGGCATCCATGACCCAGCTTCGAACGTGTCGGTCATCAGCAAGTGGGTCCGGGCTGTAGCACTGGGCTAGCCGGACTCCGGTAAACCGGGCTGTAGCGGGCTAACAGGACTCCGGTACTCAAAGCGTGACATTTCCCCGAAGGGACAGACACAGGAACGAAGAAGGACACATGCCGGCCAGCCTAAGTGTTCCAGAGCAGTAGCAAGCTACCATGGCTCAGCGGTAACACTAGGAGACATTTCCCGGTAAGAGAGGCTACTAAAGATAAACAACTAGATAGTCAGATCCCACACATACCAAGCATTTCAAACATACACACAATATGCTCGATATGTGCAAATACAACGAAGCATCACAACATGACTCTATGACACAAGTACTTTATTTAAGGCTCAGGGAGCCATACATATCATACACACAGGTACGGGTCACACGACCCAACATACAAGTCATACAGTCATACAAACCAACAGCGGAAGTAACTTGTCTGAGTACAGACAACTAGTAAAATAAAAGAGGCTTGGAAGCCTAACTATACTATGTGGTCCATCACAAGCTCAGGGTCACCACCTGGGTCTTTAGCCTACTCGTTGATGTCAACGTCTACATAGAACCCATCAGAAGGGGTTGCAGCGTCTTCTGTAAAAATGTGGATTATAGCAACATGAGTACAAAGGGACTCAGCAAGACTTACATCAGATCCTACATACATGCATAGTATCAAGAAGGGTTGGTGGAGTTATTGCAGCAAGCCAGCTTTGACTCCTGGCTAGACTATCCTACGATACTCCATTTGAAATAGTTTTGCGCACTCGAGTCCACTATTCACCACTTCAATACACTACCGAGGATCCACCTCCGTCTTCCTACGGAAGAGCCATCCTCGGCACTCACACTTATCTTGAGGCTTTTAATAGTTTCCATTTACTTGTCTATGAACTGTATAGGCAACCAAGTAGTCCTTTACCGCGGACGCGGCTATTCGAATAGATCATGATAACCCTGCAGGGGTGTACTTCTTCATACACGCTCTCACCACTTATCGTCGTTTACACGACATGTACTCGGCAACCTTCAAGCGGAAGCCCAACGTGGGTGTCGGCCACGACCTACCTAATCACCTAAGCCTCCAGTCCAGGTTTATCGCCTATTCAGGTTCCATCCGCAGGGAGTCCGGCCGAGGTTTCCCATACGGCCCCGAACGATGTGAACAGGGTTCCCGAGATACCTAACGGGTAATCGGTACACCCGGCCACGTACCTACCGCATCACAGCCCACCCCTACGGTCAGCGCTATCCACGGCCTCCAGTAGGCTACAAACACCAGAAACTACTTGCAACTCCTGGACGGAGAACTAGGGTGAATAAGAAGTCGAGAGGGTCCATTGGTTTCGGGCCCAATGCATGGTAGTAGCTGATTCTTAAATCACACATACAGATCTCAGTGCTTAAGGTCGGCTTCAATGAAACAACCCACCATGTACTCCTACATGGCCTCTCATCGATACCTTTACCAAATCGTGTTCACCACACCACTCTCGTTACCGACATAATCATTTCACTCTAGCCCATCACCCAGATGAACCAGACCTGACACGACTCTAAGCATAGCAGGCATAGCAAGGTAGGAACAACACATACATATGGCTCAATCAACTCCTACACATGCTAGTGGGTTTCATCTAGTTACTGTGGCAATGACAGGTCATGCAGAGGAAATGGGTTCAACTACCGCAGCACACAGCAGTTTGAATCGCGTTGTCTTAATGCAGTAAAAGAGAGCAGGAGCGAGAACATGGGATTGTATCGATATGATCAAATGGTTGGTTGCTTGCCTGATGGTTCGTTGCACGGATACGATTCTTCGTTAGGGTAATCACGGTACTCCTCGGGGACAGATCCTGTCGCAAAGGATAATGATACACAGGCATCACCAAACAATGTGCAACAATATGATGCATGCATGAAACATGGCAATATGAGTGTGTTGGGCTAATGCAACTAAAACCAGATGTGTTTGAACAAATTTGAATCAAAGATTCAAATTTCAAATTCAAATATGGCCTTTTAAAGTGCTTTTCCTTGTTCTGATTAAAACATCAATTTAACTTGTTTGGTCATGCATGAAAATAGTACAGATGGATAGATTGGATTTTTCTGATCATTTTTCATATATAATTTGTCCAATTTGGAGTTACAGAATAAAAGTTATGAATTTTTGAAGTTTAAATAATATTCTGAATTTCCTGATTTAATTTAAATCCAGAAATATCATTTACTGCGTCAGCCTGACATCACAGTGACATCAGCAGGTCAACTGAGCTGGCTCGGGTCAAACCTGACGTGTGGGGTCCACACGTCAGTGTCACAGGGGCTAATCCCGCGTTGACCCCGGGCTGGTTAGCTTTGACTAAGCCCTGGGCCCACTTGTCAGCGTCTGTAGGTGGTGGTTTAGTGGCTAATTAACTAGGCCACGTCAGCTCGCCGGAGTTCTGGCCGGCGGCGACCAACAGTGCGGCGGCGATAGTGGTTTTGGTCGTTTCGGCCACCAAATGGACCGCGGAGATCACCGGAGTGAAGCTGAGGACGACCCGCGGCTCTTGGCGGAGTCCGTTGGGGTCGGGGTGGCCGGAGTTGACGGCGGTGAGCTCGGCTGCGGCCGCCGGGGTTCGGTCGTGCACGGGAGTGGTGCTGGAGCTCGAAGTCGAGCAAAGTGAGGCGCTAGGGATGCTCTACTGGGTTCTGTGAACGCGTTGGACTCGCCGGGGTGACCAAATGGTCACCGGAGCTGCGTCGACGGCGAGCTCGGCGACGGCGGAGGTTCGGCCGAGGTGGGGATGCAGCTACGGTGAGGGAACGAGGGGGAGAAGAGGGGGAAACGGTGGCGTAGCTCACCGCGGTTGCAGTGGGCGTCGAAGCGGGCTCGGGGACGCGCTGGAGACGGCGAATTCGTCGGCGACGGTGGTCGGAGTCCGAAGAGGGGAACGGCGACGTGGCGGCGATGCAGGGCTTCCGGGGACTCGTGGAGCGGTGGGGAGGAAGAGGGAGTCGAGGCGGAGCTTCTGAGCTACTCGGGGGAGCGAGGGGTGGCCGGAGTCAGTGGCTACGGCGAACGGCGGCGACGGTGGTGTTCGGCCGAGAGCGAGAGAGAGCGAGGGAGAAACGGGGGAGAGTGAGCGAGAGCAGGGGGGAATCGGGACGGCTGCGGGCGTCGTCCACGCGGCCAGGGGGGCGTCGGCAAGCAGGAGGTGGCCGCGCGGCCGCGCGCGCGCGAGCACGCAGCAGCTTCGGGGCGTGGGGAGGAAGACGACGGGGAGCTACAGTGCTGGGCTGGGCCGGCCAGCTGGCTGGGCTGAACAGGGAGGAGCCCAGGTAAGCTTCTCCCTTTTAGTTTTTTTCTGTTTTCTGTTTTATTTAATATTTCTGCAACTTTGTTGAATTAAATAAAATACCTAGACAACTCCAAAAATCACCAAACTACTCCTGGTCCATAGTTGGAATATTTCCAACATGAAACATTTTAGTTTGGAGATATTTGAGCATTTAAATATTTTATATTATTTTAAATGCCCAAATTCAAATAGTTATGATTTAACTCAAGAACCCTAGGATGGCCTAGAAAAGTGTGCACCATTTTTGGCAGAGGTTCTGAACCAAGGCTAAAATGATGGACATTTTAGAAGGGCATTTCAGGTTCATTGAAGAATTATTTTAGTAACCCTAATTGGTTTCAGAGGGAACTGGGGGTTCTGTCATCCCCATTTCAAGTTTCTGATGAAAGAATAAACATGATGCAACACTCTAATGCATGACTAGCTAGGGTGTGACACATTAGGTAGGGGGCGTGCCCCAGGAGGGGCGCACCCTGCTCCCTCATGGACAAGGTGTGGGGCCCCTGATGCTGATTCTTTCACCAATATTTTTCATTAATTCCAAAACATGTCTCCGTGGATTTTCATGTTATTCCGAGAACTTTTATTTATGCACAAAAATAACACCATGGCAGTTCTGCTGAAAACAGCGTCAGTCCGGGTTAGTTCCATTCAAATCATGCAAGTTAGAGTCCAAAATAAGGGCAAAAGTGTTTGGAAAAGTAGATATGTTGGAGACGTATCAAACAACTATACAAAAATGAAATGCATGCTTGGAAAACATGACGCGTGGCGTGGTGCCATGGTATGGCCTCACCGTGCCCTGGTAAAAATTTGAGAATGTTTTCCTTATGTGGTCATGCACGCGTTTCATAAATTGAACCATCACCGAGGAAGTTTCATGGTTTCGAGGGGGGATCACCAAGATTGAAGGGGGGGTCCAAATTTCCTTTGTCCTTTGTCCATGAGTTTTTTTCTATGATGAACATACATCCTGCAAATCACTGTATTCAAATTTGGCACTTTTCTGAGTTCATTTACCATATTTAGGGGATTATGTGCATTTTCTAGGCATTAATGCACATAATTCAAGCTCAAACAATTGATGCATGAAAGCGTGCACAATAGCGACCTGATAAACCATGCTCGTGCCATTTAGTAAATTCTCATGCCTTTTACAAGGAATGGACATATATTTCAAAGAAATGTGTGGCAATAGTCAACCAAAACGTTTGTTTATTGGATTTTAAACTATAGAAAAAATGAAATAAATGCTTGAAAAACATGACGCTTGGCATGGTGCCATGGTATGACCTCACCATGCCCTGGTAAAAATTTGAGAAGGTTTGGCTTATGTCATCATGCATGCCCTTCATAAATCTAACCATCACCGAGGAAGTTCCATGCTTTAGAGAGGGAAATCACCAAGATTGAAGGAGAATCCAAATTTTCTTCGTTCTTTGCCCTGGAGTTTTTTTTCTACAACAAACATACACCCTGCAAATCACTGTTTTCAAAGTTGGCATTTTTCCGGGCTCATTTACCTATTTAGGGGATTATGTGCATTTTCTAGGCATGTAGCACATATAAATCCAATCCAGCTATAGTTGTATGGGTGTGATGTAAGGGACGTGGATTCTCGTTCGATCGCGGCGCATCCTATGGTGGACACATGCGATCCGCGTGGCTGGGGTTCCGGCCAATCATAACACAACACACAATAGGCTCAGCGCTGACACGTCTCCAACGTATCTATGATTTTTGATTCTTCTATGCTATTATTTTATCAATCTTCATTGTTTTATAATCATTTTGTAGTCATTTTATATCATTTTTGGTACTAACCTATTGACATAGTGCCAAGTGCCAGTTCCTGTTTTCCGTGTTTTTTACATCGCAGAAAATCAATATCAGACGGAGTCCAAATGCCACGAAACTTTACGGAGATTTTTTATGGACCAGAAGGAACATGTTGGGCCCTGGTTGCGCCTGGGGGGAGTCCCGAGGTTGGGACAACCCACCAGGGCACACCAGGAGGCCTAGACGCGCCCTGGTGGGTTGTGCCCACCTCGAGTGCCCCCCGGACCGCCTCTTTGCTCTATAAATACCCCAATATTCCAGAAACCCTGGAGGCATCGACGAAATATTCATCCAGCTGCCGGAGAGTCCAGAACCAGCAGATCAAATCTAGACACCATCTCGGATGGGGTTCACGACCTCCATTGGCACCTCTCCAATGATGCGTGAGTAGTTCTTTGTAGACCTTCGGGTCCGTAGTTAGTAGCTAGATGGCTTCATCTCCCTCTCTCTTGATTCTCAATACAATGGTCTCTTGGAGATCCATATGATGTAACTCTTTTGCGGTGTGTTTGTTCGGATCGATGAACTTTTGAGTTTATGATCAGATCTATATTTTTATATCCATGAAAGTATTTCAGTTTCTTTGATCTCTTTTATGCATGATCTCTTATAGCCTCGTATTTGTTCTCCGATATTTGGGTTTTGTTTGGCCAACTTGATATATTTATCTTGCAATGGCAAGAGGTGCTCGGTAGTGGGTTCGATCTTACGGTGTTTGATCCCAGTGACATAAGGGGGACCAACATGTATGTATCGTTGCTACTAAGGATAAAACGATGGGGTCTATCTCTACATAGATAGATCTTGTCCACATCATGTCATCGTTCTAGTTGCATTACTCTGTTTCTCCATGAACTTAATACACTAGATGCATGCTGGATAGCCGTCGATGTGTGGAGTAATAGTAGTAGATGTAGGCAAGAGTCGGTCTACTAATCTTGGACATGATGCCTATGTAATGATCATTGCCTAGATATCTTCATAATTATTTGAGGTTCTATCAATTTCCCAACAGTAATTTGTTTACCCACCATTTGCTATCTTTCTCGAGAGAAGCCACTAGTGAAACCTACGGCCCCCGTGTCTTCTTTCTCATATATGTGCTTGCGATCTACTTTTCTTTTGCATTTTTATTAAGATCTATTAAAAAAATACAAAAATACTTTGCTGCAATTTATTTTATTTACGATCTATTGTTTCAATCTACTACAAACTTTTGGCATCGTTACCCGAAAGGGATTGACAACCCCTTTAACATGTCGAGTTGCGAGGTGTTGTTATTTGTGTGCAGGTGTTGTTTGCGTTGTGTTGCTTGGTTCTCCTACTTGTTCGATAACCTTGGTTTCATCACTGAGGGAAATACCTACCTTCGCTGTGCTACATCATCCCTTCCTCTTTGGGGAAATACCAACGTAGTCCTAGCAGACAGGAGTTTTCTGGCGTTATAGTCAGGGAGCAATCAAAAGGATTTTTTGGCACCATTGCCGGGGAGTATATTCAACATAACCAGGTTCCTAATCACAAATCTCATCTCCTCACAATTTACATTATTTGCCATTTGCCTCTTGTTTTCCTCTCCACTGCTTCACAAAAATTTGTCGTTTTATTCACCCTCTTTTTCGTTCACCATTTTCTCGTCGGATCTTTTGTTCGCTTGTGTTGCCATGTGCCTTCTATTTGCTTGCATCTTCTCTTGCTAAAAATCCATTGTTATGGATCTTCATCCACTTGCTAATATTTTTAAAAGATCCAATTATGATGAAGCAATAATTGCTAGTGATTTGAGTGCACTAGATTATCTCGATGAAGTTTTGCTTGAAATTCGTGAATCTGAAAATTGTGATGAATTGTTAAAAGAAGAAATTTATGAAGTGATTCACGATAGCTCCTTGAAGGAAAAGCACAATTGCAACGATGTTACTATAAATTCTATTATAGACAATTGTGTGAATAATATGCAAACCCTCAAGCTTGGGGATGCTATTTTTTCTATGTCCACTACTTGTTGCAATGATCATGATTGGGGTGATGATGATTCTTATGATCTTGTTAGTTTATTTAAGCCTCATGATGAATATGTTTGCAATAATATTGAAAGTGGGCTCGGAAGAGTGTCAACTCTAGGTAAAAATAATCCCACATATTTTTAGAGTGTTCAATCTTATGAATTTTTTGATAAAAGTGGGTTTGGAGAGGTCTTGACTTTATTTTATGATACTATTTTGGAAGAGTGTCAACTTTGCATGCATGTGGATCATGAAGAGAAAATTTTATATGATAGCTATATTGTTGAATTTGATTATGATCTTACTTGCAATTATTTTGAGAGAGGGAAATATGGTTATAGAAAATTTCATGTTATTAAATTACCTCTCTTCGTGTTGAGATTGCTATTGTTTCTTCCTCCTTTCTTGCATATGCTCGATATTTCTTGTCTTGATAATTTGTTTTCCTATAAAATTCCTATGCATCGGAAGTATGTTAGACTTAATGTGTTTTTCACATGTTTCATGATGCTCTCTTTGTGTTTCAATTATTATCTTTCGTGTGAGCATCGTTGAAATCTTATGCCTAGCTAAGGGCGTAAAACAATAGCACTTGTTCGGAGGCAACCCAATGAATAAATTTATTTTTTTCTTTTTTCTTCATGTTCTTGAGTGTTAGCACAATTATTCTACTGTTATGATTGTGTTTTTTGTGTTTTAATTAGTGTTTGTGCCAAGTAAAGCCTTTAGGATCTTCTTGGATGATAGTTGTTTGATCTTGCCGAAAAACAGAAACTTTTACGCTCATGAAAATAATCTTAATGTTTTACCAGAGAGCGATAAAATACCCATTCCACTTGAAGTAGATCAATATACAAATTTCTCAGATCATCCTCATTTTTCAGAAATTTTGGAGTTACAGAAGTATTCAAAATACTCATATTGCTATAGACTGTTCTGTTTTGCCAGATTCTGTTTTCTTTGTGTTGTGTGCTTATTTTGAAGGCTCTATGGTTTTCTTTGGTGAGTTTTTGCCATAGAAAAGTTGGAATACAGTAGATATAATACAAAAACAAAATATGAATTGGTTTGATACAGCACCTATAGTAGTGATTTATTATTCTTATACTAACGGATCTCATGAAGGTTTTGTTGAGTTTTGTGTGATTGAAGTTTTCAAGTTTTGGGTTATCCTACGATGGATGAGGGAAGGATGGAAGAGCCTAAGCTTGGGGATGCCCTGGCATCCCAAGCTATTATTCAAGAATGAGCAACCAACTAAGCTTGGGGATGCCCCCGAGTGGCATCTCCGCTTTCTTCCAACGACCATCGGTATTTTACTCGAAACTATATTTTTATTCATCACATGATATGTGTTTTGCTTGGAGAGTCTTATATGATATGAGTCTTTGCTTGTTTTATTTTGTGTTTTAAGTCATCCATCCTTGCTGGAAACACCTATTTGAGAGAGCCAAAATTATGTCATGACTTGTTAGAATTTCTCTCTATGCTTCACTTAAATCTTTTATGAGCAATGGACTTGCTCTAGTGCTTCACTTATATCTTTTTGAGCACGGGGTGCTTATTATTTTTGAAGAAATTCTCTTTGCTTCACTTAGATTTATTTGAGAGTTAGTTAAATTTTTAAGAAATTCTCTCTTGCTTCACTTAAATTAATTTGAGAGAAAGAAAATTTGTTATGCTCATGATCTTCACTTATATTTGTTTGAGCTTATGAAAAGCAACATGAAAATTAGTCCCAAAGTGATAGATATCCAAGAAGGATAAAGAAAAAAATATATGTCATGAAGATCATTGGACAAAATAAACTTGATTCTTAGTAATAGTTTTGAGATATGATGATGTGATATGTGAGTTATGTTGATGAGTAATTATGCTCTAGCAAGAATATTGGTGCTAAGGTTTGTGATTCCCTATGCAAGTACGAAAGTCAATAGTCATGCAATGAAATTATGTCCTACTTATGGTGCATTATTCGGTGTTATTCATGCTTAATGCTTGCTTATGAGATTATCTATTTCTTAGTTGGTCGCTTCCCAATCTGTTGCTAGCCTTCATTTTGCACTAAGTATGATCACTACTTGTGCATCCAAAAACCTTTAACCCAGTGAGGGAGTCCGGGATTAGGGGTCTCCGGACAGCCCGAATATATACTTTGGCCGGACTGTTGGACTATGAAGATACAAGATTGAAGACTTCGTCTCGTGTCCGGATGGTACTCTACTTGGCGTGGAAGGCAAGCTAGGCAATACGGATATGGATATTTCCTCCTTTGTAACTGACCTTGTGTAACCCTAACCCTCTCCGGTGTCTATATAAACCGGAGGGTTTAGTCCGTAGGGCAAGATACAATCATACCATAGGCTAGCTTCTAGGTTTTAGCTCTCCGATCTCGTGGTAGATCAACTCTTGTAATACTCATATCATCAAGAATAAATCAAGCAGGACGTAGGGTTTTACCTCCATCAAGAGGGCCCGAACTTGGGTAAAACATCGTGTCTCTTGCCTCATGTTACCATTCGCCTAGACGCACAGTTCGAGACACCCTACCCGAGATCCACCAGTTTTGACAGGGACATTGGTGCTTTCATTGAGAGTTCCTTTGTTTCATCGCCGTTAGGCTTGATGGCCCCTTCTATCATCGATAGCGATGCAGTCCAGGGTGAGACTTTTCTCCCCGGACAGATCTTTGTGTTCGGCGGCTTCGCACTACGGGCCAACTCGCTTGGCCATCTGGAGCAGATCGAAAGCTATGCCCCTGGCCATCAGGTCAGGTTTGGAAGCTTAAATTACATGGCCGATATCCGCGGAGACATGATCTTTGACGGATTCGAGCCCCTGCCTTATGCGCCACGCGGTCACGATGAGTACGATTTAGCTCTACCATCGGACCGTATTAAGGAGATCGCACCGGCAGCCACTCCGAGCCTCAATTCGGAGCCAGTTGCGCCATCCATGGACGGGTGGATAGACCCCGTCACGGAGGCCGTATCCTCAGCGGCGATCAAGCCGAATATCGACCTTACCCTTCACGAGAGCCGTGTTGCCAAACTGCCGGATCCTTCCCCGGCCATGGACTCCGAACCGCCTATGCCCGGGCCTATCAAATCCGACTGGGCGCCAATCATGGGGTTCACCTCCGCGGATATCTTTCAGCACTCGCCCATCGGCGACATACTAAATTCATTAAAGTCTCTCTCCTTGTCAGGAGAGTCCTAGCCAAACTATGTCCGGCAGGATTGGGATGCGGATGACGAAGAAATTTGCCAACCACCCACCACCCACTTAGTAGCCACTGTCGATGACTTAAACGACATGCTCGACTTTGACTCCAAAGACATCGACGGTATGGACGACGATGCAGGAGATGAACAGGAACCACTGACCACAGGGCACTGGACGCCCACTTCATCACATGATGTATACATGGTGGACGCACCAAAAGAAAATGACGACGAGGAACGGAAGGACGCGACAAAGGGTTGTCCCCTCGAGAAGCAGTCAAAGCGGCGGCGTAAGCGCCGCTCCAAATCCCGCCTCGGCAGAAACAACAATCATATAGACCCAGCGTTAGAGCAGGGTGAACCATCGCCGGACCACGGCAACACGGAGAATCAAACCGAACAACCCGACTCTGTCAAAGATAATAGTCCGGACGACATCACACCGGACAGACACCCGGAGCAACAGAATGCTCGTCAAAGGCTTGTTGCCACCGCGAGGAGTCTAAAAAAGCAGAAGCAAAGGCTCAAGGCTGCGCAAGACACACTCATAATCAGATGGAGTAAAGTACTCAACACAACAGCAAAGTACGGCGGTAATCGCCCCACCAAGAGCTACCCGAAGCAGAAGTTGCTACCTGAATTCGATGAGGAGGCCTTAGATCCCCCGCAACCAAAAATTAAAACGGCCATCTAGCCGGATAGACGACCTCACGGCCAACATAGAGAGGCAAACAATGCTGCATATAAGCCAATACGCGATCCACGCGAGGGCTCGCATCAAAAGGACGGCGCAACCAGATCCATCTATGGACCACGCAAGCGCGCTCCAGCATACGATGCAACACAACAAACATCCGAACAATGCGGTACACCCAGATACAGGGGTGCCGCACACCCCCTATGTTTCACCGACGAGGTGCTGGACCATGAATTTCCAAAGGGATTCAAACTCGTAAACATAGAGGCATATGACGGAACAACAGACCCTGGGGTCTGGATTGAGGACTATATCCTCCATATCCATATGGCTCGAGGAGATGATCTCCACGCCATTAAGTATTTACCCCTCAAACTCAAAGGGCCAGCTCGGCACTGGCTTAAAAGCCTCCCCCAAAGCTCCATTGGAAGCTGGGAAGAGCTCGAAGACGCTTTTCAGGCAAATTTTCAAGGGACTTATGTCCGACCTCCGGATGCGGACGATTTAAGTCATATAACTCAACAGCCCGGAGAGTCAGCCCGAAAGCTTTGGAATAGGTTTCTTACTAAAAAGAACCAAATAGTCGACTGCCCGGACACCGAAGCCTTGGCAGCTTTTAAACACAGCGTCCGAGACGAATGGCTTGCCAGACACATCGGCCAAGAAAAGCCGAGAACAATGGCAGCATTAACAAGCCTCATGACCCGCTTTTGCGCGGGCGAGGACAGCTGGCTAGCCCGATGCAGCACCAGCGACCCAAGTACATCCGAAGTTAGAGATGGAAACGGGAAATCATGATGCAGCAAAAATAATAAGTGCCAGAATAAAGAAGACAACCCAAAGAGCACGGCGGTAAACACCGGATTCAGAAGCTCTCGGCCAGGTCAGCAAAAGCCGCCCTCTAAAGGCGCCAGAGATGAACTGTCCAGCCTAAACAAAATTCTGTACCAAATATGTCAGATCCATAGCACCCCCGATAAACCTGCGAATCATACCCATAGAGAATGTTGGGTCTTCAAGCAGTCCGGCAAGCTCAACGCCGAACATAAGGGGCAGGATACACCAAGCGAAGACGAGGATGAGCCTCGCAAACAAAGCACTGGGGAACAGAAGAAATTTCCACTAGAAGTCAAAAAAGTAAACGTGTTACACGTGATAAAGGGGAGAAACAAAGCGGCACTCCCAGATAAATATGCCCAAGGGCCTATCACCGCGAAGTTCTGCCACTGGCCGTCTCAACCGATCACCTTCGACCATCAGGATTACTCGGAAAGTATCCGGCGCGTAGGATGGGCTACCTTGGTATTAGATCCAATAATTGACGGATACCACTTCACACGAGTCCTGATGGACGGTGGCAGCAGTCTAAACCTAATATATCAGGACACAATCCGCAAAAATGGGGATAGACCCAACGAAAATTTGCCACAGCAATACTACCTTTAGAGGAGTAACGCCAGGCCCAGGGGCTCATTGCACGGGCTCCCTACTACTAGAGGTTATATTCGGCTTCCCCGACAACTTCTGTAGCAAAAATTTAACCTTCCACATTGCTCCGTTCCAAAGTGGCTATCAAGCACTACTTAGACTTGAAGCTTTTGCTCGCTTTAACGCAATACCGCATTATGCTTCCCTCACGCTTAAGATGCCCGGTCCACGTGGCATCATTACAGTAAATGGAAATATTGAGCAATCCCTGCGCGCTGAAGAGAGTGCGGCTGCCTTGGCAGCAGCACACTAAAAGGCCTGACCAACTTAAGCATTCGATAGGTCGTCAAGACCACGGACACGGTTAGACGAGTCTGGCTCAGCTATATGTAATTCATACAGGTTTGATAACCACACCCCTATTACAAATACAAGGGGCTCAACACGCACAGACAAGTGGCCATTTTTACTCATCTTGAACTATACATGGTTTCTTTAAACCTACCTTTTTGCACGACAACTTTTCACCTAAGTTCCTCTCTTTTACAGATGACCATCATGCTACACCCGTCCAGGATACGGCACAATGGAGACACAGGCGCAGGCGTGCAGCAGCGACCCATTCAAAGGATTCTTTTTAGATTAAGACCCTGCGTCAACCTTTTTTACTGTCTCTTGTTGATACACATCCCTCGGATTCTTAGTACAATTGAGATGGATGCTGACGTCTTGGCATGTGGCCATGCCAGAACAATGCACGTACCTGGACACTAGGGGCTTCTCACAAAGGGCACTATTTAGGCCCGGTTTACACCATAAAGGCCGAATACCTTAGGGAGTGTTCGGCGTCGCGAGTTTGGCCTTATATGCATCAGCTCCGAATCATGTCTTTGGTCAAATGTTGGGTTTGCCCGGCTCCTGTGTTTTGCTGCCTTATGTTCCACTCTATCGGCTAAGGCGACACTAGGAGAACTACTGCGATTGTGCCCAGGTTCATTTGGACAAGCACCTCAGTAGAGAAAGCCGAAAACTGACTGTCATGATATAGCGCGAGACTGGTCAACCACTCGATAACCCATCGGAATCTTAGAATTCCTCCGCCTTAACGAAGGGCCGTTTCCCAGCCGGGCAGGTACGCACCCTGAATTCGGGTGAGTGCGGAGCCACCAGGGGCTATATAGTAGCCCCACTATCAAACTCCTATGGCTAAGTGAACGTGTTAAAGCATTATAGTCCGGTTGCCTAGTTCGCTGCGCTATCACCTCCTTATTAGGACCAAGACGTTGGATTAAGTGTGCATACGCGTCTTCTGCGAACACCCCCGCACTATATGCGTGGGGGCTGAAGCCGACGATTGCAATCTTTCAGGTTATATACATGTATACATAAACGGCCGCACAGGAGGCATCACAATACTTTCGGGCACAAGTATAAATACAGCCTTGATAAATTCAATAAAACATTGTTTTTACAATGGGAATACATGTCACTCAAACATAATATTCTTCGAGCACTGGGCCTCTATCAAACAAGCACCCTCAAGAACTTCTTCAAAATCTTGCTCGGCAGCCACTCGGCCTATGGCCGAACCCTGCGCCGCAACAGTGGTAGCATCCATCTCCGCCCAGTATGCTTTGACACGGGCAAGGGCCATCCGCGAGCCTTCTATGCACGCCGAACTCTTCATCGCATTGATGCGCAGCACCGCACCAAGGAACTGCTTCACTAAGCTGAAATAGTTGTTCGGCTTCAGCTTTTCCGGCCACAGATGATCTACGACGGACCTCATGGCGAGTCCGGACAATCTATTGAGTTCGGCCCATTCGGCAAGGTAATCAGTTAGTGGAAGCGGACGCTCTGGAACGTTAAACTGCGACCAGAATAGCTTGTCCACTTCATGATCTGTTTGATCTCGGAATTATTCGGCTGCATCGACAGCACTCGCCGTCAAATCCAGATATGCATCTGCCGAACTCCACAGTCGATCCAGAGGGGCATACCACGGATCTCCGAACTTCCTCTGTAGCAAAAAGGGCTTCCCAGCCACAATATCACCAGCTTCATGCAGCTCTTCCTTCTTTTCCCTCATGGCAGAGCGGGTGTCTTTGGCCGCCATCGTGGCCTTTTCAAGGTCCGTCGCCTTTGCTCGGTTTTCATCTTCAAGGAATAGGCAACGGTCGGCAGTGTCTTTTAACTTTACAGCCATCTTGGCCATCTTTTCTTTGCTCTCGCAATGCGCAGCCTCCTCGGCTCTTAACTCTTCGGCCGCCTTTAAAGAGGCCGCATTACTAATCCTTGCTTGTTCTTTGGCTCAGGCAAGTTCCGCCCGAAGGGTCTCCACGGTGGCAGCTCCATCTGCAGTCACAACATATTAAAGATATTGGCATCACGCTGCTCTTACTATGTGACATTCACCAGAAAACATCACTTACCATGTGCCTCGTCAAGCCGCTTGTTAACAAGCTCGATGTCTGCATCTGCCGCATCCAGTTGCCGCTTTAGTTCAGCAAACTCATTAGTCCGGCTAGCCACCAGAGCTTCCACCACCTGCACATAAAAGTAGTATGGTTATTACCTGGGACAATGATCCTCTCTTTTCCGCCGTTCTCGGCGACAACCAGAGTCTCAAGGGCTACTATCTATACAGGGCACACCTAAAAATGTGCGGTACCATCACAAATGTACATCATTTTATGTACCTCAAAGCCCATCAGTAGACTCATAAAGGCGTTATGCAACCCGCTTTTAGCGGATGAAATCCTTTCCATCACCGTACCCATCAATGTACGGTGTTCTTCCGAGATGGTCGTCCGCCTTAGCAGATCCCTCAGTGCGTCCGACCGCATACCAGACGGCGCCAGACTCTTTTGTTTGCTCTCTTCAAGAGCCAGATGCAGGGGACTTTGGGTGACTATAGGATTATCTTCTGGCTCACCGGATACGGACAGGTCCTCCATGACGACACTTCAAGGTCGCCCGTTTCTTGAGCGGGGAAGTCCGGGGGAGGCGTTTCGCTCTCCATCATCTCCGGAAGAAGGTCCCCTGAAGACGAGCTCTGTTGAGAAGGGCTAAGATCCGAACTTCGAGATAAATGCTTCAATTATTTTCCTCGGAAGTAAGGTAAAATATCTTTACTATTAAGTATTTTTTGATCACTTACGACTCGTTAGAGGGCTAATCCCCGCGCGGACTTTGTGCGGCAAAAGCCCCCTTGCTACGTCTTGAGCTTGCGTTGGTTTTCCCCGAAGAGGAAGGGATGATGCAGTAGAGTAGCGTAAGTATTTCCCTCAGTCTTTGAGAACCAAGGTATCAATCCAGTAGGAGCCCACGCTTAAGTCCCTCGTACCTGCACAAAGCGATAGCTACTCACAACCAACGCGATTAGGGGTTGTCAAGCCCTTCACGGTCACTTCCGAGAGTGAGATCTGATAGATAGAATATTATTGGTATTTTTGATATAAAGATGCAAAGTAAAAATTAAAAGCAAAGTAAATAGCAAAACAATTAAAAGTGATAGAGATTGATATGATGAGGATAGACCCGGGGGCCATAGGTTTCACTAGTGCTTCTCTCAAGAGCATAAGTATTCTACGGTGGGTGAACAAATTACTGTTGAGCAATTGATAGAATTGTGCATAATTATGAGAATATCTAGGCATGATTATGTATATAGGCATCACATCCGTGACAAGTAGATTGAAACGATTCTGCATCTACTACTATTACTCCACTCATCGACCGTTATCCAGCATGCATCTAGAGTATTAAGTTAAAAATAGAGTAACGTCTTAAGCAAGATGACATGATGTAGAGAGATAAATTCATGCAATATGAAATAAACCCCATCTTGTTATCCTCGATGGCAACGATACAATACGTGCCTTGCTGCCCCTTATGTCACTGGGTAAGGACGCCGCAAGATCGAACCCAAAGCTAAGCACTTCTCCCATGGCAAGAACTACCAATCTAGTTGGCCAAACCAAACGGATAATTCGAAGAGACTTGCAAAGATAACCAATCATGCATAAAATAATTCAAAAAAGATTCAAATATTATTCATAGATAGACTTGATCATAAACCCACAATTCATCGGTCTCAACAAACACACCGCAAAAAGAAGATTACGTCGAATAGATCTCCACAAGAGAGGGGGAGAACTTTGTATTGGGATTCAAAGAGAGAGAAAAAGCCATCTAGCTACTAACTATGGACCCGAAGGTCTGAGGTAAACTACTCACACTTCATCGGAGGGGCTAGGATGATGTAGAAGCCCTCCTTGATGACGGCCCTCGTCCGGCGGAGCTCCGGAACAGGCCCCAAGATGGGATCTCGTGGATACAGAAAGTTGCGGCGGTGGAATTAGGGTTTTGGCTCCTGTTCTGATCGTTTGAGGGTACGTGTGTATATATAGGAGGAAGGAGTACGTCGGTGGAGCACCGAGGGGCCCACGAGGCAGGGGGCGCGCCCTAGGGGGGGCGCCCCCCACCCTCGTGACCACCTCTTTGATCCCTTGCAGTAGGGTCCAAGTCTCCTGGATCACCTTCGGTGAGAAAATCACGTTTCCGAAGATTTTATTCCGTTTGGACTCCGTTTGATATTCTGTTTATCTGAAACACTGAAATAGGCAAAAAACTGCAATTTTGGGCTGGGCCTCCGATTAATAGGTTAGTCCCCAAAATAATATAGAAGTGGAAAATAAAGCCCAATATAGTCCAAAACAGTAGATAATATAACATGGAGCAATCAAAAATTATAGATATGTTGGAGACGTATCACACCCTCCGAGGCAGGACCCTCGGGTGGAGACTTCTTCTCCCATTTGGAAGCCTTGGTTTTCGGATCTTCAAAGGCAGTCCTCTTCCTTCCTGGGTTATCCTCCTTCACGGAGGCGCTCATTCCCTCGGTTGGAATTGGTAGCGATGGGGCCTGCTTTCGCCCTTATTATTCCCCCCTTTATCTTCCTTTGAGGGCTCCGGGCAAGGTGCTAGCTCGAGCATCTTTTCCAGTACCAGATTGTCCAAACCCTCGGGAAGGGGGTCCGAACACCGAATCATCTTCGCCTTTGTTAGCCAGTCCTGGTCAAAGAGCGATTTCTCATAATGACGTCATGATAAATGAAAGATGGTGTGTTCGGCTAGAGGATTACTTACTTGGTCAGCGGTACGGTTGCTGCTCAGGCCCACGTCCTCGGTAGTATCTGGACACTCTATTTGGGGTCCAAATAATGATTTATACATCTCCTCGTGCGTCAGGCCAAGGAAATTATGAATAGTGTGTGGTCCTTCTGGGTTGAACTCCCACATGCGGAGGGGCCGGCGTTTGCAAGGCTGGACTTGACGAACCTGCATGACTTGCACCACCATAACCAGACTAAAATCTCCTTCGTAGAGATCTTGAATGCGGCTCTGCAGTATAGGCACGTCCTTGGCTGGACCCCAGCTTAGCCCTCTACTAATCCATGACATCAGTTGTGGTGGAGGGCCCGAGCGGAAAGCAGGGGCGGCCACCCACTTGGCACTTCTGGGAGCTGTGATGTAAAACCACTCCCATTGCCATAATCCAAACACCTCTGGAAAGGAACCCTTTGGCCATGGAGCTCCAGCGATCCTGCTTATTAATGCGCCTCCGCACGCTATATGCTGCCCCTCGACCATCTTCGGCTTCACGTCAAAGGTCTTGAGCCACAGGCCAAAGTGAGGGGTAATGCGGAGGAAGGCCTCACATACTACAATAAATGCCGAGATGTGGAGAAACTAGTCCAGGGCTAGATCGTGGAAATATAGCCCGTAATAGAACATCAAACCCCTAACGAAGGGATCCAGAGTGACGCCTAGACCTCGGAGGAAGTGGGAGATGAACACAACGTTCTTGTTGGGTTCGGGAGTAGGGACGACCTGCCCTCGGGCAGACAGCCGATGCGAAACCTCGGCGGTCAGGTATCTGTCCTCCCTCAACTTCTTGATATCCTCTTCCGTAACGAAGGAGGGCATCCACCGACCTTGGAGGCTAGATCCGTACATGATTGAAGGTCCGAAGCACCTGACCTGGGCTTTGGGTGTTAGAACTCGAGGCGGGGGAAGGATTCGATTGAGCACGGGAGGGAAAAAAGTAAAAGCCTTGTCCCTTTATAAAGAGGGTGAATATCAAGCGTCCTCCTAGTGGTCGTTTGGGACTTGCCTAAAATCTAGGAGTCCTAGGCACGGTTGGGTTACCCACGACCGTATTGATGAGAATCCCATAATTAGGGGAACAAAATCTCTGCTTTGACAAGACGTGTCAAGAAACCGCCTCGCGTTATGTGTGGAGCTGGTTGAAGAAAAACGGTTTGAATAATCACCGAGCCATGGCCTGATGTCATGTTGCCAAAACGTGTTAGAAGATTAGATTTGTGGAAATATTATTCTCTCTGCGGAGGTATGTGGAACTTGTTTTGCAGGGTCGGATACTATCCTTTTATTTAAACTCTTCTGTGGTATATCTGGAGGAGGAACCCGCCTTGCAATGCCGAAGACAACACTGCGTGCCAGACTCATCATCATTGAAGCCTGGTTCAGGGGCTACTGAGGGAGTCCGGGATTAGGGGTCTTCGAACAGCCGGACTATATCCTTTGGCCGGACTGTTGGACTATGAAGATACAAGATTGAAGACTTCGTCTCGTGTCCGGATGGGACTCTACTTGGTGTGGAAGGCAAGCTAGGAAAAATGGATATGGATATTTCCTCCTTTGTAACCGACCTTGTGTAACCCTAACCCTCTCCGGTGTCTATATAAACCGGAGGGTTTAGTCCATAGGGCAAGATACAATCATACCATAGGCTAGCTTCTAGGGTTTAGCCTCTCCGATCTCGTGGTAGATCAACTCTTGTAATACTCATATCATCAAGAATAAATCAAGCAGGACGTAGGGTTTTACCTCCATCAAGAGGGCCCGAACCTGGGTAAAACATCGTTTCCCCTGCCTCCTGTTACCATCCGCCTAGACGCACAGTTCGGGACCCCCTACCCGAGATCCGCTGGTTTTGACACCGATACCCAGTTTTGCCACATGAGTCCACTATATCTACCTATATGCGGTATTATTTTGTCGTTCTAAGCAAATTTGCATGTGCCATCTCTAATTTTCAAAATAAACTTCTCTTTTGTGTGTTTGTTTCACTCGCGGAGCGGTGAGGGGTGGCTAATATTTTCCATGCTAGATGTGTTATTCTCAAGATGAGTGTTTATTCACTTGTCATTGCACGAGAGTAAGGCAAGTATTAGGGATGCCCAGTCCCGAAATGAAAAATAAAATGAATTTACTTTATGTTGTCAAATAAGAAATTCTTTGGAAAGTGTTGGTATGGAGGGCATCCGTGGATACGGTTAGCCATGGAAAGTGAAAGTTATGGTGGAAAAGGAATAAACTTTATTTTCTGTTTGGGAACCGCCTATGATATATCTATGCATGGAAAGTATTGGGAACTCTAAGTCGTTTTCGTTGGTGGGATGGCTACACCTCCCAAAATGTTTTTATCTCTAATTTTTTCTCTTTGAGCTCTGGCACCTCTAAAAATCTCTACTTCCCCCTGCGAAGGGCCTTTCTTTTACTTTATGCAATTTTTATTTTGAGTCTCCATCTTCTCTTATAAAAAGCACCAACTAGGAGTCAATATGATCGTACTTATGTATTCCGTGTAGCTAATATTCGAGTGTGTTTTATGAATGGATCAATGTTTGAGCATGATGGGCTAGGGATAACTTATTTTAGCATTCATATTTTGAAAGACATGGTTGCTTGTTGATATGCTTGAGTATCTAAATTATTATGTCAAAACTAGACTATTGCTTTGAATCACATAAAAATTCCAAATGTCCATGCTATAAAGAAAAGAATATGATATGACATGTTAAACAACACTCCACACCAAAAATTCTGTTTTTATCACTTACCTACTCAAGGAAGGTAGGAGTTAAGCTTGGGGATGCTGATACGTCTCGAACGTATCTATAATTTTTAATTGTTCTATGTTGTTATTTTATCAATCTTGGATGTTTTATAATCATTTTATAGTCATTTTATATTATTTTTTGGTACTAACCTATTGACATAGTGCCATGTGCCAGTTCCTGTTTTTCTGTGTTTTTTACATCGTAGAAAATCAATATCAGATGCAGTCCAAATGCCACGAAAATTTAGAGAGATTTTTATGGAGCAGAAGGAACATGTTGGGCCCTGGTTGCACCTGGGGGGAGTCCCCAGGAGGGGACAACCCACCACAGCACACCTGGAGGCCTAGGCATGCTCTGGTGGGTTGTGCCCACCTCGGTGCCCCTCGGACCGCCTATTTGCTCTATAAATACCCCAATATTCCATAAACCCTGGAGGCATTGATGATATATTCATCCAGCCGCCGCAGAGTCCAGAACCACCAGATCCAATCTAGACACCATCTCAGATGGGGTTCACCACCTCCATTGGCACCTCTCCGATGATGCGTGAGTAGTTCTTTGTAGACCTTCGGGTCCATAGTTAGTAGCTAGATGGCTTCATATCTCTCTCTCTCTCTCTCTTGATTCTCAATACAATGGTCTCTTGCAGATCCATATGATGTAACTCTTTTGCGGTGTGTTTGTTGGGATCGATGAACTTTGAGTTTATGATTAGATCTATCTTTTTATATCCATGAAAGTATTTGAGTTTCTTTGATCTCCTTTATGCATGCTCTCTTATAGCCTCTTATTTATTCTCTGGTATTTGGGTTTTGTTTGGACAACTTGATCTATTTATCTTGCAATGGGAAGAGGTGCCCGACATGGGTTCGATCTTACGGTGCTTGATCCCAGTGACAGAAGTGGAACAGACACATATGTATCATTGCTATTAAGGATAAAATGATGGGGTCTATCTCTACATAGATAGATCTTGTCTACATCATGTCATCGTCTTATTGCATTACTCTGTTTCTCCATGAACTTAATGCACTAGATGCATGCTGGATAGCGGTCGATGTGTGGAGTAATAGTAGTAGATGCAGGCAGGAGTCGGTCTACTAATCTTGGACGTGATGCCTATGTAATGATCATTGCCTGGATATCATCATAATTATTTGAGTTTATATCAATTGCCCAACAGTAATTTGTTTACCCACAGTTTGCTATCTTTCTCGAGAGAAGCCACTAGTGAAACCTACGGCCCCCGGGTCTTCTTTCTCATATATTTGCTTGTGATCTACTTTTATTTTGCATTTTTATTCAGATCTATTAAACCAAAAATACAAAAATACTTTCTGCACTTTATTTTATTTATGATCTATTATTTCAATCTACTACAAACTTCTGGCATTGTTACCCGAAAGGGATTGACAACCCCTTTAACACGTCGGGTTGTGAGGTGTTGTTATTTGTGTGTAGGTGTTGTTTACGTTGTGTTGCTTGGTTCTCCTATTGGTTCAATAACCTTGGTTTCATCATTGAGGGAAATACCTACCTTCGCTGTGCTACATCATCCCTTCCTCTTTGGGGAAATACCGATGTAGTCCTAGCAGACATGAGTTTTCTGGCGTTATAGTCAGGGAGCAATCAAGCGCACACTGTTTCCAGAAGCGACGGAGATGAACCTTATGCGATAATGAACGAGCAAAGTTATAGTTAGGGAGCAATCAAGCGCACACTGTTTCCAGAAGCGACGGAGATGAACCATATGCGATAATGAACGAGCAAAATTTTAAGGGAAGCCAAATTTTCTCTGCCGCTTGTCGTTGAGCTCTTAGAAACCACCGCACTATACGGCCGCCCGGCTCCTGCGTCCCAGAGCTCTCTCCAAGCATCGTTCATGGCACCGCGGCGCATAGTAACTGGTAAGGAAGCGATGGCATCCGGCCGCGCCATGTTCCTCGTCGCCCGTGATCACACACATGGTAAGCAAGCGATGGCATCTCGCCGCGCCGAGTTCGTCGCCCCCAGCAGCCACGCAGTTACGTGGGCAGACTTTGAGGCTACCATGGCCGAATGGGAGGTGGATCTAGAGGCGGCCAAAGCCGCACAGAAGGAGCTGAAAAGGAAAAAATCAGTCAAGAAAAGAGAGTCCCGCCGCCGCAAGAAAGAAGAGGCCGCACGCCATGGTGAAGAGAGCTTGGCGGAGATCGAAGCACGGTGGGCTACTGCCTAAAAGGCTAGGAAGGAGAACACCGACGTCTGGCTACCATGCCTCAATGGCAGCATGTGAGAAGTAGTTTAAGTTTATAGTATTAGAGCAAATTGCCAGTTGTTGTGGAATTGTCACGGCAAATGTCCTAGTGTGAGGACTTAGTCGTGAGGCCAACGCATCTATGTGGTGGCTTGAGAGGGGTTCAGCGGAATCGAGAGACACAACGCAAGACAAGGATTTAGACAGCTTCGGGCCCCGGGAAACATCATCTGGTAATAACCCTACGTGTTGTTTGTGGCTAGGTCTTATTATCATCATGAAGGAGTCGCCATAAACCAGCTCTCCTAGTTATCCCTAACCCTTAAGATTATTTTCTCCCCCCTCTTGGGGTGCCTTGCCCCTCCTTATATATGTTGAAGGGGCAGGTTACATGTAGAGTCCAACTCGGATTAAGACTTAAACTATTATGACTTCTCTTCATGGGCTTCTTAACGTCTTGGGCTTCATAACGTCCCGGGCTTCATAACCCCTGGCAACCGAGTTATCACTGTCTGCCGAGTTATGACTGGTGCCGGTTTATGATGGTCTGTCGGGTTATCATTGTCTGCCGGTTTATGATTGTCTGCCGGATTATAATCGGACTTAACCCCTGCCGGGTTATCATCTGACTTAACTCCTGCCGGTTTATCATCTGACTTAACTCCTGTCGGGTTATCATCTGACTTGACTCCTGTCGGGTTATCATCTGACTTTACTCCTGCCGGTTTATCATCTGACTTAACTACTGCCGGGTTATCATCTGACTTAACTCCTACTGGGTTATCATCTCCGGCCGGGTCATACCGCGGGGTATATCCCCGACCTTAGCCCCAGTTTAATTTGGATTTATCCATGTTAAACTGATCCTGATCATCCTTAAGTCCTTGTCACTTCCTTCTTCTAGAAAATCTGGGTCAATAGGCCAGCTTCATAATCAATCTGATCTTCAGCCAGTTTAAGAATGTAGAACTTGCCGGTTTAAGAATGTAGAACTTGTCGGTTTAAGAATGTAGAACTTGCCGGTTTATCATTGTCGGTTTACAAATATTGATGGCACTGGGTCATAATTGTAGTTAACATCAAGCTTGAAAATATACCTCTTATACGCCTATCACTTGTAGCCCCCAAGTCTTAAGAAGGTAGCATAGCAACAACTTAAGACTTGCTTCAATATAAATATCATAATCTTGAAGAAATCCGATTTGTTCATCCCAGTCATTAGTCATAAACAAAGTATTCCATATATGTAGCCCCCAAGTGCCGGGTTGTCATGCTTGTAGCAACCTGAGACTTTGTAAGTACATGATGCTCATAAAAACTTCAAGCAGTGTAGCCCCCAAGGGCCGTGTCATTAAGATAATATTGAGCTGGGACTTGATATATACTTCAATGAAAATAACATCATATGATGTAACCCCCATCATGGGGCTTGAACCCACGTCCACAAGGTTAAGAGCCTTGTGCTTTACCAACTGAGCAGTGGACCCTTCAATATAATGGATTAAAAGCTTTGTACCTTGAATTGTTGATAGGAGCAATTGGTAGCCCCCAAGGGCTGGCTCATTACGATGTGATGAGCCGGGTCTTCAATAATGTGAGCAAACAATTACTTTGCATTAGCCCCCAAATGTCATTGTGCATGCTTGCAGCAACATGAGACTTGTGTATTTGATGTAATCTCAACTTGAATAATGTATCCCCCAAGTGCCGGGTCATAAGCCTACAGCGACTCGGGACTATTCCTTCAATTGTAGAATAAATCATATCCATTGATAATATGATAGACATTGCGCTAAAGCAACTTTGAAAACCTTAATCATAAACTTGTTATTGATAACCATAATAAAAATCCAGCCATGTTGGCTATTAAGGATTTGAATAACATACCTAATGATTTATAAGCGCATGATTCCAATGGCGCAATACAAATACATACTGGTGACTTATAGTCCAAAACCAGGCCGGGTTAATAAACACCGGTTTATCATAGAGTGTTTTAAAACCTCAAAAAAGAGAAAATTTGTTGAATAAAATCATGTGAGGCTTTTCATGGGCTGCCAGGCCCAAAATCAAGGCTTTTTCATGGGCTGCCAGGCCACTAAGTTAAACCATTTTACAAATCCTTTTAAGATGGACCTCAATCATTAACCAATCGTCGTTTTAACTTTGACAAGTTCAGGGTCTATGAGATTGACTTTTTAAACGTTCGGCGGGTCATACCAGGTTTACCTAGATAGAGTGGCTTACTTAAAAAAGGCAGGATAACCCGGGGTTCTAGGTGAATACACCTGGCTTCCAAGCCTATCTTGATAGCCTATTACAAGTGTAGACTCTTTGTTCTTTGAGAAGCAAAGAGCCCCCAAGCAATATTTTGAGCTGTGCTCAGTGGGTGCCTATGTTTGAGTTGTGTTGTGTAATAGACTCTCTTTGGCCCCTTATGATAATATTGGCTTGATAGCCGGATTACCGAAGTAACCAGAGTTGTGCTCTTATGATAATATTGGCTTGATAGCCGGAATCAAGAGGGTAGTAACGATATGTTCTCTTTGGTGAATACACCTATGTTTGAATAGGAAGCCCCCAAGTGATATTGTGAGCTGTGCTCCAGGGGCACCTATGTTTGAACTGTGCTTTTGCAACAGACTCTCTTTGGTCCCTTTAATTTTTCCTAAGAACTCGAACTTGTGAGAGATTATTCTTTTAAGCCGGGAATTCTTAAACCGGATATTGAGAGGTTCAAAGCTTTGTGGGAGACAGCTTTCCCTTGAGCCGGATTTTAAACCGGAATCCTTCTTTTTAAGCCGGAAATTTTCTTACGGCCTTTAAATTTGCACCAATATGGTGGTTTAGGGTCCTGCATTGAGTAATTTCTCTTTTAAAGAAAGCAATATATAATATAAGAATATACTAGATGGATTTCACCTGATATGTTAGGCCAGAAATTATCCATCGCAGAGTTGATCATCACCCCGGTGAAGCTGAAATCAATCACGGCCGAGTTGGTCATGGCAGCAGACAGATGAATTGGCCGCGACATTGTAAACCGGTGCAGACGAACAAGTTTTCCTCTGTGTTGTAAACCGGTGCGGACGCGTGAACCGGTCGTCCGTTCATCAGGTAATGTGACACATAGGAGAACGCCGTTGTAGAATGTTGCTAGTGCGTGCTCCATACCCGCAGTATAACAATAATTTTACCTATAAAACACCAATAGGGCAGTGTAATGGTGCTCACAGGAATTAAAATGAACTGATAAAATACATAGGAGGGATAACACCTGATTTTGTTTTTTTCAGATAAACGCAGATGCCGGTGCCATGTAATACTGAATACAAAAGCGGAATTGTCACGGCAGATGTCCTAGTGTGAGGACTTAGTCGTGAGGCCAACGCATCTATGTGGTGGCTTGAGAGGGGTGGAGCGGAATCGAGAGACACAACACAAGACAAGGATTTAGACAGCTTCAAGCCTCGGGAAACATCATCCAGTAATAACCCTACGTGTTGTTTGTGGCTAGGTCTTATTATCATCACGAAGGAGTCGCCGTAAACCGGCTCTCCCAGTTATCTCTTACTCTTAAGATTATTTTCTCTCCCCTCTTGGGGTGCCCTGCCCCTCCTTATATATGTTGAAGGGGTGGGTTACATGTAGAGTCCAACTCGGATTAAGACTTAAACTATTCTGAGTTCTCTTCATGGACTTGTTAACGTCTTGGGCTTCATAACGTCCCGGGCTTCATAACCCCTGGCAAGCGAGTTATCACTGTCTGCCGAGTTATGACTGGTGCCGGTTTATGATGGTCTGTCGGGTTATCACTATCTTCCGGTTTATGATTGTCTGCTGGATTATAATCGGACTTAACCCCTGTCGGGTTATCATCTGACTTAACTCCTGCCGGTTTATCATCTGACTTAACTCCTGCCGGGTTATCATCTGGCTTGACTCCAGCCGGGTTATCATCTGACTTAACTCCTGCCGGGTTATCATCTAACTTAACTCCTATCGGGTTATCATCTCAGGCCGGGTCATACCGCGGAGAACGCCGGCATCTGGCTAGCATGCCTCGATGGCAGCATGTGAGAAGTAGTTTAAGTTTGTAGTATTAGAGATAATTACCAGTAGTACTTTAAGTTTGTGGTATTAACATACAATGTTGGTACTAGCATCCTTTGAGGGCTTTGATCATTGATTAGCATGTGTGCCCTCGTGCGCTTTTTGCATTATCCATTAAAAGATCACAAAATACATGGTTTCTATGGCGTACCCGAGTTTGTTTTTGTGCGTTAATGATCCATAAATTAGTAACCTGTGTGATAGTTCCTAATAAACCAGGCGTACCATGGACCGAAAAAAAATCAACTACACGTGTACATTTTTTTGGAGACGGGGTCTACCAATTTTCTCTTTTCTCGCACATGAGTATTTTACGCACTTCGTCTACATTGTGTGTTTCCCCCACCCAAGTTTCAAGTTTCGCAGCGAAATTTTTATTAGGCGCACGATTTCAGAATTTATTCCTCCAACCACATCCCCGCCCATCAAATTTCCTCAGTATCTCCACCCCCTGTTGGGGATACATATAACAGGTAGGCCCACGAAGGGTATAAATATCATAAAGCATGGGGTCCACACAACATGTGAGTCCAGATAAATTTCATATAGACATACTATCCACTCGGATGATTTCCAAGTCACTCGGACGACAACAACCACTCGGAGCATAGCACTCCACTCGACCAACTCATTCCACTCAGAGCATCTAATCTCACTCAGATATGCGAAGACCAGCAGTTGACAAGGCACTTGAAGCATCATCTTAGTAGTAGGCTAACTTATGGCATTAACGCCCCCACTTTGTAACATAGGAGGTGAGGGGGTGGCGCACTCTATATAAGCCACCCCCACCACTAGACTAAGGGGCTTTTTATTCTACGCCACTCTCTCTCTAGTCTCCGGACTTAGCTCAGGCGTGGGGATCCGTTCTCCTCTCTCGCTCACACGCATTGTAATCTTCAGATACATACTCAGATAAAACAAAGCCTCTCCGAAGCACAAGATGTAGGGTTGTTATCTTCACCGCGAGAGGCCCGAACTCGCTAAAACCACCGTGTCACCCATTTGCATTTCGATAGATCATGATCCTTTACCCTATCCCTTATTATTGTCGGAATCGTTCCCACGACAGTTGGCGCCCACCTTGGGGCATGGTGTCTATCGAGCCATGATGCAAATGGTTTTTTCTTCAAACTTCAACAGCGAATCAACTACCATCGCCAGAGAAATCAGTCACTAGAGCTCTAGTCATCGCGCCATTCGTGCAAACAAAAGGATCAGGGAGTCCCATTCCATACTATTTTTTTCTTTACAATCGATCTTTAATCTAACAATGGTTGTTTTTCTTCCGTATGTACATGCGCAAGCGCGAGCAATAGCTGCAGCGCCGTCGTGCCACCAAGAACCATTCTGACGAGCATCATGGACCGAGCTCATGGCCAGTCCGCCGTCGCCCATCTTCTTCATCGTCGACCACCGATGCCTCCACCAAGTCAACTGCCGCCCGTCTGGCTTCGCTGACCTTTGGTGCACTGCACTCCTCCCTCATCAGCTTCTCCAGCATGGTCGCCGCGGTGTGCGCGCGGGTCCGCCGCGGCATGGAAATAGGAAGTTCGTCGCTCCTCCGGGCACGGCGGTTCTTCCCTCCTTCGCCGGCTGCTAGCCATGGTTTTATTTTTTCCTTCAGACATGCAAGGTGAGTGGGCCACCTCCTCCTTGATTACATGCATGCATATAAATGCGTCCAGTACAGAAAATGGAAGGACGTCTTCAATACCGGATTAATTAGCTGCACCATGCAAGCTAACGGGAGGACGTCTTCAACACTGGATTAATTAGCTGCATCATGCATGCTTTGAAATTAATCTGGCTTTGGTCCATGTTTTGGAAATCCACATGCACTAGCCTCCATCGCACACACACCCTGCGTTGCTTACAAGCCAGCCCAGATGCTCCGCTACTCCGAGCCGGTACTCTTGTACAGTCGGACGGGCATAAGTCTACACTATGGGTCTGTTTACTCGGACAGGCACTCGATCGTTCGTGTGTTCCCACTCACTCGGACACCTCTTCAGTGACATGCTCGACTTGGCCGTTCTGCACGTTGTCGTCGGTTGGACACATCCACACCAGCTCATTCCTCATGTATCATTTGCTCGATAGCAACTCTCATCCAGTCGGAGGCTCGGCGGTGGCTTATGCATTCAGAGTGCATACCCAATACGACACAGGCGTCGAAGCTGGCCATGTCCCGCACATGGCAATGCCTCCCTCTGGTCAGCTGCTAGACGGTGTCACTCGGACGGATTTACACGGCTGTTCACTTGGACGGGAAATTTACACCAACGACATTCATGTCGGTCAACATCCACTCGGATGGTTCGTTGGCACTCGGCGCCCTCACGTCGTCGTCATCCGGATGTCTGCGACTTCATCAACATGTCCAACACCACCACATCATGCATTGCCACTCGACAGGGCATGTCCTCGTCACTCGGCTGCCCCGCGCGTCGCCACCCTGTTGGGAGCGTCTTCATCAACTTGCTCACTTGGCCGCCCGGCACACTGTCGTTCGGTTCGGTACATCTTCGACAACATGCTTGACTCGGCCACCCTGCGCGCCGCCAATCGGTTGGGCGTGTCCTCATCAACCTGCCCACTCGGCCACCCGGCGCACTGTCGTTTGGTTGGGTCCATCTTCGACAACATGCTTGACTCGTCCACCTTGCGCGCCACCAATCAGTTGGGCGCGTCTTCATCAACTTGCCCACCCGGCCGCACGGTGCACTGTCACTCGGTTGGGTACATCTTTGACAACATGCTTGACTCGGCCGCCCCGCACGTCGCCACTTGGTTGGTCACCTCATCACCACAGTTTTATTTGAGACAGTATTCCAATGAGTTCAGTCGGATCCGTCGCTTAAACAAGTTCGAACGGATCCTTCGCTCTTTCAGACTCTTGCTAGTTAACCAGCAAGCCCCTTGCACTCCCAGCGGGTGTCTATGGGTGTTATTCACACAAATCATTTCAGCACACATCAAATTTCCTTGAGAAATTATTTCGTTGGCTTGTGCCATTTTTTACACAAGTTACACGATCACTCGACGGCTCTATGCGCCAACTTCATCGCTTCTCGGACTCGGTCACCGTACCGGTCCCAGCGCACCACAACACCGACCTTGTCGCTCTGTTGACTTCAAACACATCCAGCCAACCCCTATGTGGAATCCTCTTCATCGTAACAATGATATAGACCTCGTCAGGCATGAGACAGATAAGTCCCTTTTATAATTAAACTTCACACTTCACTCTTTTGCGAGTTTGCCTCTTTCGAGCATCACTCGGAAGCTTCTTCTCATCTTTACCCGATTCTGACTCGATGAATTGCAAATCATCCATTCAAAACTATATTTCTCGTATTCCGACATGTCCTTTATCGAAACCTGTAGTACGCTCGGGGGCTACGCCGCACTCGGGGGCTGCATCTCATTTGGAATGACACTCTCCTGAGTGGTCGAGTACTTCATCACCAGTCAGATCCTTCACTTCAACAAGTGCATTGGATCCGGCACTTTGAAAAGTTTTATAATCACCCAGACGCTCTGCGCGCCATCTTCATCCCTACTCACACTCAGTTGTCACGCCGGTCTTGTTGCGTTGCAACCACACTACACCAACCTCGTCGCTACATTAGCTTCGAAAGCATTTGGCTAACTCCTTCAAAGACCATTTCAGCCACTAGGTTGGACACGCAATCTTTCACTTGGCCACCCCGCGCGTCGTCACTCGGCCACCCCGCGCATCATCAGTTGGCTGGACACATAGTCCTTCACTTGGCCACCTCACGCATCCTCACTCAACCGCCCTGCGGGGCGCGACTCTGTTGTGCATGTTATCACCACTCGGCCGTCCCGCACGTCGTCACTATGTTGTACACATCCGTCTCCCTTGGCCACCCCGCGTGTCGTCACTTTGTTGTACACATCCGTGCCCCTTGGTCGCCACTTGGCTGGATATGTAGTCCTACATTCGACCACCTCGCACGTCATCACCACTCAGTGGCCCCGTGCGCCGCCACTCGATTGTGCACATCTTCACCACTCGGCCTCCCCGCACGTTGCCACTCAGTTGTGCACGTCTTCCTCATTCGACCACATCGCACATCATGACTCGGCCGCCCCGCGCGTCGCCACTCGGTTGGACACGTCTTCACCACTCGGCCGCTCCATGCGTTGCCACTCGGTTGTGCACGTCTTCACCACTCTGCCGCCCCACATGTATTCACTCAATTATACACATCATCGCCCCTCGGCCGCCTCGCGTGTCACCATCAGTTGGACATGTCTTTACCTCTACACCCCAACACGGGAACGACTAAGTTACTCATATGATCAAACCTCATATCACACTTTGTAGCAAGCTTACCTCTTTCGAGCATCACTCGGGGGCTACATAGCCGTTGGTCGTGCCGCCCTCAGGGGTACGCCCATTCGATCAACCCATTGATCACATCAGGAATATCTTTTTGACCATACATGCTCGTTCCGCCGAAAATATATAAGGGTAGTACTGTCCACTTGGACGATTGCCAAAATCATTACTTGAAGTCATCTTCAGGACTACAAAAGGGTGAAAACGACGCTCCTCTATGGATACACTTGGCCCTTATCCTAGGCTCTAAGGCGTCAGTTTCACAAACTTGGACTCAAAGACGGCATGTACCGGTGTTCCCCGAGGATAATGAATGGCCTCTCTCCGGAGAGTCAGCCCACACACTAGCCTTGCCACTAGGGTTTCATGGCATGTCCATGTCAGACCACTAGTCTTTCTCCTCCGGGAGACATACGAGTGCCACCAAGTTTTTCCTTGCAGTCAACATACCCCGATCAGTCGGGAAGTATGTCCACTCGCAATACCCCTTTCATGCAAAAGGGTGAAAACGAAGCTCCTCTATGGATACAATGTACTCTTACAAATACCCCTTTGACGCAAAATCTAACGGTCAATATAAGAAGTACTACTGGAATGATTACTCCCTGGAGTGTCCAGCTTTTTTCTACAGTCGGCAGTTTCAAAGCCGAATTCATTTACCGTGCCGAGAATGAAGACTCACCTGCTTGACTGAGTTCCAGGATTAATTTATTCTGTGTCGAGTGCACGAAGATTAGTCCAACTAACTCAGCTCCAGGCTGAGCTTACTTACCATGTCAAGCACCTGAAGATGCATCTGATTGACTCAATTTCAGACTAAAAGATATTTACTATGTCGGCTGCATGGAGGTTTACCAGGAGACATAAACCCTCTGCCCGACTCATCTTGTCCGACAGAGGCTCGGGGACTACACCCAGTGGGTGCACTCAGCATGCCCCCACTGGAAGAGAACTCAGAAAGAAAGATTTTGCTCAATGCAAGACCAGCTCCAGATCACCCAAGTGCTACTCGACTTCCGAGTCGAGGAAGGGCAAGCTAGACCAGTACCAGATCCTCAAGTACTACTCGAGCTCCGAGTTAGAGAGGAACAAGTTCTATCAGTACTAGCTAAGAAGATTTTTAGTTCTCTCAGACCCCCGTCGACTGGCCGTAGTCGACGGCGGTCTCGGGGACTACACCCAGTGGGTGCACTCAGCGTGCCCCCACTGGAGTAATCTCCACTCGGTACGGCCTGACCGGGCCGAGTGGCAAACAACAAACAAACAAGTTCTAAGGCTCCCATCGACTACCAAATTTTTTTTCTATAAGGTGAGTTTAACGCTCCTCCGTGGACCTGTTTTGAGCCTTCTTCTAGGACTCAAAGCGTGAAACTCATAAGTTTGGATCTCGAACCGACTCGTATTGACGTTCCTCCGGGATAAAGAATGGCATTTCTCCGAGACAGCAGTCCATGTGTCAATCTTGTTGGCCAGATTTAATGACACACCCATACGCTGATCATAAGTTAACCTCTTCGGAGAGATGAACGAATGTCACCAAGTTGCTCCTCGCAGGCAGTTACCCTAGATTAGTCTGGAAGTGCAATGCCGGAATACATTGAGATTTTGTTCAAACCTTGGTTGTCTGAAAGCACGATGATGGGTACCGAGTATTTTCGTAATCACTCATGCCAAATTATGTCTTTCACAAACTCGTTCTGCAAAATCGCAATCGATTTGGGGGCTAATGTTGGGGATACACCTAACAGGTAGGCCCACGAAGGGTAGAAATATCATGAAGCATGGGGTCCACACAACATGTGAGTCCAGATAAATTTCATACAGACATACTATCCACTCGGATGATCTCCATGTCACTCGGATGACAACAACCACTTAGAGCATAGCACTCCACTCGACCAACTCATTCCACTCGGAGCATCTGATCTCACTTGGATATGCGAAGACCAGCAGTCGACAAGGCACTTGAAGCATCATCTTAGTAGCTAGTAGGCTGACTTATGGCATTAACGCCCCCACTTTGTAACATAGGAGGTGAGGGGGTGGCGCACTCTATATAAGCCACCCCCACCACTAGACTAAGGGCCTTTTTCTTCTACGTCTCTCTCTCTCTCTCTGTCTCTAGTCTTCGGACTTAGCTCGGGCATAGGGATCCGTTCTCCTCTCTCTCACACACATATTGTAATCTCCGGATACATACTCAGATAAAAGAAAGCCTCTCCGGAGCATGATATGTAGGGTTGTTATCTCCACCGCGAGAGGCCCGAACTCGCTAAAACTACTGTGTCACCCATTTGCATTTTGATAGATCATGCTCCTTTACCCTATCCCTTATTATTGTCGGAATCGTTCCCACGACACCCCCTCACCTCCCCCTACTGCAGCTCAAACCGCCTCCGCCACAACCACAGCTTCAACCACATCTACATTCTGCTCAGATCCAGTCAGGTAACCCACCGATCTCTATCACGGTCGCGGCCTGATTGCTTAAATGGCGCCTGCGAAGCATCCTTATGCCTCCAAATCCCCACTACCCCTACCTCTATAGCATCGCCATGCAAGCCCAACCACATATCATGTTGACGTCGAGGAGCTGATGGCGGTCCATGGTGCGATGGCCGATGTGCGTGTTGACCCCGAGGAACATCTCGCCTCCGCCGCCACCGACATGGTGCAGGCTCTGGCCCACATGAAGTGCCCGAGCGACTACCCCCAGGACTTGACAGGTATGATCTGACCATCTAAATCTTACCAATACCACTTGCAATGGCTATGTTTTGTACGGTTGATGTATTAAGCATGTTTGTGCCTTGTGTTATTTCAGTAATGCACACTATGTGATGTTCAAGTATTAACTTTCGAGCTCAATTTCACCAATACCAGCAAGAAACTTACAATACATGACTCAGGATATCACTAGAGATGTTGCCCATTTACTATTTCTGGTGAATGCTAACCCTATTGTACTTAACATGCATGTCCATGTACTTACGTAGGGTCATAACAGCCAATGTTGTTGTTTGCCGTCGAGGTTAGCTGCGTCCCATGTCTTATAGTATTTCACATCATTTGTGCAATTGCAGTTTAACTCCTACCATTTATTGGTTGCCTGTAGGTACACATGTCAGTGGCACTGATCCACGTTTAGACTCGGAGGAACAACTCACCTCCGCCACCGCTGACTTTGGGCGGGCTCTGGGCAAGATGAAGTGCCCCAACAACTACCTCTCAGGACTTACCAAGTATGTACTCACCAGTTCAATCTTACCAATACCAGTTGCAATTAATGGTTGTGTTTTATACGGTCGATGTATTAAGCATGTTGTAGTAAACATGCCTAACACATTTAAGCTACTTTTCCCTAGCTTTTTATAGACAACTAGGCATTTCTCTGCTCTGGCAGCACCTGCCTTGTGATGTTTAACTCTGCTAATTGCATTTTCATCAGTACCGGTTTCAATGGCTATTAAGCCTGTTGCAATTAACAGCTGAATCCATTTTTAAACAGTTCTATTTCAATGGCTACAAACTTACAAAACATGACTTAGGATGCTGTTAAGCCTGTTGCAATTAACAGTTGTATCCAGTTTTTAATCTGTACCTTTGCTACATGCTACTCTCCGCAATGAAGATATACTAGAGATGCTGCCCATTTGCTATTTTTGGTGGATGCTAACCCTGTTGTACTTAACATGCCTTTCCATGTACTTACGCAGGGCCATAACGGGCGATTTTGTTGTTTGCCATCGAGGTTAGCTGCATCCCATGTCTTATAGTATTTTACATCATTTGTGCAATTGCAGTTTGGCTTCTAACATTTACTTGCTTCTTGTAGGTACACATGTCGGCGGCACTGATCCATGTTTCGACCCGGAGGAAGTGCTCACCTCCACCGCCGCTGACTTTGGGCGGGCTCTGGCCAAGATGAAGTGCCCCAGCAACTACCTCTCAGGACTTACCAAGTATGTACTCACCAGTTCAATCTTACCAATACCAGTTGCAGTTAATGGCTATGTTTTATACGCTTGATGTATTAAGAAAGTTGTAGTAAACATGCCTAACACATTTAAGCTACTTTTCCCTAGCTTTTTATAGACAACTGGGCATTTCTCTACTCTGGCAGCACCTGCCTTGTGATGTTTAACTCTGCCAGTTGCATTTTTATCAGTACCGGTTTCAATGGCTATTAAGCCTGTTGCAATTAACAGTTGAATCCATTTTTAAAAAGTTGTATTTCAATGGCTACAAACTTACAAACATGACTTAGGATGTTGTTAAGCCTGTTGCAATTAACAGTTGTATCCATTTTTTTAATCTGTCCCTTTGCTGCCATGCTACTCTCCGCAATGAAGATATACTAGAGATGATGCCCATTTGCTATTTTTGGTGGATGCTAACCTTGTTGTACTTAACATGTTTTTCCATGTACTTATGCAATGAAGATATACTAGGATGTTGTTAAGCCTGTTGCAGGTGTATCCATTTTTTAGTCCGTCCCTTTGCTACCATGCTACTCGTTCACAATGAAGATAACACTATAGATGATGTAGTTTTATCACCATTTGCTATTTTTGGTGGAAGTTAACCGTGTTGTAGTTAACATTCAATTTCCATGTATTTACACATGGCTACAATGGGCGATGCTATTGTTTGCCATCGAGGTTAGCTGCATCCCATGTCTTATACACCATTTGTTCCTAAATATAAGTATTTTTAGAGATTCCAATATATACTACATAAGGAGCAAAATGAGTGAATCTAGATTCTAATCTAAACTATATCTATAATTCTACGTACATCCGTATGTAGTTCATATTGAAATATCTAAAGATACTTCTACGTAGGAATGTAGGTAGTTGTATTTTACATCATTTGTGCAATCTCAGTTTAGCTTCTAACATTTACTGGTTGCTTGTAGGTACATATATGAGCGATACTGATCCATGCTTTGACCCCTTTTGCATATGGGGCAATGTGATATTCATGAACAAGCATCAAGTGAGGAAACTAAGAAAGATTGTTAGGCAAAAGAAACGGGTGATGGGAATTAAGCTCTTTGTTTACACTTTGTCCAAGACAACAGTGAACTTTAGGATGGTAAGTAATGTGTTGCCTTTTCCCCTTGCCCACAATAAGTTACTCTATTAGACCTCGGTATCTGATATTTTTCTCTTTTTAGTGGTTTGAAGCTATTTACTGATGATTACCTTGCAAACTACATGACCGGAGTGGAGGCAACTAAGGTTAAAGTATATAATTGATGCTACTATGATAATGCTCTAGAAGTCTTCCTGAAGGCGGTGAAGGATGGGCGGGCGATCATCACAAGAGGTTCAACAAAAGTTGTTCGTGCCTATAGCATGTAGGAAGGCACATTATGGGCATTCCGCTTCTTCAACACCATCGGCAGTCAAAATGATTTACACTTGTCTCTTCACCTTCACCGCCTCTAAATATTGTGGTTCATCATAGTTAATTGTTGTCTAATCCTATAATTATTTAACATATTGTACTGGCTATTTTATTTACGAATTCATTGTTGAACCATTGTGCCAAGAATTTGAATTGCATGTTTCATATTTCAAGATTTCCAATTCGAATAATAAATTACAGGGAAAAATAAAAATGTACCGGAGGAAACAAAATAATATGCACATGGTTAGAAAGAAAACAGCGTGTGCGATGAAAAAAAAGAGAACAGACGGTTCTTTGACGTGAAACGTTTGCGATGCCCGACGGACGCACACCCGATTTCATCTCATATGCGTGTGCGATTCATGGTAATACTGCAAAGGTTTAAACCAGTGTGCGTGTGTGATAGGCATACCAATCGCACATAGTTATGAAAATGGACACGTTGGTGTTAGTAGAGGCGCCATACACATTTTACATTCTTGAACCGTGTGCGATAACGTACCTATCACAAACATATCAGTAGATTAAATGTTGATGTCCACTTTTTTCACACGACTATAGCGGCGTAATCATTTGGGATGTCTCTCCGATCAGAAACGTAACGTCGAGATGTAACATGTGGGACTGGGGTGGCTTCTCATACGTTTATTCTATGGCGATCATCAGTAGCCGCTCGCCCATCCCCGATGGTTTCTGGGTCGCCCTATCGCCCACACTCACTTGGCGATGGTTCCAAATGTCGTCACGGAAAGGGGTTAAAAACCGTTTGTATAGCACCTTACGGCACTGGTGTAGAGATCTACTATACAAAGTGCTTTTAACCCCTTTCCGCGATGGTGTTTGGAACCATTGCCAAGTGAGTGTGGGTGATAGGGGGTCCTTCCCACACGACCCAGAAAACATCGGGGATAGGCCCTCCTGGCACACAAACTGGGGCAAAATAAGCTCGTGTGCGATCTGGCGAGGCATTAAAGCCCAATCGTTTTCGTTCATATGTACATCCCACACGGCGAATCCTAGAAAAACATTTCCTTTCGTATGTATATCACACACAGTTTTTTGTGTGGAAAAGTTTGTTCAAGGTGGCCTAACCCAAACAGTTCTCTGCTGGAAGCCGTGTGTGATTATTAGTTGATTGAACATGCCTACTTTCTAGAAACCGTGTGGGTTGCTTGAGTTCATCGCCCACGGTGCTGTCTGAGTAACCGTCTGCAATAGAAAACCCCAATAAGTAGGGTAATTAGCCCATTATTGATAATCCATATACTAATCATATTGATATTTCTTATAAAACACAACGGATATTTCATATCCATATAACGGTAACCAAGATTTCATAATCAAATTACATCAGATAGCTTTAGCACTCAGTTGCACCATTACACAACAGCATCAAGTTTCACATGCAACATCGAAACCCTTTGGAAAGTAGCATCATACACGGTAAATAGATAGATGAATCTCATCTGGGAAACTGCAGAAGTAGAAGGCAAATATTGAGCCTCCAGTGATGTTGAATGTCCTTGCAACTTTAGGCTAGTAGCCATGTATAATTGACCACCCAACCTTCGTCCTCTTCAGGAAGACTTCAATATTGTATCGTGGGTGTTGAATGAATACCTTCCTCGCCTCTTGACCATGCAGGTGGTTTGAGAGGTAATCATCGATGAATTGCTTTGAAAAGTACTGAAAATAAATATATGCACAAATCGCTGTTATAAATTTTGAAATGGCGCAAGGGTAAAAACAAGGTAAAAGAGTTAGTACCATCCTATAATTGACCGATGTCTTCTTCATTGTGCAAACAAAGATCTTGCTGTTATTCATCGCAAGTTTCTTCATCCTAACTTATGAGTTTCTTGACTTGACTGATATTCATAGACATCTCATTTCCCCATATGCAAAATGGGTCAAACAGTGGGTCTAAGCCTCTAACAGCAGGACCTACATGTGCAAGACCAAATTGTGAGAAACCTAAATATTAGAATGATTCCTACAACTGCACAATAATGTGCTATTAGTGAAAGGACCATGCATGAGCAAACCTCGATGGTAAACCACAATGTCTCGCATTGTTTCCCTGCGACACGCATAAGGAAGATCTTGATTAGGTTAACTGAGAGTTGCCATACTATCAGTAGAATATGTATTGAGTACAGTCAAATTCAATTTATTTCACATGCATAACAATACAAAATTGTACCCACAACAAATGAAAATCAATTTGCAGAATTGAACCAAACAGTTAAATGGACAGCAGACCAAATGAACCAAAACAGTTAACTGAGCACGACATTGTAGAATAGAAACATGTACTAGAAGATAAGATAGTTAACAAAACAAAGAATGCTTGAGAACAGTACTAAGAAATGTGGCAATTGTTGGACCAAACTATTAACTGAACATTACATTTCAGAGGACCAAACTGTCAACTAAACATTACATTTCAGAGGACCAAACTATTAATTGAACATCATATTGTATATTAACATTACAGAGGACAAATCACTAGAAGGCACTAGCAGTGGCCTGGAGAAAACAGCACAAACTATATTTTAAAGTAGACAACCGCGTAGCGGTGTCGGCGATGGCCTCAAAGGCGAGGTGCTCCTCCAAGATCTGGTGGTTGGCAAGCATGGCAGCCATAGTGACCTCCTGCGCACGTGCGACCGCGATTTGCTTCTCCACTGCCATATGCTACTAAGCTCCACGTTATACTGCGTGCAAAATGGCTGTTGGCGGCGCTTAATTGGAGGAGGGGGCAATGATTTCGACGGAAGGTGTCGCGCCGTTGGGGGCATGTGGGACGGGGATGGGTCGGCGGCGAGGAGGATGGTGTGGGTGGGGTGTGGATTACCTGACCATATCAACGAGGCCGCGCAGCAAGAAGAAGGGTCAGCAGCGAGGAGGCCGCGCAGCAATAAGAAGGGTCGCCGGCGAGGAGGCAGCGCTGCAAGAAGAAGGGTTGTCGGCAAGGAGGCGACACTGCAAGAAGAAGGGTAGCCGGCGAGGAGGCAGCGCTGCAATAAGAAGGGTTGCCGGCGAGGAGGCTGAGCTGCCAGTAAGCAGCAGTGGAGGTTTGAACTTGGAAAGCAAGGAGGAACAATGGAAATGTGGCTTTTGGTGGGACGGAGGGGGCGGGGAGATAGATATTTCCGCGGTGGCAGAAAAATTTCGCTCGGTGCCACGAGAAACTAGCATGCAAGTGTGATTCAAGCCAGGGCGATGGACTATAGACGACGAAGGTTCCTGCATAAGCCGGACAAGACGGTGCGCCAAGATATTTTATATTGCATCCCACACGATTCTTTCTAGTAAACTGTTTGTGGTATACCTGATTTTTTTCATTATGTTTTGAAAGAAAAAATGGTGTTATGGAGGGAAAGGATGGTGTTTGAATTACTAGAACATTTATGTACAGTGAACATGCAACTACATGAGTGTCGTGTTTAAATTTAGAATTATTCTGGGTTCGGTTGGCATGTTTATGCATTAATTGAGTTTCTAGGCATTTAATGTGCATATTTCAAATTTGAACTACAAGCACATGCTCCAGTGCACCAAAGTTTTTTGAAAAATCACATGTGTGTCTTTGGGTGAATTTATAGGTCCCGTGCAAGAAATGGGAATGAAATTCAAACATCTAGGCATCGTGGCTCGGCCAGGAACATTGAGAAACTTGGTTTTTAAATTTTTGGAAATTCAAAACTCGCCTGAAAATCATGAAACTTGGCATGGTGTCATTTCATGGCACCAGCTTCTCTCGAGAAGACTCGTGGTCCCCGAGGGGGGGTGTCACCTTTGTGTGCGAAACGATATACACTGCCTCCCCCACCCCTTGATTTTTTTACAGAGGCGACATAGAACTATATGAGTGTTGTGTTAAAATTTGGAATTATTCTAGGTTCATTTGGACTTTCTTATACATTAATTGAATTTTTGGTCATTTAATGTGCACAATTCAAATTTGAACTACAAGTACATGCTCCAGTGCACCAAAGTTGGTTGAGAAATTACATGTGTGTCCTTGGGTGAATATTTAGGCCCCATGCAAGAAATGGGAATGAAATTCAAACATCTGGGTGTCGTGGCTCGGCCAAAAAGATTGAGAAACTTGGTTTTTTAATTCATGTAAATCCAAAACACGCCTGATATCATGAAACTTGGCATGGTGTCATGACATGGCACCAACATGTTGTGGTGAATTTTTTGGCTGAATTGGGACAAGCTTTGGTATAAGCTTCTTGCAAACCAGAGCTTCTCTCAAGAAGGCTCGTGGTTCACAGAGGGAACGTGTCACCTCTGTGTGCAGAACGACATATGTACACTGCCTTCTCCCGCCTTCATTTTTTACACAGGCAGATTAGACGAAATAGAAGTATCATGCTAAATTTTGGAATTATTCCGGGTTCGTTTGGCCTTTTTTATACGTTAATTGAATTTTTGGGCATTTAATGTGCATAATTCAAATTTGAACTACAAGCACATGCTCCAGTGCACCACAGTTTGTTGAAAAATCACATGTGTGTCTTTGGGTGAATTTCTAGGTCCCATGCAAGAAATGGGAATGAAATTCAAACATATGGGCTTCGTGGCTCGGCCGAAAAGATTGAGAAACTTGGTTTTTTAATTCCTGTTAATCCAAAACACGCTTGAAAAGCATGAAACTTGGCATGGTGTCATGACATGGCACCAACATGTTGCGCTAAATTTTCTGGCCGAATTAGGACAATCTTTGGTATAAGCTTCTTGCAAACCGGAGCTTCTCTCAAGAAGGCTCGTGGTTTCGAGAGGGAACGTGTCACCTCCGTGTGCGAAATGACATACATTGCCTTCTCCCGCCATTTTTTTTACACTGGTAGATTAAACCAAATAGAAGTATCTGAAGGAAATATGCCCTAGCGGCAATAATAAAGTTGTTATTTTGTATTTCCTTATATCATGATAAATGTTTATTATTCATGCTATAATTGTATTAACCGGAAACTTGATACATGTGTGGATACATAGACAAAACACCGTGTCACTACTAGGAAATAGCTTATAGGTAGACGCTTACTAGTAGCGCGTTATATTGACCCACACTACTGCTAATCACTAGTAGCGCCCTATATTGACCCCTCGCTACTAGTAAATATTACTGGTAGTGCATGATGAAAAAACACGCTATTAGTATATATCTCCTGCGGACACGACATAGTAGTAGCGCGGGTTGTAAAACACACGCTGCTACTAAGTGAATAGCTATAGGGCAAGTAAAACGCCCGTGCTACTACTACTGCACCACCCACCCCACCAAAATCTCTCTACCGAATCCCTCGAAAAAACTCTCCTCCTTCTCATGACCCTCACCCCACCCCGCGGTCAAGCTCCTCTCCGCCAGACCGCCATGATCCCCTTGTCGCCATCACCACCCATGACGGCCGGTTCCGGCGAGCTCCGACCACGCGCAACACACCCCCAAGCTCCCAAGCTCTGCCCCTCCCTCCCCTCCATCCAGATCCGTGCCTCAAGGCCTGCATCTTTTCCCATGGCTAGGGTTTCGGGCGCTTCCGGTGTTCTTGCCAGAATCCACCACAATCGGCGATCGCGAGGCCGGAGCTTGCAGGATCCGTCACCGGCATTGCCGAGGTAGGCCCTTCCCATCCTTCCTTAATCGGGTCCACCCTCATGGGCCCCTCCTCTGCCAACGCGCCCACCGACGAGGAGCACTGGATGGGCACCACCATTGTCGGCGTCTGCTATGACGGCGGTGGCGGCCTCGCCGCCGACTCTAGGACCAGCACCGGTATGCCCACCCCACCCCACCCTGATGTCTACTACACAACCTTCTTCTTGTAGACGTTATTGGGCCTCCAAGTGTAGAGGTTTGTAGGACAATAGCAAATTTTCCTCAAGTGGATGACCTAAGGTTTATCAATCCGTGGGAAGCGTAGGATGAAGATGGTCTCTCTCAAACAACCTGCAACCAAATAGCAAAGAGTCTCTTGTGTCCCCAACACACCCAATACAATGGTAAATTGTATAGGTGCACTAGTTCGGCGAAGAGATGGTGATACAAGTGCAATACGTATGGTAGATATAGGTTTTCGTAATCTGAAAAAAATAAAAACAGCAAGGTAACTAATGATAAAAGTGAGCACAAACGGTATTGCAATGAAAAAGTGAGTCTCGGCCGGGTAGGGCGCGCCCCCCAACCTCGTGGACGGCCCGGGACTCTTCTGGCCCAACTCTTTTACTTTGGGGGCTTCTTTTGGTCCATAAAAAGTCATCAAAAATTGGCACATCAATTGGACTCCCTTTGGTATTCCTTTTCTGTAAAACTCAAAAACAAGGAAAAAACAGAAACTGGCACTGGGCTCTAGGTTAATAGGTTAGTCCCAAAAATCATATGAAATAGCATATAAGTGCATATAAAACATCCTAGATGGATAATATAATAGCATGGAACAATCAAAAATTATAGGTACTTTGGAGACGTATCAAGCATCCCCAAGCTTAATTCTTGCTCATCCTTGAGTAGGTAAATGATAAAAATAGAATTTTTGATGTGGAATGTACCTAACATATTCGTCAATGTAATTCTCTTTATTGTGGAAATAATATTCAGATCCATTAGATTCAAGACAAAAGTTTTATTGACATAAAAATAATAATACTTCAAGCATACTAACCAAGCAATTATGTCTTCTCAAAATAACATGGCCAAAGAAAGTTATCCCTACAAAATCATATAGTTTGGCCATGCTTAATTTTCGTCACACATAATGCTCTCATCATGTACAACCCCGATGACAAGCCAAGCAATTGTTTCATACTTTAGTATTCTCAAACTTTTTCAACTTTCACGCAATATATGAGCGCGAGCCATGGACATAGCACTATGGGTGGAATAGAATATGATGATGGAGGTTGTGTGGGGAAGACAAAAAAAGAGAAAGTCTCACATTGACGCGGCTAATCAACAGGCTATGGAGATGCCCATCAATTGATGTCAATGCAAGGAGTAGGGATTGCCATGCAACGGATGCACTAGAGCTATAGATGTATGAAATCTCATCAAAAGAAACTATGTAGGTGTGCATCCAACTCGCTTGCTCACGAAAACCTAGGGCATTTTGAGGAAGCCCATCATTGGAATATACAAGCCAAGTTCTATAATGAAAATTTTCCACTAGTATATGAAAGTGAAAAAAATAGGAGACTCTCTATTATGAAGATCATGGGGATACTTTGAAGCACAAGTGTGGAAAAAGGATAGTAACATTGCCCTTCTCTCTTTTTCTCTCATTTTTTATTTGGGCCTTTTTCTCTCTTTTTTCTGTTTTTCATCTGCAATCTCATCCCGACATGTGGGGGAATCATAGTCTCCATCATCCTTTCCTCACATGGGACAATGCTCTAATAATAAAAACAACACACTTCCTATGCATAGAGATTTTGTGAGGAAACAATTTATGGGAACAAGAATCAACTTGCATAGGAAGGTAAAACAATCATAACTTCAAGATTTTCAACACATAGAGAGGAAACTGGATATTATTACAACTCCTACAAGCATATATTCCTCTTTCATAATAATTTTCAATAGCATCATGAATGAATTCAACAATATAACCATCACATAAAGCATTATTTTCATGATGCACAAGCATAGAAATTTTATTACTCTCCACATAAGCAAATTTCTTCTCATTCGGAATAGTGGGAGTATCATAAGAAACTCGAATACTATAAATTATTTCCACATTAAAAGAGTAATGTTCGGAAAAAGGGTAATCATAATCATGACAAGCTTTGTAAATATGATCATCACTACTTTTTATAACATAAGTATCATCACAATAATCATCATAAGTAGCAACTTTGTTCTCATCATAATCAATTGAAACCTCTTCCAAGATAGTGGAATCATTACTAAATAAAGTCATGACCTCTCCAAATCCACTTTCATAATTATCACAATAAGATTCAACACCCTCCAAAATAGTGGGATCAGTACTTCCTAAAGTTGACACTCTTCCAAACCCACTTTCATCAATATAATCATCATAAATAGGAGGCATGCTATCATCATAATAAATTTCCTCATCAAAACTTGGGAGATTAAAAATATCATCTTCATTAAACATAGCATCCCCAAGCTTGGGACAAACATTAATTGCAGCAAATAAATTCTCAAACATGTCATTCTCATCAAACATAGCATCCCCAAGCTTGGGCCAGAAAAGAGCTTAATGTCTACTACACAACCTTCTTCTTGTAGACGTTGTTGGGATTCCAAGTGTAGAGGTTTGTAGGACAATAGCAAATTTCCCTCAAGTGGATGACCTAAGGTTTATCAACCCGTGGGAGGTGTAGGATGAAGATGGTCTCTCTCAAACAACCCTGCAACCAAATAGCAAAGAGTATCTTGTGTCCCCAACACACCCAATACAATGGTAAATTGTATAGGTGCACTAGTTCGGAGAAGAGATGGTGATACAAGTGCAATATGGATGGTAGATATAGGTTTTTGTAATCTGAAAATATATAAACAGCAAGGTAACTAATGATAAAAGTGAGCACAAATGGTATTGCAATGCGTTGAAACAAGGCCTAGGGTTCATACTTTCACCAGTGCAAGTTCTCTCAACAATAATAACATAAGTGGATCATATAACTATCCCTCAACATGAAATAAAGATTCAATCCAAAGTCACTAATATCGGAGAACAAATGAAGAGATTATTGTAGGGTACGAAACCACCTCAAAGTTATTCTTTCTGATCGATCTATTCAAGAGTCCGTAGTAAAATAACACGACGCTATTCTTTTCGTTCGATCTGCCCTAGAGTTCGTACTAGAATAACACCTTAAGACACAAATCAACCAAAACCCTAATGTCACCTAGATACTCCAATGTCATCTCAAGTATCCGTGGGTATGATTATACGATATGCATCACACAATCTCAAATTCATCTATTCAACCAACACAAAGAACTTCAAAGAGTGCCCCAAAGTTTCTACCGGAGAGTCAAGATGAAAACGTATGCCAACCCCTATGCATAAGTTCACGAGGTCACGGAACTCGCAAGTTGATCACCAAAACATACATCAAGTGGATCACGTGAATATCCCATTGTCACCATAGATAAGCACATGCAATACATACATTAAGTGTTCTCAAATCCTTAAAGACTCAATCCAATAAGATAACTTCAATGGGAAAACTCAATCCATTACAAGAGAGTAGAGGGAAAGAAACATCATAAGATCCAACTATAATGGCAAAGCTTGCGATACATCGAGATCGTGCCAAATCAAGAACACGAGAGAGAGAGAGAGAGAGAGAGAGAGAGATCAAACACATAGCTACTAGTACATACCCTCAGCCCCGAGGGTGAACTACTCCCTCCTTGTCATGGAGAGCGCCGGGATGATGAAGATGGCCACCGGTGAGGGATCCCCCCTCTGGTAGGGTGCCAGAACGGGTCTAGATTGGTTTTCGGTGGCTACAAAGGCTTGCGGTGGCGGAACTCCCGATCTAGGTTATTTTCGGGAAGTTTCTTATTTATAGGAATTTTTGGCGTCGGGAACAAGTCAGGGGGGTCCCCGAGTCGTCCACGAGATAGGGCGGCGCGCCCGGGGGGTAGGGCGTGCCCCCCACCCTCGTGGACGGCCCGAGACTCTTCTGGCCCAACTCTTTTACTCCGGGGGATTCTTTTGGTCCATAAAAAATCATAAAAAATTGGCATGTCAATTGGACTCCGTTTGGTATTCCTTTTTTGTAAAACTCAGAAACAAGGAAAAAACATAAACTGGCACTAGGCTCTAGGTTAATAGGTTAGTCCCAAAAATCATATAAAGTAGCATATAAATGCATATAAAACATCCTAGATGGATAATATAATAGAATGGAACAATAAAAAATTGTAGATACGTTGGAGACGTATCACACCCCACCCCGATCCCTTGACGTGTGGTTCGTTTCCCCGTCGATGTGTCGCCAAGGCTTTGGATCGGGTATAGATGTGCCTGCGTGTAGATTGGGTGTCCCTGCTGCTGCTTGCTGTGTTACATGGGACCCCTCTCCTAAATCAGTATCCTATTTTTGGCATTCTAGCTGCGAGATCAGGGGAATCGTTCATGTTTGCAGCCGACCTGAGTAATCTAACACTTCTGTTAGAGTGCAGATGTGCCTTTTAGGTTTAGGAGCACCGCCGTCTAGCTCAGCAGGCAAGAGCTCCAAGTGTTGTTATGTCTGAAATTTCGTGAACAGCCATGTTTTGTTGCCATAGTTATTACTAGCCATGCTCGGCGGTATGACACACATTGTGGCTGATGGATTTCGGTTTTCCATGTGGTGTAAAAAGAAATATGTATTAGTTCTTTTCCCTGTTTAATTGATAACTACTTGGATCATGGAGGGTGGTGTTGAACGTGTATGAGTGTTTGATTTACTTATTCCTCTCACAGATGAGGAGAGTAGAAAGTAGCAGTTGGTATTGCTTCTAGTGTACACTACAAAAAAAGACACATCCATGACATTTTGGGCCGAACAAAATTTTTTCTGTCATACATATGACACTTCTATGACGATAATTGTGACAAAACCCGGTATCATCATAGATCTGGTGGGCTCCTACTTCTATGACAAAAAATCATGACAGAAAATGGGCTTTTCGTCCAGGGCGGGCCGGAGACACAGATGCATGACATTCTTTGGGCCGTCCATGACGGAAAAAACCGTGGTAGAAGCGAGGGCGAGGAAAATTTCGGGGAGTTCCCAGTTACAGTGGGAGGTTGGGGGCCGAGCGATGCGCGCTTCTCTCGTACACGTACGCGCGTGTGTGCGAGGCGTTGGCTCTAACTGAACCGAGCGAGGCGTTGGGCTCTAACTGAACCCGAGCGATTGCACTGCAGGCTACGCGTTACTGAACCTGAGCGATCGATCGATGGCTGTTAACTGAACCCGATCGAGCGATTCCTTCGCTACTGCTGCTAATTGAAGCCGATCGATGCTACCTCTGGATGAACAGTGAGCGTTGCGGGGGGGGGGGTTGGATGAACAGCTCCCGGTGGAGGTGGATGAACAGGACCTCGTGGTGTTGCCTCTGGATGAACAGGACCCCAATCGATCAAGCCGGTTAGGGCTGGATGAACAGGACCCCGTGGAGGGCTGGATGAACAGGACCACCCCATGGAGGGCAGGATGAACAGTAGACGATGGAGGGCAGGATGAATAGTAGCCCGTGGAGGGGTGGTTGAACAGGAGCCCATGGAGAGGGCTGGTTGAACGGTAGCCGATGGAGTAGCGCGCGGTGGAGGCTGGATGAACAGGAGCCTGTGGATGAACAGTCGTAGGTGGAGGCTGGAGGAGGTCGATGGGGGATGAACAGTAGCTCGTGGAGGCTGGAGGGGGTCAACGGTGGAGATGAACAGTATCCCGTGGAGTCCCGTTTTGCGGTACGCCACACCCCTCCCGATGAACAGGACCCTGTTTTGTCCGTAGCGCTCAAACACAAGTTCGTTTCCTCCATTTTGCGGTACGCCACACCCCTCCCGATGAACAGGACCCCCGTTTCGACCGTAGGAGGTCCGTTTCCTCCGTTTTGCGGTATGCCAGACCCCTCCCGATGAACAGGATCCCATTTCGAACGTGGCTAGTCGAACACAAGGCCGTTTCCTCCGTTCTGCGGTACGCCAGGCCTCGTTTCCATCGCCTGTTCTGTCTAAGCCCTCCCGATGAACACGACGCATTCTGTTGCCTGCCCATGAACACGACGCATTCCGTTGCCTCCCCATGAACATGACGACGACGATGTTTCTTCGTTCCGACCCATCCATGTACACGAGCCCTGGCCGTATGTATGCGCGAGTAGGCGTTCGAGACCCCGCCCGCATGTACACATACGTGGCCGTATTTTCTTTCTTGCACCCTAGCCGTTGTACGTACTTGTACATGCTACGTGTGCGCCTCTACTACGACACGTGCGCGCCTCTACATCGACCAGTATATATGTACGTACACGTTCGTGACCAGAATGACAACGCTACATACGCTTCGACCAAGTGGGTCCCGACTGTCAGGCACTTCCTTGCGTGCGAAGATGTAGCTGGTGGGTCCCAGCAGTCAGGGGCAAACATTTTTTTTCGCGAAATACGGTGGCCCGTCCGGTGGGTCCCTGCTGTCAGGTGGAGGAATAATTATTTTGCACGTAATAAGGAGGCATTTCCTTGCTGCGGCCGTGGACCCAGCTATCAGCGTCTCCACGCACAGTACTCTTCCAATGGAAGTCGGTCGTTGACCACACTGACCATGCCGCGCCGAGAGCACCATGGCGGCGGACGACGGCGAGGACTAGGAAGGGGACGACACGGAGCCGGGGAAGACGCGGCAGTGGAAGCCCGCACGGAGAGGAGTACGGGGGTTCACTGGTTCGGCTGCGGTGTGAGGATGCCGTCGCCGCAGGGCCTGGCCAGCGGTGGGAATAGTAGGGGGCGGTGAGGCCTCCGTGACAACACAGCCGGCCACGGGAGGCAGGAGCATGCGGCACGACCGGCGCTGCTTTGGGCGGCTGGAGCAAGAAGACCAGAGGTTGAAGAAGCACTACGGCCGTTGGATGGACATCGTACGGTCACTGGAGCTAGAATCGTTCATATTGACTAAGTTGACAAAGCCCTTCGTCCACATCAACTTAGTAGGCCCACAAGTCAGCCTCTCACCAAGGGGGTCCCAGCTAGTCGGGGGAGTATTCATTTTTTTTGTGCGTAATAAGGAGGCACTTCCGGTGGATCCGAGCTGACAGCGGGGGGAACATTTTTTTCGTGAAACGCGGTGGCCCGTCCGGTGGGTCCCAGTAGTCAGGGGGAAACGATTTTTTCGCAAAATACTGGTGGCCCGTCCGGTGGGTCCCTGCTGTCAGGTGGAGGAATAATTATTTTTCGTGTAATAAGGAGGCACTTCCTTGCGGCTGCCGTGGACCCAGCTGTCAGCCTCCCCACGTACAGTACTCTTCTGACGGAAGTCGGTCGTTGACCAGAGTGACCACGCCGCGCCGAGAGCACCACGGCGGTGGATGACGGCGAGGTATAGGAAGGGGACAACGCAGAGCCGGGGAAGACGCGGCAGTGGATGCCCACGCAGAGAGGAGTACGAGCGTTCACCGGTTCGGCTGCGGTGTGAGGCTGTCGTCGCCGCAGAATAACAGGGGGTGTGGGTGAGTAGAGGGATGCCCTATCCAGCGGTGGGAGTAGTAGGGGGCGCTGAGGCCTGCGCGGCAGCACAGCCGGCCACGGGAGCCGGGAGTAGGCGGTCCCGTCGGCGCTGCTTTGGCGGCTGGAGCAAGAAGATCAGAGATTGAAGAAACACGACGGCCGTTGGATTGACATCCAACGGTTACGTCTGCTAGAATCGTTTGTTGACGTATATAATAACTGAAAAAATCTTGCATACGCGTCAACTAAACAGGCCCACAAGTCAGACCACTCCCTCTTTTTTTAATAATTTATATATAGCTCATGGCAACTTCTTATGCAATTTACTGCAGTCGTTTTTTTTGGTTGGCCATGGCCAATTTCGCATATTTCTATGGGTTCCAAACTATTTTTAATACCGAAATGTCCAGCCAGATTTAAAGTACTTTGAAGATATATTTAAATTAGGTTAATGCCAAGAGAAATAGGAATCTGAAAATGTAATAAAATTCAGAAATTATAAAGTAATTGCCAATTTGTCATCTATTTTTATATTTACAACCCATTTCATATTACTTTCAAGATTTGCAGGCGTCTTGAAAGAGTTGCAGCCCATCAGGGCGTAGAAAAATAAGTAGGCCTGGATTGGGTATTCTTCGGAAAAAATAAACTGGGCTCATTTTCACAAAGAAAAAATAGCAGGGCTGGTCACATGGTGAACATTAAATATAAGCCTGGGCTAGATGGGCCACAGCCCAGTTCAAACCCTGCTCCGTCTCAACAATACCAAACAAAAAAAATACTGCTCGAGTAGCTACGTCCCAGGTGTCAGCCAATCTTGTGTTGTTCTCTTGTCTATTGACTATATACGCTCACAATTTCGTGGGTCCCAGATGTCAGGAAAACACCAGGAGGAAGCATATTATTTTTCCATACGCTGACGTGGTGGGCCCCTACTGTCATCCTCTCCACGTACTTATGCTGATTCTTGTTGTTTGTTGACCATGTTGACAATGCGAGAGGGCGGCGCCGTGGCGAGCGCACCAAAGCGCACGGAGGATGTCGACGTTAATGATATAGGAGACGGTGGGGCGGCGATGCGTGCGCTGAGGCGCAGCCAGTCGTGGGAGGCGGAAGCAGGCGGCCCCGCCGGTGCTGGTTTGGTTTTGGCGGCTGGAGGAAGACAGGACTGAAGAAACATGACAGACTGTAAAAGAAGCATGAGTACTTAACAACCTTAACTGAAACCAGCAGGGGCACTTAACAACCAAAGCTGAAAGCAGTATGAGTACTTATACAGGTTCGACCGTACAAAGCACGCCTCGAACAGTGCTACTTTGCCTACAGTTAACCAAGGGCGAGGCCGCCAAGCCCCAGGACAAGGCCCAGGCGCCACCCCGCGCATCCACAACCTTCTGAAAGCGGCTTCATCTCGCAACGTGGTCAATTAACAGGATATTCGCTTTAGAGCCATGGAAAAGCATGAACACAATCTTCTGTCCTATTCTCCAAGATGGACGGGCCTTCATTATTTGAGACCACCCATGAATAAGTATCTTTTCACCTCCAAGGGGAATTGAGTAGGTCGACATAAACATCATGTTGTGACCAAGCGAAAGTCTGACCCGACCATGGTCAGGCATCTGTATAGGAACAATAGAACTCGGCAGTTCCTGTTTCAAGAAGATCACAGTTGTAAAACTGTGTATAAGCAATAGTTTATGAACAACATATATAACAGAAAACAGCTCGTACCATAAGTTTCTCGACACAGTTGGACCTGTTCAATGAGTGCAGCAGTGGCACACATATCCCACGTGGCCTTCCAGCATTGAAACGCCCCACAAGGACCTCAAGACGATCAATAAAGTGTAGGAACTTGTGGATGTCGATCCATTCAACTTCAGTGCCATTAGTAACAGCCGAGTTATTACAGAGTAACAAACGAGCAGACTTCTTAACTCTGAAAAAACCTACACGTGCCACCAATTATAAGAAAATATTAGTTAGAAGTAGCATCTTCGTGAGAGATTCGTTGCTACTTCTAAAGTTAAATTGTGATTAATTAGACAAAATAGGTGGATTAAGAAGTAATCGAGGCAACAAGCAAGAACCAGATACAAAACTAACATGGATGAACAATTGGAACGACGTCGGGGTGGAAGATCGCAGTGAAGATGAGACCAGGTTCTGCTATTTCCATCAACATTCGTGCGCCAACTTTTAGTCCGTAACACTTGAGAAAGTTTACCCAAGTTCGGCCATAAAAAAAGCAGCGATCTTCTTGGTTCATGAATCCAACTCGGAAGTTATATCCATGGCTTGTCTTCACTGTGACCATTAAACTAGTGTATTCAGTTATGGCAAGGCCGAGCATCTTGAGTACATGTGTTCTGGCAGAGCAAATAATACACTACAGGAAAAAGAATATGAGAACACAGCATGTTCAAAAAAACCCCACCCTCCCGGATAGAAAAGAGGATTCTAGGAACATATGGTGCACGTTTCAAAATGTTGTGTTAGGATGAGAAGGAACAAGTGTGGCGTCTTGCCGAGGGAGCAGAAACCTGTAGGGTACTCGCACTTTGGGCACTGCAAATGAAACACACTAGATTCAGTAGGAAGAAAAATGCATCAACGGCGGCGGCTGCCATCCTAGGATTACCTGCAACCAAGGGACTTGGGTTTATCGAGGATGGATGAAGATTTCGTACCTGGTTCTCCATGAGAAAACCCTATGCAATCACCGAGAGGGGGTTTTCTCTGAACAAGCAGACGAGGGAGAAGGGGATTCAGGCCCAGTGAAATATTGCCGCTTCGTCCATCCAGCTTACTGCTAAAGCTGGAAAGGGGGGTTGTGATTTGACGGCTCATTGGGCATTACTGCGGCGCTACGACCGGGGTGTGTCTACCGTGAAGTTGTGCACTCTAATTTGTCCATATGGCACGTGGACCCCGTTGCCGGTTGCCCCACATATCAGCGAAAGGAAGTAGAAAGACAGGAGTAACTAGTTACACATAAATATATATTTTGACAGAGAGATACTCCCTTTGTAAAGAAATATACAAATCTTTTATATCACAGGCTCATCTTGCCGAGAAATATACTCCCTCTGCAACACACGGGCATTATGGGGGTTCAGCTAAGAATATAATTCTCGGATTTTTTTGAGGGATAAAAGCTGCTTTATTGAATATTAACAGTCATAGGTATACAAATAATTTCGGGGGTTCCTGTGAGCCAAAGATGGCGTCCACAGGGCAAAGAAGTAGCAGCTTTTGCGAGCACATGCGCTTCAACATTACACTCGCGTTTTTCATGTATGATCTCCATGGTTTGGAACATATTCTTCTTCATCTTGATCTTGTCCATAATAACTTTGCTGGGCCCCAAGTATGCCTCTTCGATATGCTTGACTGTTGCTGAACAATCAGTGCTAATCTGAACTTGTTGCGGGTTTAAGTCAAGAGCCAGAGATAGCCCCTCGCAACATGCCATTTCCTCTAGGATCTCTGGATCAGTAACACTTTCGCACACCAGTGTCGATGCTCCAAGGAAGAAGCATGTATGATCCTGGCTCACAACTGCCAGGGCTCCCCTTTCACCATTGCGAGATAACGCAGCATCAACATTCATCTTCGCCCAACCCACAGCAGGAGGACTCCACTTCTGCACTGAGCTAGTGCTTCTTGAAACCAGGTACTGGACTTTGGGCCGCAGGCCGACCCTGCATGTTTGGGGGCCCATGTGTTCTACCTCAGCGCTTTTCATATTGCTGTTGGGAAACGTAGCAGAAATTCAAAATTTTCCTACGTATCACCAAGATCTATCTATGGAGAGACCAGCAACGAGTAGAAAGAAGAGTGCATCTACATACCCTTGTAGATCGCTAAGCGGAAGCGTTCAAGTGAACGGGGTTGATGGAGTCGTACTCGTCGTGATTCAGATCACCGATGATCCTAGTGCCGAACGGACGGCACCTCCGCGTTCAACACACGTACAGCTCGACGATGTCTCCCACGCCTTGATCCAGCAAGGAGAGGGGGAGAGGTTGAGGAAGACTCCATCCATCAGCAGCACAACGGCGTGGTGGTGATGGAGGAGCGTGGCAATCCTGCAGGGCTTCGCCAAGCGCCTACGGGAGAGGAGGAGGTGTCACGGGAGGGAGGGAGGCGCCAAGGGCTCAGGTATGGATGCCCTCCCTCCCCTCCACTATATATAGGGGCAGGGGAGAGGGGGAAGGCGCAGCCTTGCCCCCTACTCCAAGAAAGGGGTGCGGCTAAGGAGGGGGGAGGAGTCCATCCTCCCCAAGGCACCTCGGAGGTGCCTTCCCCCTTTAGGACTCTCCCCTTTTTCCTTTATCTTGGCGCATGGGCCTCTAGGGGCTGGTGCCCTTAGCCCATGTAGGCCAAGGCGCACCCCCTACAGCCCATGTGGCCCCCCGGGGCAGGTGGCCCCACCCGGTGGGCCCCCGGGACCCTTCCGGTGGTCTCGGTACAATACCGATGACCCCGAAACTTGTCCCGATGGCCGAAACAGGACTTCCTATATATAAATCTTTACCTCCGGACCATTCCGGAACTCCTCGTGATGTCCGGGACTCCAAACAACATTCGGTAACCACATACAAGCTTCCTTTATAACCCTAGCGTCATCGAACCTTAAGTGTGTAGACCCTACGGGTTCGGGAGACATGTAGTCATGACCGAGATGTTCTCCGGTCAATAACCAACAGCGGGATCTGGATACCCATGTTGGCTCCCACATGTTCCACGATGATCTGATCGGATGAACCACGATGTCAAGGACTCAATCAATCCCGTATACAATTCCCTTTGTCTAGCGGTATGGTACTTGCCCGAGATTCGATCGTCGGTATACCGATACCTTGTTCAATCTCGTTACCGGCAAGTCTCTTTACTCGTTCCGTAACACATCATCCCGTGATCAACTCCTTGATCACATTGTGCACATTATGATGATGTCCTACCGAGTGGGCCCAGAGATACCTCTCCGTTTACACGGAGTGACAAAATCCCAATCTCGATTCGTGCCAACCCAACAGACACTTTCAGAGATACCCGTAGTGTACCTTTATAGCCACCCAGTTACGTTGTGACGTTTGGCACACCCAAAGTACTCCTACGGTATCCGGGAGTTGCACAATCTCATGGTCTAAGGAAATGATACTTGACATTAGAAAAGCTTTAGCATACGAACTACATGATCTTGTGCTGGGCTTAGGATTGGGTCTTGTCCATCACATCATTCTCCTAATGATGTGATCCCGTTATCAACAACATCCAATGTCCATGGTCAGGAAACCGTAACCATCTATTGATTAACGAGCTAGTCAACTAGAGGCTTACTAGGGACATGGTGTTGTCTATGTATCCACACATGTATCTGAGTTTCCTATCAATACAATTATAGCATGGATAATAAACGATTATCATGAACAAGGAATAATAATCAATTTATTATTGTCTCTAGGGCATATTTCCAACAGTCTCCCACTTGCACTAGAGTCAATAATCTAGTTCACATCGATATGTGATTAACACTCAAGGTCACATCCCCATGTGACTAACACCCAAAGAGTTTACTAGAGTCAATAATCTAGTTCACATTTACCATGTGATTAACACTCGATGAGTTCTGGGTTTGATCATGTTATGCTTGTGAGAGAGGTTATAGTCAACGGGTCTGAACCTTTCAGATCCGTGTGTGCTTTACAAATCTCTATGTCATCTCCTAGATGCAGCTACCACGTTCTATTTGGAGCTTTTCCAAATAACTGTTCTACTTGGAGCTATTCTAAATTGTTGCTCCATTATACATATCCGGTATCTCTACTCAGAGCTATCCGGATAGGTGTTAAGCTTGCATCGACGTAACCCTTTACGACGAACTCTTTTACCACCTCCATAATTGAGAAAATTCCTTAGTCCACTAGTTACTAAGGATAACTTTGACTGCTGTCCTGTGATCCATTCTTGGATCACTCTTGTACCCCTTGACTGACTCATGGTAAAGCACACTTCAGGTGCGGTACACAGCATAGCATACTGTAGAGCCTATGTCTTAAGCATAGGGGACAACCTTCGTTCCTTTCTCTCTATTCTGCCATGGTCGAGCTTTAAGTCTTAACTTCATACCTTACAACTCAGGCAAGAACTCCTTCTTTGACTGATCCATCTTGAAAACCTTCAAGATCACGTCAAGGCATGTGCTCATTTGAAAGTACTATTAAGCGTTTTGATCTATCCTTATAGATCTTGATGCTCAATGTTCAAGTAGCTTAATCCAGGTTTTCCATTGAAAACACTTTCCAAATAACCTATATGCTTTCCAGAAATTCTACGTCATTTCTGATCATTAATATGTCAACAACATATACTCATCAGAAATTCTATAGTGCTCCCACTCACTTCTTTGGAAATACAAGTTTCTCATAAACTTTGTATACACCCAAAATCTTTGATCATCATCAAAGCATACATTCCAACTCCGAGATGCTCACTCCAGTCCTCAGAAGGATTGCTGGAGCTTTACATACTTATTAGCATATTTCAGGATAGACAAAACCTTCCGGTTGTATCACATACAACCTTTCCTCAAGAATCGTCGAGGAAACAATGTTTTGACATCCTATCTGCAAGATTTCATAAATAATGCAGTAATTGCTAATATAATTCCAACAGACTCTTAGCATCGCTACGAGTGAGAAAGTCTCATCGTAGTCAACTCCTTGAACTTGTCGAAAAACATCTTAACGACAAGTCGAGCTTTCTCAATGGTGACACTTACCATCAATGTCTGTCTTCCTTTCAAAATCCATATGTACCTAACAGCCTTACGACCATCAAGTAGTTCTTCCAAAGTCTACACTTTGTTTTCATACATGGATCCTCTCTCGGGTTTTATGGCCTTGAGCCATTTATCGGAATCCGGGCCCACCATCGCTTCTCCATAGCTCGTAGGTTCATTGTTGTCTAGCAACATGACTTCCAAGACAGGATTACATACCACTCTGAAGTAGTACGCATCCTTGTCATCCCACGAGGTTTGGTAGTGACTCGATCCGAAGTTTCATGATCACTATCATAAGCTTCCACTTCAGTTGGTGTACGTGCCACAGGAACAACTTCCTGTGCCCTGCTACACACTTGTTGAAGTGACGGCTCAATAACCTCATCAAGTCTCCACCATCCTCCCACTCAACTTTTCGAGAGAAACCTTTCCTCGAAAAAGGACCCGATTCAAGAAACAATCCCTATTGCTTTCGGATCTGAATTAGGAGGTATACCCAACTGTTTTGGGTGTCCTATGAAGATGTATTTTATCCGCTTTGGGTTCGAGCTTATCAATCCTGAAACTTTTTCACATAAGCGTCACAGCCCCAAACCTTTAAGAAACGACAACTTAGGTTTCTCCAAACGGTGTCGTCTCAACGGAATTACGTGGTGCCCTATTTAAAGTGAATGTGGTTGTCTCTAATGCCTAACCATGAACGATAGTGGTAACTCGATAAGAGACATCATGGTATGCACCATATCCAATAGGGTGCAGTTATGATGTTCGGACACACCATCACACTATGGTGTTCCAGGCTGTATTAGTTGTGAAACTATTTCCACAATGTCTTAATTCGGTGCCAAACTCGTAATTCAGATATTCATCTCTATGATCATATCATAGATATTTTATCCTCTTGTCACGACGATCTTTCAACTTCACCCTGAAATTACTTGAACCTTTCAATGATTCAGACTCATGATTCATCAAGTAAATGTACTCAACATCCACTCAAATTATCTGTGAAGTAAGAACATAACAATATCCACTACATGCCTCAGCACTCATTGGACTTCACACATCAAAATGTGTTACTTCCAACAAGTTGCTATCTTGTTCCATCTTACTGAAAACGAGGCTTTTCAGTCATCTTGCCCGTGTGGTATGATTTGCATGTCCCAAGTGATTCAAAATCAAGTGAGTCAAAACGGTCCATTTGCATGGAGTTTCTTCATGCATATACACCAATAGACATGGTTAGCATGTCTCAAACTTTTCAAAAACGAGTGAGCCCAAAGATCCATCAATATGGAGCTTCTTCATGCGTTTTATACCGATATGACTTACGTGGCAGTGCCACAAGTAGGTGGTACTATCATTACTATCTTTTGGCATGAACATGTGTATCACTACGATCGAGATTTAATAAACCATTCATTTTAGGTGTAAGACCATTGAAGGTATTATTCAAATAAACAGAGTAACCATTATTTTCCTTAAATGAATAACCGTATTGCGATAGACGTAATCCAATCATGTCTATGCTCAACGCAAACACCAAATAACAATTATTTAGGTTTAACACCAATCTCTTTGGTAGAGGGAGCGTGCGATGCTTGATCATATCAAGCTTGGAAAAACTTCCAACACATATCGTCAGCTCACCTTCAGCTAGTCTCCGTTTATTCCGTAGCCTTTTGTTTCGAGTTACTAACACTTAGCAACCGAACCGGTATCAAATACCCTGGTGCTACTAGGAGTACTAGAAAAGTACACATTAACACAATGTATATCAAATATACTTCTATCGACCTTGCCAGCCTTCTTATCTACCAAGTATCTAGGGTAATTCTGCTCTAGTGGTTGTTCCCCTTATTACAGAAGCACTTAGTCTCGGGTTTGGGTTTTACCTTGGGTTTCTTCACTAGAGCAGCAGCTGATTTGCCGTTTCATGAAGTATCCCTTCTTGCCCTTGCCCTTCTTGAAACTAGTGGTTTCACCAACCATCAACAATTGATGCTCCTTCTTGATTTCTACTTTCGCGGTGTCAAACATCGCGAATACCTCAAGGATCATCATATCTATCCCTGATATGTTATAGTTCATCACGAAGCTCTAACAGCTTGGTGGCAATGACTTTGGAGAACCATCACTGTCTTATCTGGAAGATCAACTCCCACTCGATTCAAATGATTGTTGTACTCAGACAATCTGAGCACAAGCTCAACAATTGAGCTTTTCTCCTTAGTTTGCAGGTTAAGAAAGTCATCGGAGGTCTTATACCTCTTGACATGGGCACGAGCCTGAAATCCCAATTTCAGCCCTCAAAACATCTCATATGTTTCGCGATGTTTCAAAAACGTCTTTGGTGCCTCAACTCTAAACCGTTTAACTGAACTATCACGTAGTTATCAAAACGTGTATGTCAGATGTTCGCAACAACCACAGACAACGTTCGAGGTTCAGCACACTGAGCGGTGCATTAAGGACATAAGCCTTCTATGAAGCAATGAGGACAATCCTCAGTTTACGGACCTAGTCCGCATAATTGCTACTATCAACTTTCAACTATATTTTCTCTAGGAACATATCTAAACAGTAGAACTATAGCGTGAGCTACGACATAATTTGCAAAAACCTTTTGACTATGTTCAGGATAATTAAGTTCATCTTATGAACTCCCACTCAGATAGACATCCCTCTAGTCATCTAAGTGATTACATGATCCGAGTCAAACTAGGCCGTGTCCGATCATCACGTGAGACGGACTAGTCATCATCGGTGAACATCTTCATGTTGATCGTATCTTCTACATGACTCATGCTCGACCTTTCGGTCTCCGTGTTCCGAGGCCATGTCTGTACATGCTAGGCTCGTCAAGTTAACCCTAAGTGTTTCGCGTGTGTTCCGAGGCCATGTCTGTACATGCTAGGCTCGTCAACACCCGTTGTATTTGAACGTCTGAATAAAACACCCGATCATCACGTGATGTTTTGAAACAGCAAACTGTCGCAACGGTGCACAGTTAGGGGAGAACACTTCTTGAAATTGTTGTAAGGGATCATCTTATTTACTACCGTCGTTCTAAGCAAATAAGATGTATAAACATGATAAACATCACATGCAATCAAATAGTGACATGATATGGCCATCATCGCTTTGCTCCTTTTGATCTCCATCTTCGGGGCTCCATGATCATCATCGTCACCGGCATGACACCATGATCTCCATCATCATGATCTCCATCATCGTGTCTTCATGAAGTTGCCTCGCCAACTATTACTTCTACTACTATGGCTAACGGTTAGCAATAAAGTAAAGTAATTACATGACGTTTAAGTTGACACGCAGGTCACAAATAAATAAAGACAACTCCTATGGCTCCTGCCGGTTGTCATACTCATCGACATGCAAGTCGTGATTCCTATTACAAGAACATGATCAATCTCATACATCACATATATCATTCATCACATCCTTTTTGGCCATATCACATCACATAGCATACCCTGCAAAAACAAGTTAGACGTCCTCTAATTGTTGTTTGCATGTTTTACGTGGCTGCTATGGGTTTCTAGCAAGAACGTTTCTTACCTACGCATGAACCACAACGTGATATGCCAATTGCTATTTACCCTTCATAAGGACCCTTTTCATCGAATCCGATCCGACTAAAGTGGGAGAGACAGACACCCGCCAGCCACCTTATGCAACTAGTGCATGTTTGTCGGTGGAACCGGTCTCACGTAAGCGTACGTGTAAGGTTGGTCCGGGCCACTTCATCCCACGATGCCGCCGAATCAAGATAAGACTAGTAACGGCAAGCATATTGAACAATATCGACGCCCACAACTACTTTGTGTTCTACTCGTGCAAAGAATCTACGCAATAGACCTAGCTCATGATGCCACTGTTGGGAAACGTAGCAGAAATTCAAAATTTTCCTACGTATCACCAAGATCTATCTATGGAGAGACCAGCAACGAGTAGAAAGAAGAGTGCATCTACATACCCTTGTAGATCGCTAAGCGGAAGCGTTCAAGTGAACGGGGTTGATGGAGTCGTACTCGTCGTGATTCAGATCACCGATGATCCTAGTGCCGAACGGACGGCACCTCCGCGTTCAACACACGTACAGCTCGACGATGTCTCCCACGCCTTGATCCAGCAAGGAGAGAGGGAGAGGTTGAGGAAGACTCCATCCAGCAGCAGCACAACGGCGTGGTGGTGATGGAGGAGCGTGGCAATCCTGCAGGGCTTCGCCAAGCGCCTACGGGAGAGGAGGAGGTGTCACGGGAGGGAGGGAGGCGCCAAGGGCTCAGGTATGGATGCCCTCCCTCCCCTCCACTATATATAGGGGCAGGGGAGAGGGGGAAGGCGCAGCCTTGCCCCCTACTCCAAGAAAGGGGTGCGGCTAAGGAGGGGGGGGGAGTCCATCCTCCCCAAGGCACCTCGGAGGTGCCTTCCCCCTTTAGGACTCTCCCCTTTTTCCTTTATCTTGGCGCATGGGCCTCTAGGGGCTGGTGCCCTTGGCCCATGTAGGCCAAGGCGCACCCCCTACAGCCCATGTGGCCCCCCGGGGCAGGTGGCCCCACCCGGTGGGCCCCCGGGACCCTTCCGGTGGTCCCGGTACAATACCGATGACCCCGAAACTTGTCCCGATGGCCGAAACAGGACTTCCTATATATAAATCTTTACCTCCGGACCATTCCGGAACTCCTCGTGATGTCCGGGATCTCATCCGGGACTCCGAACAACATACGGTAACCACATACAAGCTTCCTTTATAACCCTAGCGTCATCGAACCTTAAGTGTGTAGACCCTACGGGTTCGGGAGACATGTAGTCATGACCGAGATGTTCTCCGGTCAATAACCAACAGCGGGATCTGGATACCCATGTTGGCTCCCACATGTTCCACGATGATCTCATCGGATGAACCACGATGTCAAGGACTCAATCAATCCCGTATACAATTCCCTTTGTCTAGCGGTATGGTACTTGCCCGAGATTCGATCGTCGGTATACCGATACCTTGTTCAATCTCGTTACCGGCAAGTCTCTTTACTCGTTCCGTAACACATCATCCCGTGATCAACTCCTTGATCACATTGTGCACATTATGATGATGTCCTACCGAGTGGGCCCAGAGATACCTCTCCGTTTACACGGAGTGACAAAATCCCAATCTCGATTCGTGCCAACCCAACAGACACTTTCAGAGATACCCGTAGTGTACCTTTATAGCCACCCAGTTACGTTGTGACGTTTGGCACACCCAAAGTACTCCTACGGTATCCGGGAGTTGCACAATCTCATGGTCTAAGGAAATGATACTTGACATTAGAAAAGCTTTAGCATACGAACTACATGATCTTGTGCTAGGCTTAGGATTGGGTCTTGTCCATCACATCATTCTCCTAATGATGTGATCCCGTTATCAACGACATCCAATGTCCATGGTCAGGAAACCGTAACCATCTATTGATTAACGAGCTAGTCAACTAGAGGCTTACTAGGGACATGGTGTTGTCTATGTATCGACACATGTATCTGAGTTTCCTATCAATACAATTATAGCATGGATAATAAACGATTATCATGAACAAGGAATAATAATCAATTTATTATTGCCTCTAGGGCATATTTCCAACAATTGCAAGCGATCGGTACGGCGCTGGTTTTAGATGCTGTCGCAAGGCGAATACACAAAATTGAATAAAGCACGGCAGCTGTTGGAATGAAATCGAACGGTGGTTCCTAACCAGCAATCAGAGTTGCAATTCTATCAATGATATACCATGTGATAAATAATACTATCGTACTACTTATACACATAGGACACTTGTTTCACCATGCCAGATTATTACATCAGAATCTCTCGGAGGATAGATCAGTTAGGCAGTTGCGTGCTGCTACTGAAGAATTTCAAAGTTGATTTGGACCGGCTCTCCTTGCCGAGAAAGTTTGATTTTGACATCATCCCCTACCGCAAGATATGATTTAGATTTGAACCTTGACCATCCTTTAGCATCAATCATCATGCGACCATCCTTTGTACTTACGATATATTGAGCAGGTTCATTCACACCAAGGCTGCGCATGGTAAGAGAAACTTGGCCGCGGTCGCCCGGATTGTTGAACGACTCCCTCGTTGCTCTAGGAATTCTTTGTGTGCAAACAAGAAGACATACCCAAACAGTTAAATCAACACATTGAATCATGTGAAACAACATGGAAAGAAAAAAGAACGAAGCACTTGGGCGGCCAACGCATACCAAGAAGGTGGACATGTCGGTTTTTGTAAGGACTTTGGTATATGAAGTGCGAACTGCAGCCCAGTCCGTTGCCGGTGCAACTGCACGGGCCAGAGCAGATGCAAGTGCAAGTGTTGGTGCAGGTGCCGAAGCCGCTGCTGCTGCCGGAGATGGTGCTCCTTATAGAGCTGGTGCCGGTGTCGATGCCCGATCCTCCGGTAGATCAGACTGATCCACTGACACAGTTGGTGCCCAATCCTCAGCTGGATCAGACTGAGTTGCTGCCGCTGTCAGTGCTAGAGCAACTGTCGGTGCTCGATCTATGTGAGACAGTGGCGATCGTGTCTGGTCTGCTATGATCAACTTTCTAACTTGACTAGGATCCGTGACTGTGATCCAGTTTTTTTCTTCATTTCTTTTAAATGTGAGAAGGACTAATTATGGCGTTTTTGTTAAACCAAACTGCAGTTCATCATAGGGATTCAGCTTGTACTCAGACAACAGACTAATCCAATTTTTTCCAGTAATATAAGTGATGGACAGTGCCTTCGTTACTGACATGACATAAGAAGTGAAACCTGCAAAAATAGCCATCATGGAGCAAACCAAACGGTTTATTCTGTGATGAATGTCACATGGCAAAACCTGCATCGTAAAATTGCAGGAAAAGAAAGAAAACATGACATTAAATCAATAAGATTTAGACAGTAAATCAATAAGATTTACTTGATGTGACACGAGTGAATCTTTACTAGGAAATCACTATGTTGAAGTACTAAATAGAAGATTGATCGTCCAACTACGCGTGGCATGTAGGGGCCCCGCCTACTCCCACAAGCAGGACAGTCCAAAGGTCATGACAAATCGTATGGACCGAACATCCATGGGGCTGGAAATCCTGGTGGGTGCGATAAACCCTGCAATGCATACAGATATTGGAGTGTAACCATAATTGATAGACCATCCTCACAAAAAATGATATGGATACTTCAAAATATACAAACTGAATTGAGCGGACAGACATTAACATAGACCGTTCTCAGGACTGACCACACACCAAAAGCGGCAGTACTAATAAATAATACAGGGTTCACAAACACAAATATAAGTACTGAACAATAGTAATTACTACAGACAAGCAAAGTTTCACTAACTAAACTCTGCAGACTATGTTTTATCACCGACCTACGGGATGAACCCCGCATAACTGACTAGGCCATGGACTTCGTGTGAGATGTCTACATGCACCATCACCATCTTGTCAACCTTGGAGAACCTAACAAAGTGGTCTTTCCACTCATAATCATGATGATGAAGACAGGCCGCATCAGATTTGTTGGGAAGCTTTACAAGAACCACACCCTTCGTAATCGAAGGCGCAGCCAGGAAATTGTTGTGGTCAAGTACAGCCTCGAGAACACGCCTGACAACAATGCTACAGGAAAAAACTAGTTCAGGACACATGGCGACAAGGACACAGCAGCTGGATAGTTCAGCAGTAGAACTCATCATCAGGTCTTCCAGTTCACACGGCATGACTTTGAGAACTTCATCTTCACCACGGACCTGGTTCTAATTCAAACAGAAACCATATTTTATTACTACCTTCGTTCAGAAATATAAGATGATTTTCAATATTATACTCCATATATGACTACATATACACACAGAAATGAGTGAACAAAGACACTAGAACATGTCTTCAAAGGCATGAGAGCAGAGGGATTACATGCAATATCCATAACACAAGTTACTGAGGCAAATATACCCTCTTAAAAGGTAGCATTGATGTTCATAAAGTACTCCCTCCGTCCCAAAATTCTTGTCTTAGATTTGTCTAGATACGGATGTATCAAGTCACATTTTAGTATTAGATACATCCGTATCTAGACAAATCTAAGACAAGAAATTTGGGACAGAGGGAGTAGTTGAAAGTAATCTATAAGAAATCAGTGTCAACCTCTCGCATGTTTTGGTCAAAAGAGGAATTTAGAACCGTCATTTGGCACACAAAAATCACATGCAAGATCACCCAGAAAGTGGTACTACTAGTACTAGTACTGCGTGTTAGATGAAAAAACACGATCAAGATCGAGAAAAAGATAGTCAAGAAGAGATATTACCTAGACTTGCTTAATGAGGGATCCCGGAGAGGGGGGCTTGGACAGGGCGATGGCTTTGAGCTTGTCTGCGGTAGTCTCGGTGGGATGCTTGCGCTTCTTCGTACCATGAGCCTCGACGGTTTTGGCCGGAGCCATAGACATCACTTCGGCCGGTGCTCTAGCGTCCATCAAGAAACTGTCAAATAGAAATAAAAGAAAAGAAACCATAATCACAAACCCAAAAGAAGAAAAGAGAGGGAGTTATAGGATCAGTCTCGGGGTTGCAAGACCGGGCCTTGGCCAGAATCAACACCATTGATCCGCTCACCTTTCCTTCTTGGGGAGAGAAGAACAATGGCAGAAGCAGGTTGGGGTTTTCTTGAAGAAATGAGGAACAAGTTGAGGTAGAAGCGAGGGTTGGGTAGAGAGGAAGCTGAGAGAGAAGAGTGAAATGATGGTTGCTTCGCCCGTCCAACTTACTGCTGGAAAGGAGGGGGTTTTGTGATTTGACGGCTCATTGGGCATTACTGCGGCGCTTCGATCGGGGTAGTCTACCGTCACTCTACTACGGAGTAATTTAGTGCATGGCTGGTGGACCCCGATGCTGGTTGTCCCACACGTCGGCGAAAGTGAGTAATTTAGTGCATGGCTGGAGGAGGATCTGCACAGTAGAGCGTGTCCACTGTTTTTCAGAAGAAAAAAATGATTGCAGCAAGCGTTTCCACTCTTACGATGGAGGAGTGCGAAACACGGCAGCCACTTGAACATACACAGTGCTCCTACTACTAGGCATGTGCAGTGGTTCATACGTCAGTACTACACAATCTTGTTGCTAGTTTAGTAAGATATGACGATAACAAATGATGTTGTGCGCATGTCAACTACTCCTATATGTAACATAGTACCGCTTTTTCAACTGTCTGGTCGAGAATGGACGGTGAGATCAATGTTAACAGAACTAGGTCCATAACGCACGGAGAGTACGGTGCTACAATACTCCACGAAACATGAACCATATGAAGCACGAATAGTGTTAGGCAGGGTGTATGAAGGGTGCACGGGATAGGAGCAAAAGTTCCCTTCTCGACCCACTTTTGGGTGTTTGACAGAGTGCATGAAGGGTGCATGAGTCCACACTAGTAGATTGACAAAAATACACGAAGATGAAACAACTATATTGAGATGAGAATGCAACCAAACACACCCACACGCTTTGTGCTACAGTGACTGATCTGCACCGTCTGAGTTTGATCCAACGGTCATGTTGCGCCGAGACATGGACATGCCCATGCAAAGGGCGCCTAAACACCACCGAAGTCCCTCTGCTTCTCGAGGCGCACGACGTTGGTGATGCAGGGTGCAACCGCCCGCAGAGCCCGCTCCCGGTCGACGGGAGCCAGCTCGTCAAAGATGGCGTCCAATGGCACGAATGGATTCCGGTGACGGAGCCCTGAAAGGATTCGCCCGGCAACGGCGACGGCAGCCCGCAACCCCTCCTTGTCCAGCTCAGCCCCCACCATCGCGCGGAGACGGCTCAGCTCCTCGGAGATATAGGTGAAGAAGGAGACCAGGTCAGGAAGCCGCAGCTCGTTGAAGTCGACCGGGTGGTCGAACGGGTTTAGCCCGACGGCTGGCATCGTCGCGCTGGCACGACGGTAGGCATCGCGCAGCCGCAACACGTGCGTGGCAACTTGGTTCACCAAGTGGCTGAGGCGATCCTGGACCTCGTCACGATCGGCCCGCTCGCGCTCCAGCCGGCTCCCCTGACGGCCTATCGTATCTCCCGCTTTCTGCAGCAACGCCACCGACGCCTCGAGCATCTTTGTGGTGGACGCCTGCCGCTTTTGAAGCTCCGTGAACTCCCGCACATAACGGAGGAGCATGGCACTCCTCTCCTCCTTGAGCTCACGGAGCTCCACATCCTTGGCCCTGAGCTCCGCATCCTTGGCATGGAGCTCCTGTGTCAGGAGCCTCACCTCGGACTCCGTGATCTGCCGCGCCGCCATGGCACCAGGTAGAAGCAATGGGGAGAGGAAGCAAAGGGGGCGAAACGGCTGAAAGGCAATGCAATCTACGGGAAGGCGGAGGGAGCGGGGAATCTTTTGGTTTTCACCACGGTAAAACACCAGTCGACGACTTCTCACATCAGGGAGTAGTGGGTACAGGCGGAGTCATCGTGACTAATTGCTGCCGCGCCTGCTCCCGTCAATCAAAAAATTAAAAATCCTGCCGCGCCTGCTCCCGTCAATCAAAAAATTAAAAATCCTGCCGCACCCAAACACCAGAGCAACGCCGCGGTGGATATTTAAATTTACCTGCCGGCAAGTAGATAAAAAAAGGGGTGAAAAAACAAATGTGGCGGCGGCCTAGCTAATCGGTCGAACTAGCCCAACTAGCTAGCCACCGTGCTTCACTGATGTACTCGGCGGGAAAGGTGGTCTTTCGTGATTTGACGACTCATTTACTTGCTTCGGCGCTACGACCGAGGAGGACCCAGAAAACGCGCGGTAGGGCGTCCCACGTCAGGAAGAATATATGCGTGCACCACCCGGGAGGACCCCGAAACCGCGCGGTAGGGTGTGCCACGTCTCGGCACGGAGGAAAAATGTGCGTGTAAAAATATACTGTATCAGACGTAGTACCTATGGTTCGACCTCGGGACCCAGCCAGTCGGTTGAAAACACCCCACTAGCCACACAGCTTCATCATGCAAACGTGGCACGGAGGATAGATGTGGTTAGCTCCGTCTCGACCAGCCACAACGTCTCTTGTTCTAGGCGATTCTTCTATTTTCCAAGTTTTTTTAGTTGTAATAACACCACGGCAAGCTAGCGCCGCTCTTCGTGTGTGCCCGTGCAAAGGTTAGACGATGGAGAGAAGAGAGATTGAGATCGCAGACCTGGGACCCACCAGTAAGTGAGATAACGGTCATGCACGTGTTGACGAGGCACTCCCTCTACTCTACTCAACGCAAGTACTGTATAAAATCAAGTTATGGGACAAAGCCAACAACCGTTCGTTTTTTCAGGCTATCGACTTACGCTTTGTAGTCCAGGTTGCCAGTTCGAATCTCGTCTTTCAGATTTGTTAGTTTTAGGTCCAAATTTGATTAATGACAAGTGGGACCCCCGTGTGTTGTTCCGATATTTCAGTGTAGGATGGTTTTTTTGAACAAACACTTTGCGCGGTTAGACAAGTAACGGCACGAGTTACACGTTTTTTTGCAAGTTTACGAACAAAAATGACAGCGGCATAGAATATCACATCCACCCCGCAGCTTAGATACTATGGTGATACGAGTTTTTACACCGTTGGAAGTGAGATCCAATGGCTTGGGAGTAGTCTTTGTAATTATGCGCAATTTCCAAACTCTCCAAAGGTTTTTTTGCAAATAAAACATTCAGGCCTCGTGTGTGCCGCTGCATCTTCGATCCAACGGCTCCCCGGTGCTCATATTAGGTGCTCCCCGTAGCTTAATTACCCGCTACGGTGATTGGAGTAGTTGTGGGCCGAATGCTACGAAAATATAATCTAAACCGACCGGAATAAATGCCTACACAAATTAATCCAAGGTTGGAGTGCCCCTCGCAATGTAAATAGCTCCGGCTTTGCGAGGGATGGAGAGGTAGTAGCTTCAACGCGTGGAAGATACGGTGTGAGAAAGCGAGGTCAATCGAGAGACATATAGATAGAGAGACAAAGTGAGTGTGGTCCGACATTCATTGAACAAATATATATGCTCTGGAGAGATATTGTCCGATTGAGCTTTTTGGCAAGGGTGAGGGCTGTAAGATAGAGCTTGAGAGATGATCCAGTCACAGACGTGTAGATATATTTTGTGCATGGGAGGAAGCAAGGTCAACCGATCACATAGGGTCGCCGTGCGATCGAAAGAGTGAGACGGGTTGGAGAGAGTGACCTAGATAGACGATGTGCGTGAGAGAGTATACAATGTGAATAGGTCGAATGGGGCTCAAACATGGTGATATATCGTTTTGTCCGAGAAAGAGCGAGGTCAATCGAGACATATGGAGAGAGAGAGAGAGATTGAGTGAGCGTGGCCCACCATGAGGTCGAAAGAGTGGTGGCGGCTTGGATGGACTGACCTAGATAGACAATCTGCGTGAGAGAGTATAGAGTGTGTCGATCGAGGCCCGAACAGGGAGATATATCATTTGTGTGTGAAAGAAAACGAGGTTAAACGAGACTCAGATAAAGAGAGCGAGATTGAGCGAGTGTGGCCCGCCGTGCGGAAGAAAGAGTGAGACAGTCTCGAGGGAGTGACCTAGACATACAACGTGCATGCGTGCGCATGCACGAGAGGTTGGGGGGCTAGATAGGCAATGCATGTATTTAGCGCGAGAGGGTGAGAGGGAGAGGGGGGAGAGAGAGAGCTCGGCATGGGGTGCAATGGCGGGTGTGTGAGGTAAATACATTTGGTAACAGAGTGGAAAAGGGGTTGTGTAGTTGAGAGACTTAGAGATCGAAACATGGAGAGAAAGAATGAACGTGTGTTGGAAACCGATAGCTTCCTAAGGTGGTTAGGAGAGGAAGATTGACCGATACAGGAAGTATGTAGCGTTTGTGCGGGGGGGGGGGGCTAAAAACAACATTTGAATGTACATAGTACGAGACTTAATATCGATGTTTCAATTCGGTGTACATTGTAAGATTTGAACCGAGGACCAGGCATACGGGTAATTATTTCGAATTCGTGCCATACTAAGTTTCGAAAAGTTGACATTGACTCAGTTTGTTGTGCTATTTTGTAGGTCATATGTTTGAATCCATCCAAAAGTTTTCTCACTACCATGGTGTTCATCATATACATATGAATTTGTATTAAAAAGTAGCGTGGATACAGTGAAATGCGAAATCCACGTTAGAATTGGAGATCGCTACGTGACACACACTCTAATTCAAATAACTAACTACGTGACACACACTCTAATTCAAATAACTAATTATGTGACACACACTCTAATCCACGTTAGCGTGGGTACCGTTTCGATTTTTTTTCAAATAACTCCTCATTAATTAATTTATAGTACTCCCTCTGTTCACTTTTATAAGACCTTGAAGACATTTCAGACAATGTGCAAAACAGTTCATTTTAAGTTGTCTGAAACGACTTACAAAAGTGAACGGATGGAGTATCTCGTTTCGAATGACTAATTATTGCAAGGAAAACACGGGCATGGTAATACATACAGATTCGTTTGCAAATGAAAGAAGATTCATTTGCATTCTCAAATGTAGGCGCACCAGGCAAACCAGGGTCGTGTCGGGGTGGACGCTGCTTCGGTGCCTTAAAGGCAACTGCCTTTGGGTCACTGACATGTGGGCCAGCCACCTGTTGGGCCCATATGTCATGGACACAAAGGCAGGTGCCTTAAGGCACCGAAGCATAGTCCTGTCGGGGTGGTCGCGTGTGTCGGACGGACGCGTAGCACCCAGCCACCCACCCCCCTCCCCCCCCCAAAAAAGGACGACGACAATATAAGTTCGCGCTTCCACGTTTCGGATTGAAATATCTGGCGGCCCAATTCCAGCCCTGCAAAATCTCTCTTCTCCACCGTCCCCTTCCGCGCCCAGATTGCTCAAATCCCTAATTCGCCGCCAACCCTCGAATCGCCCCTCGTCTCGTCTCTTTCCCCACCGTTCCCCACCTCTGTGCCGGACGACGACGACGAAGACGACGGTCGCGCTTCACCACCGCACCGGAGCTACCTCATCTACGCCCTCGTCCACCGCACCGGGTGGTCCACCGACAACGTCGGCCACCGCAACCGACGTGCCTCACAGACACCGAGTTCCACCGCATCAGGTGCGCTTCACCGACGCCGTCTCCCAGCTCACCGGGGCTACTTCACCGAGCACATCGTCGCACCTCCGCCCCCGAGGCCGTTGGGGCTTCACCAACGGTCTCGTCCACCGCATCGTAGCGCTCCGCTGCCACTCAAGATCTGCATCCGTGCGCGGCCAGCCAACGCCAGCGCATCACCCTCAACGGCTCTGAAGTGACCCGCACTCTAGCTAGGCGAGCATGCCCAAACGCCGGCCCGAACTAGGTATCCACACATCACTCCCTTGTGCACTGTTCCGACGATGTTTGGATATCCTTTCACTGCTCTCTTAGCTTACACGCCTATGCAACTCTGACCTTAACTCTTATTTCTTCTGGAGATATCATCTGAAACAAGCAAATCCATATTTTAGCGAAGCATGACGGCGCTACGGGATCTGGTACACATCCTGCACACCCGTATAACCTTGTAAGTATCTGTCCTCCGGTACAACATCAAGGTCGATTCCTCTTATTTGATCAACCATTCGCCGTGTCAAAAATGCAGAGGGGGATGCAAGGAGCACAAGGCCTGCACATCCAAGCAAGTGGTAACATGGACTTGTACATGGAACATCCCAAGCGCAAGCAGAGCTGCAGTGAGCCTGTACAACGAGCTAGCGTAAGTCCCTGCATTTCATTTAATTCGTACTGGCATTCGTGTATGATTTGTGTGCAGTGGCTGATCCACGAATTCAAGTTACCAGGGGCGAACATTTAACTTAAAAAATACGAAGGCACTTGCACTCCGGAAATCAACATAACTTGAGAAATGTGAAGCTACATGCACTTTGAAAACCAGCTAATGATCCAAAGTAGTTCAGATTATAAACACTAAATGATGCAAGCACCAAAAAACACAAAATGCAACATGGTGTACAAGGACTACAAACATGGTCTGTACCTGCTTGAATTATTCGTTCTCTGGCTGAAAATATCGAAGTGTAATTGCACGTATAACCAGTGCGCAAACTGCATATCAATATATCTATCCTGCACAAGTATGCCAATAGTTTCAAACAACAGATTAGAAAAGTATTTATGCTATGTTGTCATGATACGGGGACTTTCTGGTAGATGGCCTCGACGTTTCCTCAAGCTATGAAAATGCACTATAATTTGCTTGTCATCAATGCCTGCAAATCTCTGTCTCTCTCAACATAGTAGATCATCATTAGACACTAAATCCTTCAATGAGCTTGCAAAATGCTTGCATTAGATCCCTCATTAGACACTATATGTTCATCACCAGGAGCATGTAAAATGTTTGCATCAAATCCTTCATTAGCAGTCTGTTCATTAGACACTTCAGGCTCAAGAACAACATGAGCTTGTATGTTTGCACCGGAAACTTGATTAGATACATCAGATTCAGTCAGTTCAGTATTGATTGGGGGAGTTATAAAATAAGTAGAAATTGGTTTCATTTTCTCATAGATTCCCTACATACAAGCAGTTTTACAACACCGTCAGGTTTAACTATTGGCCAGAAATTGAAGAGTTGAATTAGATATAATCAGGGATGTGATGTACCTGCTCGTTGCGCATGCTACTCTTGCAAGCTGCGACTGTCCGTTTGCGCAAGCTCGATGCCATGCCCGTGCTGCCGCCGCTGCCTCCCACGCAGGCTACACCCAGGGTTGGATCTTCATCTTCTTGTCCTTCCGTTCGCTTGAAGCCCGGCGACCGCCCTCCAACGAGGGCGCGAGGAAGTGCTGTGTCGGTCTGTCCAGCGGCGGCTAGGTTAGGAGCGAACCAGACTGGAGGCTGGAGCGAATGAATTGGGATTTTTCCTGTGTCGATCGATATGGGAGGCGCTCGTTTGGGCCGCGAGCCTGCTATAGGGCCTGCCTTGCACTTATGTTATTGGCCCATCCAAATTGAAACATTTTTCTTCATTTTTTACATTGCCTGCTCGTGCGTTGGGACGAACAAAACTAGCATGGGCCAACCTGGACGACTCAAACTAGGTGCACACTTTCCAGCCACCTGAGGCGGCCGCCCATACCAGCCCCTATGGTGGCGTCGCCCCTTTTTGCGTGTATGATTGGATAGTGAAAAATATTCCAGTGGCGCTTTTGATTTACCCACAGAATGGTTGAATTGCTTGTTTCTATGAACTGAGTTCGCCAATAATGTGAAGGATGCCAGTCTTTTCATCCTATTGTAGATTGCTTAGATCTCGATATGCCAAAAGTAATCGCATGAAATATACAGTAAAAGCCAGTGTGATGTGTTTGGCTACAACTAGTCTGACTACACGTCCTCATATAACATATCAAGGACGCACCATCTTACCAGATTAACCATTCGACTTACCCATGCAGTGTGGGAAGAAAGAAGTATTGGGACTGCGTATCCAAGCAATTGATGCCATGGACTCCTTCGTACAACCTTGTAAGCGAAAAAGAAGTTGCAGTGTGCCTGTACAAAGAACTAGCGTAAGTTCAGTTACCTGCTTCTCGGAATTTTAGTTAGCCACTTATTGCAAAATTGTTCAATTACGTTGCTTGGCTTAATTTAGTTTGCTACTGATTACATAATGGCACAGCCTGTTAATCATATTGTAGACTGCGCCTATCTATGTGTTTGATACTTACTGTTAAGAATTACCTGTTTGCCTTAACTTAAATATCTACTTGTTTGTTTAACTGCTTTGCTGCTGCAACAGCGGGTTACAATGATGTTAATAACTACTTTTCAGCATCCAATTGAAACTCTTTAATTCCTTGTTTGTTTAACTGGTTTGCTGTTATAACTCCCAGTTGAGATGTTTTGCTAACTTCAACTTTTCTGAATCCAATCGGAACTTTAATGGCAAAACAGGTTAGCCCAAGATCAAAGAGCGAGGTCCCCATGGACGTTGCATCATCCCACAGCAGTGGCACCGGCCCAATCGTGCATTATGAATTGCCAACTGCTGATGCTCTAGAGGCTAAACTAGTGGTAGAAAGAGATTCTGCTTCTGCACTTAGAGATGAAGTTGACATGTTGAGGAAGCAAACAGCACAATCACAAGCAGTACTCAAGACAACCATTAAATATTTGGTGGATTTCAAAACGAAGCAAGCTGAGACTGACCAGATTGTTAAGGTCCTGAAGGAAAAAAGGAAATTAAATTCCTACTTGGTAAATCATAGGTGAAATGTTCTTTCCATAGTTGAATAACCTTTGTGTTGTCTGTTCATGTAATCAATCAAACCATTTGTTTTAGAGATCATGTAATAATTGTTTTTTGTTTTTTGTTTGTAATTTTATTTGAGCACAAGTCTGTATTAATTGATAAGACTCGGAGACATTTCATTTGGATTGCTGTGCCAGACCTACAAATATGCCAATCGGGCTGAATGTGCATTCAGCAATAGTAGTATAGATGGACCATAAGTGGCACGCATCGGAAAGGGCCAAGATGCTGGCTAAAAAAGGATGCTGTTGTAGCCAAAAAAAGTACAGCGGCCTGGCTTATGTATGTTAGTTGATATTATTGATCCATATACTCTATAAGTGTTTATATGTCTGTTAGTTCCGTACATTCTTGGTTGATTGACTCGGTATTTGAATCTTGATACATCGCTTGTGTACATATCTAAATGGGAGTACACATTATGCTGCGTGTGACATTTGAGTTGGACATGAAGTGTTCCAAATATTCGAATTCACCTTAAACTGGATTCTAGTTTCTGAATTTGAGTATCGGCATTTGTAAACCATATTCATATATGACAGTGGAATACATCTTTGTCGTCCTTTTGAAGATATATAAAAACACATAGAATGATTTATAAAGATTCATATAGGAATACAAAATGGATTCGAATTTAGTTGCCAGGGTAAACGTGGATGCTTATTGTCCCAAAATTCGAAAGAAACAGCAAAATGTCCACTCCCACATCGGCTGCCCGAAGCCAAGTGTTTGGGAGATGGAAATTACTGTCTACCCATTACACGGACAATCCATCGGCCCGATTTCCACTGCTCTAAATAGGGGTAGGTTAGTAACTTCAATTAGACGTGACACGACCGCCTCTGAGCCCATTCCGACACGGTGGGCGTCAAACATGGGCGGCAAAACTCATTTGATTCAAGCTCGTCCGAAAGACCTCTGTTTCTCCCTCCATTCCCCATTCATACACGGTGGGCGGCAAAACACCCTCTCCTCGTCCGAAATAGATGTAGGCTAATATTTTAAATAGGGGCAGATGTGTAACTTCCATCAGACGTGACACAACCGCCCTACCTGTCAGCCCCGTTCATACACCATGGGCGCCAACCGTGGGCGGCAAAACACCCTCTCCTCGCCCGAAATAGTTACCGGCAAATATTTGGGAGATGCGAGATTACCGTCCTATCCCCAACCGACGAGACGTCCAAATTTGAAACGGGGGATAAGTTCGTAACTTTCCCATATTTCAGACAGGCGCATCCCAAAAACATGGTTCCCCGTACCTCTCCCTCCATTTTCCCATTCATACACCGTCCGCGCTAGAACACCCCATTCCCACACCAGCCTCCGTCCGCCACCCCATCCATCGCCGCCGTCCTCCACCACATCCATCGCCACCGTCCTCCACCATGCCGGAGCGCCTACCAAGACCGCGTCGTCCACTGCTAGAGATGGACGTTTCTCATCCACGGCGACGGACCAATAGCCTTGCATCGCGTCCTCTCGCTTCATCGGCGCCGTCGTCCTCTTTGCCGGGGCCGCTCACACGACCTTCTCTTCCACCGCAACGGGACTTATCCCCCGATGCACCCGTCTACCGTCGCAGATCTGCTTCAACGCCACTGACAGCCATCGCACCCCCGATGCCTACACGGCGCCGCAAGAGAGGTGGTACTTCATATCTCCTCAACTTTTTGATCTCAACCAGAAAATAGATCTTAACTTGGTTACTCTACTTTCTTTTCAGCTCTTAGAATTTAGTTCTTAGTTCGAAGCAAAAAATGGATGCTAAATATCATTTCTCCGGTTTGCAGCTTCAAATCTGCCATGGCACAGCCATAATACGGTTTAATTGATCATGCTTAGGGTTTAATTGATCATGTTGGTTCCGTGGTGGTTTCTTTAATAGAAATCAGAGGGGAAACCCTCTTTTGCTAAAAAATATATGCTTAGAGTTTCCCCTTTTATGATCACTATACGATCACAATACATTCTTCGTGTCATAATAACACTACTCCACCCATCAAGCTAAACAAGCTTAGTTGTTCAAATACGAATCTGATATTATTAAAACAGAGTTGTTTAATTGGTCAGCTAAATGTTCCTAAATTAGTTTCAAAAATGCATGTTCGCCGCTCGGGTGTGTATCTCTGTGTGTGGTCTGGTCAGCACGGTTGGGGAGGTGAACTTTGCATATGCAGGGGTTTATAGGGAGACACTCTCCGAGTTGAAACCGCAATGCATTCCATAGATAATCTGACTACTTTTTATGTTTTCATGAATCTCAGATTCTGAACAGCATCATAATGATTATGAGCTTGCACGCATGAAAAGAATAAAGCAGAACAATGCCATGGCTGTCAAACTTGGCATTAAGGGACTGAAATCAAGTCTGGATGCAATGCAATGCAAACACTCTCCACCTACAGATTCATGCTCAGAATATGATCCTAACAGTGATTCTGAGCTAGAGGGAGACCTAAGTCAATGTAGCTCCCTAGTGGAGGAGTCAGAGGAAGATGCCCTATCTTATTCACCCATCAAGGTACTTGCTCTAACTTTCCAAGGTTACATTGCTCGCACATATCTTGCAACTGATGCTTTGCATTGCTTCTACTTTGTTGAACTGCCATTAGCTTAGTTTACACATCGTGTATGTGAATACGCCCTGCCTATCCATTTTCAGTACATATTCCATCTGTCATCATACCATATTTATCCATTCAAATGTTGTTCTTGTGTATCAGACGTTCAAAAGGAAGAGGGCGATTGCTGATCGTGGAGGAGCACAAGCAAAGTATTTGGAAAAGGTAGTGGCACCTGATAAATCAAATAGCCCATTAGGTGTAGTTGCAATATCACCTGACCCACAAAATACCCCAACTCTAGCAGACTCTAGCCCTACTACACTGGTCATTTCTGATGCCCCAACTCAGCAGACCCCAACTGCAGCAAACAGTATGATTATGCCAGTTGACATAGCACCAGCTGTACGACGCAAAACCCCCATTCCAGCAAAGAGTACACCAAATCCAGTTGCCAAATCCCTTTTCGAACCAGAGAGAGCCCCAATTGCAGCAAATAGGACCCCTGTTCCATTTCTTCCCAGTTTAGAAGACGAAGCTTATGTTGTTGTCAGGAACTTTGTGCGCATCTTTCCTTCATGGAAAGATTATACCGCAGACACAGAACAATTTCCAGTCTTCCTCCGCAACTTACGCGTAAGTAATGTACTAATGTTATTCATGGTCATTACTGCATATGTTTCTGCTGACAGAAGACACAAGATTTCATTCTTTTAAATAGGCGAGGCGCAAACTGGATTGTGATGACGAGCAAGGGTTGGTTGCGCTTTTCAAGCACTCGTTGATGAAGTATCGTTCCTACCTGAGGCAAGCGCACTTCGATGGCAAGCCTCTGAACGAAATTTCTGTAAAGTCTCCGGTGCTACATTTATCCGACGGTGACTGGAATAATCTTGTTACACATTGGTCTCGGCTGCAGCGTAAGGTACTGTCTATGATATCACATCACAATTTGAACTACATTTCTGCATTTGCCTTAATGTCTCACTTGTACGAAAACTGTTAGCAGAAGAACATTCGTTCTCAAGGGACCACAGAATCTCGCAACTATACTGCACACTGCATTGCTCTTGTGAGTACCTCTTGCCCTGTATGACCATACTTACATTTTAGCATCACTGCACATGTTAGCCTCATAATTGTCCATTTGGTGGACATTATAAGATCTGTATGGACTCTTACATAAATTTAGAATCAACCCAATGCTTTTGAAGAGGTTTAGCTCTGCAGTCCTCTTGTAAGGACTGAACGTGGTCTATCACTGTACTTACATTAACAGCTACTCCCTCCGTCCCATAATATAAGAATGTTTTGTACAGTACACCAGTGTTCAAAACACTCTTGTATTATGGGAAGAGGGATTGGTTCATTTTGTAGCATTCTGCATCTTATCTCCCTCGCCCACCATTTACTAAAAAAGATCAGATCTATATTTAATCTTACCAACAAGTAGAATACACAGACAATGCCAGTGCAGAAGTGTAGCCCATTGCTCTTGTCAGTACATTTTGTCCTGTAACGCTTGTACTTCCAGGGATTGGTAGTTGATTATGTAGCATCAATCTGCATCTTATCTTCATTATCCTCTATCCCTTCCAGTATTATCATATCTATAATTACTCTCTACAAAATGTAGAGTACAGGCAATGCTTATGAAGAAGATTATGTGCTGAAATTCTTGAGTTATCCTTCCCTTGCCATGGAGAAGGGCATTATAAAGCCGGTGTTAACTGTTAATGTAAGTCAGTCCTTCTAAAGCCTTTATCCTCAACTGCTGTTTAATTTGCTCATACTCCCTATCATTTACTGCTGTTTAGTTTGCTGTTTCTACCAAAATGCATGTTCGTAAGAACCGTAAGTTCTAAGTTTTACTTGTAAAACCAAATTCCTTATTCATACCATGCACATTACTTAATACTCCCTATATGTATGCTTGTTTTTGTGGATCTATAATCCAGTGTGTGGTGAAGCAGCCCACGTTTGCACCTTGTCATCTCCTGTTTTATCTTACTGATGTGGCTGATGATATGAACAACATGCCATGCACATTATCCAAAATAGATACAATGATTTTCTTTGCCCTTCATCTATGCTTGTTATGTTGACATGGTAATCCAGTAGTGTGGTGAAGCTCCCCGCATTATGAACAATGCCAAATTATGCTATTGATATTTTGAACATACTCTTTATTTTCTAATTTGAAATTGGATAGAATTGACAGAACAGTTATCATCTTTGTTTATACACATGCAAAACCTGTCATCTCTCTGCTTTGTTTCAGGGTGATATGCCTGATGGCATGCACAAGTCTGCTGAAGGCTGTGAGACAAACCCAACATATATTGCAGCAAAGAAGGCAAAACATCTTGAAGATAGCGAGACAACCCCAAAGTCTTGTCTTGATGCAGTGTTCAAGTTACTTGAGACTAACAGTCAGACAAGCTCACAGAATTCATTGTCTGAATCAGTTCGACTTCTTCAGTCCCAAGTTCTAGCAGAAAGGCATTCTGCAACTCAACTTCGACTTGAAGTCCTATCTCTAAGAAAGATTGCGGAGAACACCAATGAGAACCTCATCGCTAAACAGCTACACCTGGAAGCTATGACCGACATGCTAGGCCGGTCTCACAGCCTTGCTCAGCAGCTTGCGCAGCAGTTCCCCGCAAGGCTAACCTTTCTTGAACTGTCTTGGAAGTGGTCTCGGTTCAGTATTATTTTGTTACGCTGCAATGGTGCCCAGTTTTTGTAATCTGCTTCTTCGTTGCGCTTTATGATCACTGGTGGCGAACTTTGATGCCCAGTGGATGTAATATACCTTAAATCCTTTATTGTGTAGTGTAGGTTTATTCTTAGTTACTATGTCGTAATTTCTTTATTGTATAGAGTAGGTTTGTTCTTAATTCCTACTAGTTACGCAGCAGCCCGAAATGAACCCCGACCCATGATTGTGCGAATCAAATCACGGGCTTTTAACAGGCCAAAATTGTCTGGGTCCTTGTTTGGCCCAATCAGATATCGGCTGCGAGCAGGCCGGATGCAAACCGGGCCGTAGTTAGGCCCAACTATATGACGGGATTTTAACAGGCCGAAATTAATATAGGGCCGAAATGTTAAACGGGCCCTTAACAGGCCAAAACTAATATCAGGCCGAATTACTAAGTGGGCCTTTAGCAAGTGGGCCCAAAAGCATAGTGTCCAGTTGACGGGCCGAATCTGATATGGGCCATAATTGAGCCCAAAGCCTCTTAAAGGGTCGGACCTGATCTGGGCCGTAATTTGGCCCAGAACATGGTAGGCTTTTAACGGGACGGATCTTATATGGGCCACTATTAGGCCCGAAGCGTGGCAGGCCATTAATGGACCGGATCAAATATGGGCCGGCATTTGGCCCCAAACATGGCAGCCAGTTAATGGGCCGGCCTACTAGGGTCCTCAAAATCTTGTGGGCCTACAGCTGGGCCGGACCATTAATGTCGGTGAAATCTCGTGGGCCTTTAGCTGGGTCGGCCCATTATGATCCGCAAGAATCTTGTGGGCCTTTACCTGGGCCGGCCCATTATGGCACACAAAAATCTTGTGGGCCTTTACCTGGGCCGGCCCATTATGGCCCATAAAATATTGTGGGCCTTTAGCTAGGCCAGCCCGTTATGGTCCGCAAAATCTCGTGGGCCTTCAACTGGGTCGGCCCATTATGGTCCACAAAATCTTGTGGGCCTTTAGTTGGGCCGGCCCATTTAAACTTGTTGGGCCGTGCCACGTGTCGACGTATCATAGGCGCCTTCTGTCCAGTGAGTAGATGACATCTGTCCTGACGATGAGCCGACACGTGTTTCCTCTAGCCAATGATGATTTTACACGTGGAAAATCCCCATTGGTCGGGGCTGTTAACGGGTTATCGGATCCAAAACCCGACCCGATAGCTTAACGGCGTTTCGTTACGGTGGATGCCACGTGTCGGTCACCCTTGACAAAAGCACTTCTGTGACGCGCGATTTATCGTCATGGAAGTGGACACTTCCGTGATGATAATTTTGGTAATGTCATGGAACACTTCTATGACAGCACAGGTATGACTATCTTGATTCTGTCATAAATTTGTCATGAATGTACATGCATGACAAAAAAAGGCGACCTACTGTGACAAACACGTATCATCACGGAAGTGTATTTTTTTGTAGTGGTAGCAGGCTAAAGCACTGATCTTAGAAAAATAAATAGGTATGCTAAACATTATGTTTGTAAACGTGGAAGTCTGTTGTATCAAACGATTATAACAAAACAGTATGGCAAGATGTGATGGTCTACTGCACTATGTGTGTCTCACTAGTAGTTGTAACAGGTGCTCATTCTGCTTGATGGTCTGAAATGCTTTTGTGGATTACCTGTGTTTACATAGTGTATTTTTTATCTGTAGCACTTGCAGACTTGTGAATCAATCAAGATGCATTTACAATCTTGATCATAAAAGCTTTTGTAAGATAAGCTTGTGTCTAACTTTGCTTATGTTATTCTAGTTAATTTAAAAGGATCCAAACAAGGCAGTTCCATTGTTCTGGGCATCTATTAACAGTGGTGAACAATTCAAAGTGCATTGAAGGATATGGCTACTGTACTGAAACAAGCAAACCGGGCTGAAGAAGCCATCGATGCGATAAGATCCTTCTGTGGTCGTTGTCCAAATGAAGCTCGGGAGTCTCTTGAGAATATTCTTCTTGACCTATACAAGGTATCTCGGGCCTGTAAATTTACGTATATAAGCTAAACGTTTCTTATGAAGCCCACTTTTGACGTTTGATTATACTAGTAGATCCTGAACAGATTTAATATATTGCGCAAACCCATACAAAAAAGTCATCACCTAATAATAAACCCATATCACATTCATGTATGAATTGGTAGCCTAGTATTGATAAAAATCTTCGTCTGTGTTGAACCAGAAATGAAGTGGGACAAAAGAACAGATTGAAATGCTGACAGTGAAGCTGAGAATGGTTGATGAGGGTCTAGCTTCTGGCTGGTGGAAAGCAAAGCTGTCTAAATCTCATGGAAGAGTAGTCTATCTTTCTTTGAGGGATGAAAAGGCAAGGTAATAAAAGTCTTTCGTACATCTTCATTTGTCCCGCAAACACCATTCTAAGGCTTTGCTTTGCCTTGAAGGTTGTTGGGTAACCTCGCCTGGGCCTATATGCAGCCTAATAACTATGAGAAGGCTTAAGTGTTCTATAGGTATATATCTCGGCCCTGAATTCGGCGTCCACGGCCAAACCCAGGTAGCTACAAACTCCCCTCTGTTCTGTTTTAGACCAACTCTGTTTTCTTCTAGTCAAATAGACCGTAATACTAGTACGATTATGTAGCTAGAGAGATCATTGTTGGTTCTGATGCTTATTGATTGACACACCAAGTGTTGTTACTACTGATGATTACTAGCAATACAACAATAATATCTGCAACCAAAAGTTAAATTGAAATGACCTGAATTACCCAAACAATTAAACTGGATGGAGAATAGTTTAGGGTTTATCCTCCTCCATACTACGGACGGCGCCGCGTTCAAGGCCACTCACATGTTCTAGCTGAGAGCGCTTTGACTAAAAGGTTTCGTTGTCAAGAGGTGCCCCAGAGCTAGCCACTTGAGCCCGATCTCCATGGTATCGATCTCATCTTCCCACACCAGATCGTCCAGTTCATCCTTCGGTAGTGTCAGATGTTCCAAAAGATCAGTCAGCCCTTTCGCCGTCCTTTCCTCATTACTCTCCATGCGTTCCGATCTTTGCCAATCAAACTCCATTGAAACCCTAGTTTTCCTATCTTGAACCAAGGCTAGTTTCCCCCTTGATCAACCCGAGAAGAAAGGAAGGAAGGAGGGGTATGGATAGGGATGGCAATGGGTCGGGTTTGGGGCGGGTGGAGCTGGTCCAAATCCAACCCATGACCCATCTTCCTACCCTCTGCCCATCCACCAAATTATCCATGGGCACAACTTGTGCCCATGCCCAAACCCGCTGGATACCCACATACCCATGGAGCTCCATGGGCATAGAAAAGTCAGCATGAAGCCTTCCCAAAGATCAAATCAACTCATCATCATTCACTCACAAATGACAACATAAGCTACATGCATAAGTAGGTAACAAGTAATACAATGAGTCCTTAAGTGTGACATACCAGAGGTTGATTCTATAGCATATAGCTCATGGAACAAGTTGCATATTTCCTGCCATTTCCCATTGATTTGCTCTTTCTACTGTCACTGGCATATGGCCCCACATGTCATACGGGTATCCATTGGATATCCATGGAGCACAAACTATAACCATGCCCAACCCAGCTATTCGTGGGTATCCATATCCATGAACCCATCGGCAGAAATGTGCTCCATACCCTTGCCCAACCGGGTCGGGTATCCATGGGTATCCAGATCCATGGATAAAATTGCCATCTCTAGGTATGGAGGAGGGGGACTGGCTTTCACCGAAAGAACAAAACTCATGGCGATGGAGATCACCGGAGGACTAGAAAACCCTAGGCGACGCCATAGGGGAAAAAGGTGCCACTTGTTCCTTTTGCTGGGCTACTATTGCGGGCATGCTAAAGATGGGCTTGGTGATTTTTTTGGGCTTCATGTGGTGAGGCGGGCGATATTAGCAAAATACTCACCTTTTCCTTTCGGCCCGCTAATCGCTAACGAGTAAAATGAAATCGAGGGGAGGAGGGTGTGGTGGGCCTGAGACCCCCTTTTTTGAGACAACTGAGACCTCCTATCACTAGTTAAAAAACAGCTAGCCACAACTATCATTGGTGGCGCGCCATTTCCTGTCAACGCCAGCACCATTTTTTTCAAATAGTGCTGGCATAGGCCAAATCAGCATGTCAGCTTTACGTGCTTAGTGCTGGTGTTGCTTTTTTTGGATACACCACAAATCTGTTGGCCCATATGCACTCATCGTTTGGAATGCACTGGTAGCGTTGGATTTCTTTGCACGCCATAGTTAATTTGCTAGTGCTGACGTCCGTCTGCTTTGCACGCGAGAAACACTTTTTCCATTTGATCAAGTATTTTAAGTATTTAATTATTATACTAGTCACAAAATCATAAAATATTTATATTATGTTTTTTGTCATCATTAATTTTAATGTTTTTCTCAATTTAGGAATGTTATTTCTTTACTACCAGTTCAAATTTTGAGTCTTTTATTTTGTCAAGTCTTTCATCAATCTTAGTCTTTATTTTTGCCTGTTATTAGCTATGGCGTTGCCCTTTTTCCAACGCCAGCGATAATCTATCTGAGTCAACTTAGTAAAATACCTAAGTCACCGCTCTCTGTCATTTCACACCCCCCTTGGACCAAAGCCGCCGCAGCCCCGTCGATGCCCCGTTTCCACCCCGTCGCCGCCCCTCGCCGGCACCAAGGTTAGATCCACTACTCCTCCCATCGCATCTCCTTCCTCTCCACTCTCCCACGTCCTCCGTTCGTGGACACGCCACATGGCCAGGATCCATTGGGATTCATGTAGTTGATTAGAGGATTGCTTTAATCCAATTGCTATTGTGTAGAATCCGATATTTATAATAAATTTTGAATATAATCCGATTACTTGTGTGTCTCCCTCCATGGATTTTGTTTATTTGTGTATGCAATTACTAGTGTAGAATAACATACTTTGTTTATGTAGTGGTATGTTTGGTATAAATTCATGTAGTTGATTATAATCTGATTACTTGTGTTCTCCCTTCATGGATTTTGTTTATTTGTGTATGCAATTACTAGTGTAGATTTATATACTTAGTTTATGTAGTGGTATGTTTGGTATAAATTGATTTACTAGTGTACAAAGTGTTTATATACTTAATTAGTTTCAATTATATTTTATGTAGAATGGCGTAGCCGTCACCATGTCCAGTGTGCAAGTCAAGGTGCGCAGCCGACCATGCAAGTGGCACGCTGTTTGGCATCTACTTCCAGCCATGCTTTGTTCCTGCGGCGGTAAAGCATTACATGAACCTTCTAACAGTTTGTTCTTTTGTTTTTCTTGCTATTTCCCGTAATGCAATGTGTTTGTTTTTTGGTTTTTTTACGCAGATCGTCCCTTGCAATGTGAGATTGGAGTTTAATGAGCTCATTACCAAAGACACTATGATCTTCGACCCTCCAGGGGGGGCTACACTATGCAGGTCCACAAGGGATGAAAAATATCCCGGATTGGAGGAGATGAATGAAATCGTTTCATCGCCCACATGCATCTCACTGGGGGTGAACTTATCAGCTTCACCTTCAGAAGACAACATCCAAGGCTGGATGTTATCTACATCAATTCGGAGGACGAAGATGATGACCCACTTGATGAAGCCCTCTATGCCAAAGTAATTAATCAGGCTAAGCGAGGACGAATTGGGCAACCTCTGGTACATACTACCTCCAGGTGATGACTACGTTGGATGTCATGGTATGTTACTTATTAATTAGTGTAGAAATTTGATATGCTTAGTGTTGAAATTTGATGATATGCTTAGTTGTGACATGCTTGTAGTAATTTTGTGATATGCTTAGTGTATTAATGTTGTGATATGCTTAGTGTGTAGTAATGCGATATGCTTAGTGTACTAATGTGTTGTGATACATATATGCTTAGTGTAGAATTTGAGGATATGCTTAGTGTGTAGTAATGTGATATGCTTAGTGTAGAACGTGATGATATGCTCTTAGTGTGTAGTAATGTGACATGCTCATTTATCATATTTGTTTTTTTTTCCAGAAATTACCTAATAGGAGCCGGATGAAGCAGACATTGCTGGACTACGCCTTACCGCAAGGGGCTCCATCACAAATTGTGCTTACGCAATGGACATGGATGGTTGCACTGTGTTCAGCGCCGCGGGATGGAACAACTTCCTTGCTGGAAAGAATCTTCAGGTTGGACAGGCCATCTTAGTCACCATTAGGAACACCCGGCGCCATGGCTTGAGGATGACGATGGTGATTGACCTCATTCAAAACTATGTGTGTGGCACGGCAGTAGATGCTAAATGAACTGCTTATGTATTAGTGCTATGTACTAGTACTATTTTAGCTCGTAATGTTTCTATTAACTGGTAATGTTTGTGAGATCAAGCTAGCAGCCACTTAAATACTAACTCGTAATTTTCTATTATCAAGTACTATTCTACTGTCTAATGTTATACAATATGTACTTAGTTTTTAATATGAAATGCTAACTCTTATATGGTGTTGAAAACCATTTTTTTTGTGAATGTAGCGTTCGTTGCACACCACTAGGTGAGTGAACATAGTGGCGGCGTTGCAAACATCGCACGCCAGTAACATGTATAATGCTGCTGGCGTAGCCTCCAGCGCCATCATTATTTTTTTTTAACAATGATGCCATATTGATGGCCTGGAGCTTCTACGCTAGCAAGATTGTTTTTGGCACACTATAGCTAGGTTTTTTTGCACTAGTGTATGTGCCGCTCTGTGCAGCAAATAATCACTATTTCGCATATGCGGGTCTGAAACTGGGCCGACCCATTAATATGGCGAACAACAACGCGATGCAGCTCAAACAAAAAGCAGTCTTCGCGGGAATTGGAAACCACACCCTCATGCTAACATGATATGGTACTCATTTTATAGCAGCGCCAAACATAAAGAACCCGCACCATAGATCTGAATAATTTCTGAAATTTCAAAAGCATTTTTTTGAAGAAACGAAGTGATCTGTGAAATGAAAACTATTTCTGAATTCACGAATAAAACTTAAAACTAAAATATTTTCAAAAATTAGGAACATTTTTTGAAATTTCAAAAAATGGAAATTAGAAAACAAGAACATTTTTGGAATTTTGTGAAGAAAAATTAAAACTCGTCAAAAAAACGAAAAAATGAAAATTATTTGAAATTTGCGAACAATTTATGAAAATGGGAACATTTTTTTGAAACGACTTAAAACCTTTTGAAAAGGTGCGAAACTTTTAAACAAAATCATTCGGAACATTTTTTTAAAAAAAAGAACATTTATTAGAAGTTCCCTAACATTTTTTGAAATTATGAACAATTTATGAAAAGACGACATTTTTTTGAAAATTTGAAAGCTTTTTAAAAGCAGGGTGTTTTTTTGAAATATAAGAACAATTTTTGAACATGAACCGAGCTTTAAAAAGATAAATAACCTTTAAAAAGAAAAAGGGGAAAGGAGAAAGAAATAAACATAAAACGAAAAAAGAAAAGAAAGTAGAAAAAGAAATAGAACAGGAAAAAAACAAAAAAAGAAAAAGACAAAAAAACGAAAAGATACAGCGAAACCAAGAAAAAAAGAAACAAAGAACCGGTTCAGGGAAACAAAGAACCAGGAAAACAGCTGGCTAGTTGTGGTAAAATGGGCCGGCCTATTTCTAGCGCCAAGGGGATTCGCTTGTGCGTTGCGCCGACTGTTCTACGCAGCGAGCAGCGAATGGCAAAACCGATCTACGAACACCAAGGGCCTACCCAAAACATGTAGTTTCTTCAAAAAATGTTCTTGTTTCTTAATAATTCTTTGGGTTTTTCCAATTTTGTTCATAAGTTCAAAAAATATTCCCATTTGAAAAAAAGTTTTTAAAAAATTGTACGTGTACTCCAATATTTTTTGATTTTTAAATTGTTTCTAAGAAGTGTTCTGGTTTTTTAAATTTTATTCATAAATTCAAGAAATATTTGTATTTTCAAAAATAGTTCAGGTTTTTAGCAAAATGTTCCTGTTTTTTCTAAAAGATATTTAGAATGTCAACAAATGTTCCTATTTGAACTTTTCAAAAACAAGTTAAAAAGCGGTTTTGTTTTAACTGTGATTTTTTTTTGAAATGCGCACATTTTTCATAAAATGGGTTTTAAGGAAATATGGAAGCAACATTTGAAAATCTAAACAATTTTTGCAAAACAAAATGCCGCGGGAGATGGAAGGACTCAGCCCAAGCAAAAGCCCGTTCTTATGACTTGGTGCCAAGCTTTTTTGGGCAAAGCTGGAAGCACGGGCGAGCAACTGGATGTGGCCCTTCTCTCCTTAATATCGTGTTTGATGCTGTTTACATAAAATTATGGGCAGACGCTCACGCAAAACATTCAAGCATGAGCAATGGGTAGAACCAAATAATATTTGCAATTTTAGGAAAATCAGGTTTTAGAAAAATGTTTTTGTTTTTCAAGATTTGTTTGGGTTTTCCAAAAAAATTTCATAAAACCAAAAAAGTTTTCATTTTGAAAAAAGGGTTTAAAGAATATCCGTGCTTTTCCAGAATTTTCGGTTTTTTAAAACTTTTTTCGTAAATTTATGAAATATTCCAATTGATATATATTTTATGGTTTTCAAAAAAAGTTAGTGTTCTTTCTAGAATTGTGCAGCTTTTCAAATTTTGTTAGTAATTTTAAAAAAATGTTCACATTTTGAAAATTGATTGGGTTTCTAAATAACAATTTGTATTTAAAATGCGCACAATTTTTGGAAAATGGTTTTTGTTGTTGAAAATTAGATGGAACTTTTGGAAACTTTTTTTTTGGAAATTCCAAACATTTGCTGAACATCTGAACAAATTTGGAATTCGCTAACATTTTTTTTAAATGCGAATTATTTTTTACATTGTAAATTGCCTTTTGAAAAATGCAAAAAAAATGTTCCAAATCTGAATGAGTTTTTAAATTTCAAACATTTTATCAAAATTACAGAAATTTTTTAATTTTCATTTAGAAAAAATAAAAATAGAAACAGGAAAGATAAACCAAGAAACAAACAAACAGAAAAAAAATCGCATTGCAAAATTCAAAACAATGTTTTAGATCTGGCAGTGACTCCTAGTTTTTATAGATTGTGTATTATAATTAAACATCCAAGGTCGTCAGATTGTGTGGTGAACGGCGAGCGCTCACTTGTCTACGGTGGATGGTTTGATTCCTCGCACAGGCACATTTCTTTGCAATGTTTTTTCACTGTTTAGATCTCACATATGGTTCTTGTAATCCGCATTTCCTAATTCAACGATGAAACTCATCTGCTCATTTGGCGAATGACGATTGTTCACGAGTAGGAGGTGCATTATTCAATCCTCTACCGATTTTGTTTTTACAATGAATTTTCCACTGTTTACCTATGGCAATGGGCTGGTCCAGTCGGCAGCTGTCCCTGTGCGGCACATAGGAGCTCCCGGCTGCGACAAAATACAGTACCATCCCAGTTATTTTTTTCTTCAAAAGTCATAATATAGGTGAACGGACCACAAATCTGAGAAACGCACCTCCCTTTATTATTAGGTATTAGTAAGCATGCACCCGCAATGCATGTATCCTAATTTTATTAAAAACATGAACTCTGTTTGTGTTTTTACCGGAACATTTAAATGCCTGTCATATCCAATGATTTCAATGTAATAATTTATTTTTGATTAACTCATAGGCCTTGTTTGGCCGGTGAAAGACTTGCATTGTTGAAATGTTGTGATCCCAAAATTTCGAAAACAAAATGAAAAACCTCGCGCATGTAACACACGATCAATACACATGTCTTCACATAAAATTAACGATCACATAAGTGTATTGTAATTGTTACTTATTACAAAAGTACTTAAAAATAACAACTAAGCAACATTATCTAGTAATCATTATTTGATGATGATCCCCTCTGGAAGGTCCATCTTTTGATGCGATCTATAATGCTTCGTTCTAAGACTGGAATATTATTTAGAGCTTCATTCTCTTCATACTTCAAAATATGAAACAAAAGTCACTTCTTCGGTCCAAAATCATCTTACATATGCATTATATAATATTGTTATTAAAAAAATGTGTAACATGTATAGAAATGAGCATGGTGTCTATACTTACATTGGGTACTAGAAAATGTAGCATTCCATCGTGAATGAGTGCATTAAATTGAAAACCAAATAACCAGAGAGGTGGCTGCATGTTTGAAATGTTACATGCGAGTTGAATGAATCAACTAAGATTGTGATGTATTGACAAGATTCTTACCTGTATGATTTTGTGGGAACAGCGGGAACTTTGCATCCCCATATCAAGATGTCACCCTTGAAGGCAGGGTTTGCAACTTGGAGTGTAAGGTTTAGATCGTTGACCGTAGTTTCAGTATATGCTTTTCGAAAGTAGGTATTGAAAGAGGATCCAAAATAGAGACAACTTTTTTATGTTGGTCCAAGACAAACAATAAAAAAGCCCAAGAATATCACAAGGCAATAAAATCTGCGATGATACATACATTTAGAAATACATCGATCATCATCATTCATTCAGACCAAATAAACAATGAATTTGAATTCAAATCTTACCTTATCACATTTTGAGATATGATACTCATTACTATCAGACCAGCTATCAAACAGTTGTGCCAACATAGCAATGTCCATACCGTCACAATGACTTGGGACTCGTGCATAGTGGGATATAGACTACAATAATATAAGAAACCATTAGTAGAACGAGGCAAAATGTAATATGTGATTATAATAACTTACACAGAATCGTAGATCCATATAGTGTACTGGGACGTCTCTAGCAAGCTGGACGCCGTGGCATGCTAGTATCCGCACAACCATATTAAAACAATCAACATCCATGAACTCATCACTCTTTAATATGTTTTAATTGTCTCAAGTTTAAACTAATAACATAAGGTTGAGAGCTTTCACCCATTCGCTCCTTTGAAATGGGAATTCTGTCAACTATAATTATACAAGAGTAATAATTTATTAGAAACAAAAATGAACTAAAAAAATGTGTCTTACTCTAGCAAAGGGACATCTACTAAAAAATGTGTCAAAAATATTTATATAGGTGAACGGACCAAAAAATAGGAGAAACACACCTCCCTTTATTATTAGGTATAGGTGTCTTTATTTTTCAATAGTCCAGCACATCTGCGTGTAAAAATCTGGATCTGATATGTTTTCAATTGCAAAGTACAAGTGGGGATCAGGAGAGATAGTCAATCGTAGATGAATAGTTAGAAGGGTGATTGTATACCCTCATCTACTATAACTAAGTGGTTGATCCCCACTGACATATTTATGTTAGCATGCAAGTATGTTACCTCAACATGTATAGGACAAAGCCTACCTCACATGCAACCACACATGCAAAAAGATTCAATATTTTAAATTAAATTATGCTACCTCTACTCAATAAATAATTTAGAATAGATGTATTTTAGTTTTAGTTACTACCTCCGTTGCAAAATAGGTGGCGTGGTTTCAGTTTCACATTATTTTGGAACGGAGGGGAGGAAGTATTAAGTTATTTGTTTAAATACTCGAGTGTATAACTAAATCTCATTGAAATACATTGTAAACAATTTTCGCAACAGTGTGTCGGGTATCATCTAGTTTCAACAGAGATCAAACCCAGTTTTGATATATATGTCTCATGCATATAAACGGAATATTTGAGATGCATGTGGTGAGATTTTTTTTCAATCTCAGAGTTGTTGGCTTAGTCACTTAGAGCTACTCATTTTACAACAAAGGCCAGATTTTATTGGCTGAAAATGAATCACTAAGAGGATACAAACATAGTGAATACACACACGGTCTCTGCATAGCTGGAATGCACACAACCAACAACAATGCACTGATGACTCACAAGTATAGGGGGTCAATTGTAGTCCTTTCGATAAGTAAGAGTGTCGAACCCAACGAGGAGCAAAAAGAAATGATAAGCGGTTTTCAGTAAGGTATTTTTTGCAAGCACTGAAATTATCGGTAACGAGTAGTTTGATGGCAAGATAATTTGTAACGAGCAATAAGTAGTAACGGTAACAAAACTGCAGCAAGGTAGCCCAATCCTTTTTTAGCAAAGGACAGGCCGAAACAATCTCTTATAATAAGCAAAGCGTTCTTGATGACACATGGAAATTTCATCTAGTCACTTTCATCATGTTTGTTTGATTCGCGTTCGCTACTTTGATAATTTGATATGTGGGTGGACCGGTGCTTGGGTGTTGTTCTTACTTTAACAAGCCTCCCACTTATGATTAACCCCTCTTGCAGGCATCCGCAACTACGAAAGAAGAATTAAGATAAATGTAACCATAGCATGGAACATATGGATCCAAACCAGCCCCTTACGGAATAGGGCATAAAGTAGGGTTTAAGCTTCTATCACTCTAATAACTACTCCACAATGCATATTCCCTTAGGCCCAAAGATGATGAAGTGTCATGTACTCGACGTTCACATAACACTACTAAGGGAAACAACAACATATATATCATCAAAATATCGAACGAATAGCAAATTCACATTATTACTTATGACAAGACTTCTCCCATGTACTCAAGAACAAAAGTAACTACTCACAAATCATATTCATGTCCAAGATCATAGAGGTATTGAATATTATAATGGATCTGAACATATAATCTTTCACCAAATAAACCAACTAGCATCAACTACAAGATGTAATCAACACTACTAGCAACCTACAGGTACCAATCCAAGGTTTTGATACAAAGATACAAGAGATGAACTAGGGTTTGAGATGAGAAGGTGCTAGTGAAGATGTTGATGAAGATTGATCCTCCCACGATGAGAGGGTTGTTGATGATGATGATGACTTCGATTTCCCGCTCCCGGAGTGAAGTATCCCTGGCGGAATCGCTCTATCGAAGAGCAAAAGTGCTCCTGCCCAAGTTCCGCCTTGAGACGGCGGTGTTCCGTCTCGAAAGTCATCTCCTTATTTTTTTTCAAGGGCAAATGGGCTTATATACCAAAAGATGGGCACCGGAGGCTGGCCAGGGGCCCCACGAGCCACCAGGGTGCGCCCTCGTGCCTCGTGGGCACCTGGGTGCCCCCTCTGGTGTTTCTTTCTTCTAGTATTTTTTATTTATTCCAAAATGATTCTTCGTAAAATTTTAGCTCATTTGGAGATATGCAGAATAGGTATCTCTGACATAGCTTTTTCAGGTCCAGAATTCCAGTTGTCGGAGTCTCCTTCTTCATGTAAATCTTGCAAATTAAGAGAGAAAATGAATTAGAATTGCTCCAAAAAGTGTTATTGATTAAAAACACTATAAATAATAGTAGGAAAACATGATGCAAAATGGACGTATCACGCACATATATAAAAAATATGGCAGCAAATAGCAAAGTCGTATACGGCCAAAATTATGCATAGGGGCGAGAAAAGGAAAAGGAGAAAACACCAAAGTGACCAGATCCACAATTAACAAAGTACAACAATGGTCATATCCACACCAACCATCTCATGACACCATATAGAAGACGGGTTTTTTCAACAACAACCCCTTCTGGAAGGGGAGCAACGTTTATTGGATCCAACCACCCAAGGCCACAATCTAATTTTTAACCCTAAAGAACTAATCCGAGCAACGCCTTCAATAAGGTAAGGACGTAAAAACATCTCCATTACCAGATATAATCACCTCGGGTCAGACCTAGGCTTTCACCCTGGAGCTCGAGTAGCACCACCATTGTTGCTAGTCATGTGTTGTCACCGTCATTTTTCCACAACCAGCACGTGCATGAGATGTGATCCCCGCCACCGGACACCCATTCCTCCATGTCCACCCATTGTTCATCGTTTGCATCTCAACGTTGATGTCAGCCATCAGATCTGAAGGGAGGAACCCTCATGAACAACTTTTAGTGGCCACCGCGCCGCAGCGAGGCGCTTCCAAGCTTACTTGGATTAGCACGAGGCAAGCAATGAGCAACAGCCTATAGCCTAAGGCGGGACAACCGTAGTCCATTTGCCACGCAACTGTCATACATTGCTGGCTAGCAAGGGAAGCGTTGCAATGTCATACCTTTAGTTCCGGGAGATGGGACACGAAAGAAAAGGAAAGCACGAGTTCCATATGCTATGTGACATCGGCTAGCAGTAGGCGTACTACAACGTTGCACAGTCAACTCCAGGGATGTGCACTGCAGCCACCATCACCAAGTTCTAAGATTCAGAAGTCTTGATGGGAAGGGAGGGATGGCAAGAGAGGAATGGGACACGACCTAGAGACCCTGCCACCATCGGTTGGCCGGTAGGAGGCTGCCGCTGGCAGTGGGGAGGAGAGAAGCAGCCAAAGGATGCGGTTTTTTGGTTGTGGAAGCTAGTTGCCTCATTCTAGGGTTATCCCGACTATGAATCAGAGGTAGCTGAGCTACAAAACAAGATGATTCAAAGTTGGTCAAATGGATAAGATGAGTGTGTATGTGTTCATAGGGTGAGTATATATATGCATGTGTATGAGCACATGCATAATGTGTTTTTCAAAAGAGATTCAAGTTCAAGAGATATCATCTTCTTTGGGAAATTGAAGGGTTTACGTTCCTATATAACATGCTAACATGCATGAGATGGCTAGTGTGAGCAATGACGGCGTGCCTATGAACTTTTCTTTAGCTGGTGTATTTTTTTGAAAGTTTATACTTGTCACGGTCATCGGCTCATCGCAAGTGTAGTTTCAAGACCATTTCAAAGAACAGATATGTAGTCTCAAGATTTTTTTGAAAACGAAAGATAAGATATCCAAAATATTTTCTCTACATATATTCAAATTTCCTTAGCAAAATAAACTTGTATTGTATTTTTCTTGTTGCAGTTTATCCTGTGATGTGTGGTCACAGCAGCCCTGTATGCTTGCAAGAAACGGAGTTGAGGATGGGGTGTCGAGCTGAGTTGATGATTGAGGGAGGAAATGACAACCCGTGCATCAAGGTCATGGTGGGCCAGTATGCCCAAGGTCACATGAGTGGCTGCGTGGAAGAGGAGGTGTGCGCGTCGGACGTGCTTTCGCATGCAAATGAGTCCTACCCATGTACTCCTCATGCATGTGGATTCCCACTGCAAACGTTTGATGTCCCATTGTCGGGTGGCCCCTCCAGTGCTAGTCATGGCATGGGGGATTCATGCACGGTGCATTTTTGGTCTTCCATGCACAAAAAGATCACATCAGTGTTACCATGGCCTTACAATCGCACTTGCAAGAAGAGGAACGCCGTCCTGGTGGGGTTCATGCCTAGACGCAGCACTCACGTAGCTCGGTGCAAGCGTGGGGAGGATGGAATTCCAATACATGAGCGCATGCTTGTTTCCAGGCTGGGTTTGGCTCATTAGGCGAGTAGATCGATGATTAGGCTCTTCAGGCTTATGTTCTCCAAGCCTCTCTCCTCCACACAAATCGCGACTATACATGCACTGTATGGATGGGAGCCCGAGCCTAGCTCGATTCCTGGCTTGGAGGGACAGGGTGTTGGTGTGTAGCATGCCATTCTTGGTGGCACTTGTTGTGTGGAATGTGAGAGGTCTAAATGCCCCAGCTAGACGAAGTGCCATCTTCCAGCTCTTATCTTTGGTGAGTGAGAGAATTGTTTGTCTCCAAGAGACCAAGATGGAGGTTGTAACATATCAACTCATGCATGAGTGCTTTGGCAATAGACTTGACATGTTTCTTTATCTCCCAGCCCTGGGAACACGCGGGGGCATACTGATTTGTCTAGGATTCATATTGTGGTATTCTTGTCCAATGTGCATAGGACGGAGAACATCCTCACAACCATGGTGAAAACCAATGGTGGGTGAGGTTTAGTGGCTAACTGGGGTTTATGGTCTGCAGTTGGATCATGAGAAAATTGAGTTTCTTGCCGAGATCAAAGACCACAGAGACCTGCATGCCGGCCCGTGGGCTCTCATGGGCAATTTCAATCTTATCTTGGACCCGTGGGACAAGAACAATAGCAATGTCACCAGGAGGATGAAGGCCAGATTTTAGCACTTGATCAATGAGCTAGAACTAAAGGAGGTTAGCACAACCACCTATGATCATTGGCTGTTTGTGAAGCCCTCGATTCAATCGTACACTAATCATACACGCAAATGTGTACGATCAAGATCAGGGACTCACAGAAAGATATCACAACACAACTCTAAAAATAAAATAAGTACCACAAGAATCATGTTACAAGTCAGGGGCCTCGAGGGCTCGAATACATAAGCTCGATCACAGACGAGTCAGCGGAAGCAACAATATCTGAGTACAGATATAAGGTTAAACAAGTTTGCCTTAAGAAGGCTAGCACAAAAGTAGCAACGATCGAAAAGGCAAGGCCTCCTGCCTGGGACCTCCTAACTACTCCTCGAAGTCGAACTCCACGTAGAATCATCCTCGGGATCCTCTGGCTCCTGGACTCCATCATATGATCGCAGTAACCGGGAAAAGGGGAAAAAGAAGTAGGAAAGCAACCGTGAGTACTCATCCAAAGTACCCGCAAGCAAGGATCTACACTACATATGCATTGGTATCAATGAAATGGGTAGTATCTGTGGACTGAACTGTAGAATGCCAGAATAAGAAGGGGGATAGCTAGTCCTATTGAAGACTACACTTCTGGCAGCCTCCATCTTGAAGCAGTAGAAGAGAATAGATGGTAAGTTCATGAAGTATCATCGTATAGCATAATCCTACCCGGAGATCCTCTCCTCGTCCTATGAGAGAGCGATCACCGGGTTGTATCTGGCACTTAGAAGGGTGTGTTATATTAAGTATCCGGTTCTAGTTGTCATAAGGTCAAGGTACAACTCCAGGTCGTCCTTTTACCGAGGGACACAACTATTCGAATAGATAAACTTCCCTGCAGGGGTGCACCACATTACCCAACACGCTTGATCCCTCTGGCCGGACACACTTTCCTGGGTCATGACCGGCCTCAAAAGATCAACACGTCGCAGTCCTACCTAGGCACAACAGAGAGGTCATCACGCCGGTCTAAATCCTAAGCGCGCAGGGGTCTGGACCCATCGCCCGTTGCACACCTGCACGTTGCGTATGCGGCCGGTGAGCAGACCTAGCAACCTCCATTACAAATGAAGTTGCGTTACGCGGTCCAACCCGGCGCGCGCCGCTTAGTCGCTGATGTCAAGAAGGCTTCGGCTGATACCACGACGTCGAGTGCCCATAACTGTTCCTGCGTAGTTGGTTAGTGCGTATAGGCCAGTGGCCAGACTCAGATCAAATATTCAGATCTCGTTAAGCGTGTTATTTTGAAGTAACCGCGGACGCCGACCAGGGCCAGGCCCACCTGTCTCCTAGGTGGTGGTAACCTGCCCTATCGCTCCGCCACAATGTAACACTCGGGGGCCGTCGGGAACCCAGGCCCACCACTACCGGGATGGAACCACCTGTCCTTTCAGCCCCCACACCGGAATCACTCGCGGGTACTCTACGAGCCGACCCGACTTTAGTCACCAAGTATCACATATTATGTATATAAGTATATACCCGTGATCACCTCCCGAGTGATCACAGCCCGATAGTATAGCATGGAAGACGGACATGAATGTAGGGCCACTGATGGAATACTAGCATCCTATACTAAGTATTTAGGACTGCAGGTAAAGGTAACAACAGTAGTAGCAAAGATAGGCTATGCATCAGGATAGAATTGACAGAAAGCAGTAACATGCTACACTACTCTAATGCAAGCAGTAGAGAGAAGAATAAGCGATATCTGGTGATCAAGGGGGGGGGGGCTTGCCTGGCTGCTCTACAGACAGAAACGGACCCTCGAATGTGAAGTAGTTGATCACTGGTTCAACCGCGGTCTCGGGGTCTACCAAAAAGAAGTAACGAAGGGGGAACACAATAAATAACAGAGCAATCAAAGCATCACAAAACATAACAAGGTAATACGTGGTGCTAGGGCCTAGGGGTGACCTAGCGCAGTAGTAGGTGATACCGGCGAAGGAGGAAAACATCCAGGAAAGTATTCCCGGTGTTTCGCATTTTCGGACAGACGAACCGGAGGAGGAAAGTTGCATGTTTACTATGCTAGGGATGTGTGGCGGACGAATGGGCTACGTATCCGGATTTGTCTAATTTTTCTGACCGTTTTCCATATATAAAGTATTTTCATTAGAGTTACGGTTGAATTTATATGATTTTCCAAAGTTTTATCGATTTTCTGAAATTCTTTTAGTCCGAATATTAAAATCTTAAGTGCAGTCAGCTCAGTCAACGTTTGACTATTGAACAAGGACAGTGTGGCCCGCATGTCATTGTCACTGAAACTAACTAGTGTCTAGATAAAAAAATTATGGGGCCACATGTCATTGTTTTATGAAGTACGAATTAGTATAAACAACTAAACTAGCTAACCTAATTAGTACTACCAATTAGAGCATGGCCGGCCACACATCGAGCCACGACTGTGTTGCCATGTCCAACTCGCAGGGGCGCAAAGTCACGGCCATTAGCAGCAGTAGCAAGCAATAATCCTACACCTATGTACTCATTTAGGTAAAGCTACGTAAACTTCCTAATCTACTTATCTCTCCCCCCTAATTTTCATGGGGTGGGGCCGGGCTATTTTTCCCTTCCAATCAAATCACCTTAGATCAGTTTTTGCGTAACTTTACCTAGCATAATTACGTAGGTGTAGCAAAGCTCAGTAGCAAGCAACGGTGTAGTAGTAGGAGTAAGCAACATCAGCAGTAAGCCGCATTATAGGAGCAGCGGCGCAAGCGCAGCTAGCAGCAACAATGGAAGAGCAGCAGTGTAGCAATCAACAGCAGCAGGCACGCCAAGACAGCATCAGCAGAAGGCAAGCTAGGGTGCGACGTGCACGCACGCGGGCTGGCGTAGCGAGGCAGCAACAACAGCAGTGGCAGCGCCGCAAGAAGCAGCAGGCAGAGCAGCGTGCGGCCGTGGCAGCGCAGGGTAGCAGCAGCTGCGGCAGTAGGCGAGCGAGCCGGGCACGCGCAGACGGGTGCCGGCAAGGGAGTCCATGGCGCGCACGGGGTGGCCAGGGCTTGAGCGCGGCCACGACGGCTTCGAGGGGGCATCTAATGCGATGGACTCGAAGGGGGTCAGGGGGAAATCGACGCGGTGCTCACCGGGGAGGACGCAGGCGAGATCGGGAGGGGTTGGGGACGGCCCAGAGCAGCGGATCGACGGCGAGGTGCGGCGGCTGTGACGGTGAGGAAGTTGACTATGGCATCGTCTTGGGACCTCCAGGTGCGAATGGAGTAGTTGAAGAGGACAAGCGCGACGCGACGGAGCTCCTAGACACACCAGTGAGACGAGAGGCGGTCGATGGCCGCGGGATCGACGCGGCCACGGCGACGACTGCGTCGGGTGCCTCTCCAGATCGAGGAGGAGAGCGAGGGGGGAGAGGGGCGTCGTGGCTAGGGTTTGACCGAGGTCGTGGGGTCGGTCTTGTAGGCGGACAGGAGGGCGCCGATGGCCGGCACATGGCCACGGCCGGTGGACGCCTCCACTGTAGCGAGAGGAAGAGGATGCCCCATGCGGGCTGGGCTGGCTGTACGTGTTGAGTTGGAGCCCAATAGTGCAATGCATCCCTAACCTTTCCATTTTTATTTAAATCATTGTACCAATGTTTGTATTTTATTTAATTTCAAATGAATTTTATTGCACATAAAACTTGTCACTATAATTACTTCGCAATGTTTTGGATCTACCCACAAAGTTTAGAGGCATTTTGAAATCATCTGAATTATGTTTGAATTTAAATGGCTCTCATCCTCTATTTTAATTGCTAGGGATATTTTAGGCAACCAAAAGGAGTTGGCATTATTTTTACCAATACTTGCGGATTATTTAGAAAATTGTACACATTTTTGTTTTGTATTTTGAAGAAATATTATTTCAACTTTGTTTTAAATTTTGAATTTGAACTTGGTTTGGATCATAGTGACGTTTAGCAATTAATTGCGATGACATGGCACCATTAGTGTGTGATTACTATAGCTGAACTACCGGGGTATTACAAATCTCCTCCACTACAAGAAATCTCGTCCCGAGATTTAAGAGGTGGAGCAAGGGGAAAAGATTTGGTTACGAAATTCTATCGAGTCTTCTCGGTCTTGGCTGCTCTTCTTGAAGAGGCCGGTCCATTGCGTTGATGTCTTCATTCCTATGCATCAATGCATCATGATGAAGTCCTTTCTTCGGGAATTCTATCGTTCTTACAAAAAGGATAAGGGGTAGCTTCGGAAGAACAGACCTCTACGAGGTTGCTTATCTAGTAGATAACATTAGGGAAGGTGGCGGATAGTAACTCTCGAGAATATTGAGAGCAAAGTAAGAAGGTATCAGGAGAAGTTTTGAACGGGCAGACAATCACCCGATGTCTAATCAGAAGGTGAAAGGGTTTGAGAGCAACGAAAATAAAATTGTGCTTGGTACTAGAGTAGATCATCTCTAGGTAGGTGGCTTGTGAATTTCATACGAAGCCAAGTGCAAAGGATACTTTAGAATAAAGGTTGTACAGGGGAGTCAGGTTTCGATCCTGGGACCAGTGGGTTATGGGCCCACCATGTGTGTTAAAAGTAGAAAGGGTGCTGACATCTTGCACGGTCACGATAGCCAGACATGTCAGAGGATAGCCTGTCAGTTATGTTGGCAACAACGTTGGTACCAAGGGCGAGGGGCGAAGAGAACCATTTTCCTGCTCGTTGAAACGAGGCGGACCAATAGGCAAAGTTCTCGTCCATCGTGGGTTACCTGAATGTCATCAACAATAGTAATAGGGTCATACTGATAGAGGGTAAGCCGAGGTGTTACATAAGCAGAGAATTATTACTGCTTAGATTATATGTAGATCACAAGAAAGGTTAAACATACCAACGGAAAGAAAAATGTGATTATCAGTTTAAAAAAACCAATGGAAAGGAAATTTTGTTCGAACACAAGTAATAGAAGTATATCCTTTCCAAGGATAAGCAGGGCATGATATATGTGACAGGAGATCAAGGACATGACCATATAGATATAAGGGGTAAGAAGGAGCATCATATGTACCCATCCAACGGTGTTTGGATATCTGATCAAGAAACATTTAGCATTGCGCTTCCAATGCTCTTGTTGATGTTTGAGTACCAAAGTCATGCTTCAGGATATCATTGACATTGTCATTATGTAAAGCTCAGACTTTGGATACATAAAGGATCCATCGTAAACAACATATAGAATAAGTCTTACAATTTCCTCATGGAAGAATGGATAATCCTTGCTAAAAAGGAAACTATAGCAATAGGTCTTCCAGTCAGGTGTGCTAGGCATGACGTCACCTTACCGGGCTATTTAAAGACCAATGTTATGGCTCTTGGAAACATGCTACAACCATAATATCTGACCGAGATTCAGATCTGATTGGTGTCTAGATATCTCAGACTCAGGATGCCTTAGAAGAAAAGGTGCAACACAAATTGACGAGAAGACATTATAAGATCCTCGGAAAATGAACTATGGAAGTGAGTTCCGAAACAAGAGTTCATCATTAAATCAAGGACAGGGTGAGGAGGTGGATGATGGACTCAGCACCAATTCATTGAGATTTCCAAAAAGATGGATTTCCATAATTATATGAACAAGGAGATAACATTTGTCAGATCAAATGATATAATGATGTACGCTCGAGGAAAACATGCACCATTAAACATTGGTTGAAAGGTGCACCCGAAGTATGGTCTTAGGTAGCATGATCAAAGTTAGAATGGCGATTCAATAATCAAAAGACTTGGAATGAAACCGTCGACCTTTCACTCCAAAGCATTAGGGTTGCTATAAGTTTTGAATCCACACATCATAGTTCAATTGTCGGTATTTCGGTTAGAAACCACACGGGGACCAAGAAATGAACGGAGAATGCGAGAAGTATTACTATATCAAGAATTCTTAAGAGGTGGTGAAATTCTCATGGCATCCTTGACATAAAAGATGGTAATACTCCAAGGTAGAACATAACATAAGCCGGATAGCAAGGAACTCAAGGTACAACGCAAAACTAGAACAAATTTTGTGTTGGGAGGGAAATCAAGAATGTTATCGATGTTAACACAAATCATCGAGGGGGCAAGCATGGAATTTCTCATCAGGAACTCAATGTACGTCTCGGAAGAAGTTAAAGTGTTGACGATGATCATGACACATTTATCGAGAGGTTTCGAGAAGATGTAATCGATCGGCAATGACATCAAGTCAAAGGAATGATGAAGCGTAAGGTTATTGGAACCACGGGTACGACACAAACTCGAAATCAAGCTTGTTGTTCAAGGAGAAATGATATGACGAGGAAGATCGATGTAAGATTAGCTCACCGTCGAAATTTGTTCTTCGGGAAGAAGGACCAGGTAGCACAGTTAAAATTAGCACGATCTGAAGTAACCGATCAAGCTAGGAGTGACGTGACGGATTATTAAACGTCTCACCAACAAAGTACTAGGAGTATTGAATCACAGTGTTGATTCGATTCACTAATCGGTGTTCCCGATTGATAGCAACCCAAAACCCGTGGAGTGACTATGACGGGGAAAGCTACTACTTCATTAGAAATTCATAACATGTAGTGCAATAGGGTGATATCCTCGAGATACCAGGGGCTAATACTCGAAGGTAGATCAAAATAGAGGTTGGGCAGGCGTATTGATCTGTAGAAGACAAGTGCTTTAACTTGTCTGAGAAAGGGGATCAAAGATGAACAATCATGGTCGGAACCACGGTTGCAAAGGATCAATTCATAGATACCAGATGATATTTGTAACATCCCCAGCATCACACTACAGTAATCTTCCCTTAATGAAGGTCATGCCATCATGATCATCATGCCAAAATGCCACTTGCCCAAAATCCGCTTCAAATTCAAATTCAAATTGCATGTCAAATATTTGCTTCTTCTTTCATGCAAATAAAATAGTTCATCCTATGGCAAATAATCCCTAGATATTTTTCATGTTGAAGCCAACATTTTTAGAATTACCAAATTGCCCCTCGGAATTTGTTATCTGGTCCAACAGTATTTAAGATGTCCTTTTCATTTTCTAAAAAAAATACTTAGACAGCTCCTGATGGCCCCAAACTTTGTTGTGGCAGAGCCAAATACTAGAAAGAACTTAAGTGGCCTAGTCCCACATTTTCTCAAAGTATTTTGGTAGCCCAAAATTTTCCCTAGTTGTCTCTGATTTTAACATAAAAGAGAAATCAGAAAAAGAACAGGCAAAACAAAAACAAAAAGAAACTGACCCATCCCACTGGGCCAAACGGCCCAGCTGCCCATCGGGCCACCACAACCGGTCCACCTGCCCCAGCAGCCCACCTCCCTCGATCGCCTCCCTCCTCTGTGTTCCTGCGAACCGAGCTGCTACATGGCTCGCCCCCGCCGGACCATCTCGACGACGACTCCCCGGAGGGGATAAGGCCACGCCCCACCCCACGACGCCTCGGTCTCCCCTCCCTCACCTACCGCCACATCCACTCCCCCTGGACGCCTCGCCATTTCCCCCTCCTCTCTTCCTCGCCCGCTCACTCCCCTCTCTCTGACCCAAGCGCGCCCGCTGCCATCCTCTGTCGTCACTGCGGCCACCGGAGCCGTCTCGTCCTCTTGACCTGTCCACCAGCATCGTCGATGTCTTCTCCCTCTTCCTCGACCTCGCGTCTGAGCGGAGGCCACTACATCGCCCGAATCACGCCGGCGACCACCGTGGATCGCCATAGCTCCTCTGCTCCGTCCGTCGCCGACTCCGTCGACCCGCTGCACTCCTAAACATCCAAGGGCCACCGTGAGCCGCACCGTAAGCCGCCGCACCGAACCCCTCTCTTTCTCTTCTCTTCCCGCGCTCGCAATCATCGTTCTTCTTCATGGCCGAACCGCCGCCGACCGTGCTCGTCGCTGGCGTGCCTCCGATGACCAAATGGTCACGGGTGTGCGCCCAACAACTTCACCGTGTCGTGTAGACTGCCCCGGCCCTTTTCGTATGCATGATTGCGCGCCGCAGTGCCATCCCCGTCGAAGCCCAATCGCCGCCGTCGCCTACCGTCGCTGCAACGGCCGACTCCGGCCACCTCAATCGCTCCCACCGCCACCAAACGGCGCAACATCGAACGACCGTTCGGACGGACCTTGACGCGCCCCTCCCCGTGCCCGTAGCGCGATCCCGACGAGGTCCCGAACGCCACCACGGCCTCCACTCATCGCCGGCGCCGTTTCCGGTAGCTCCAGCTCCGGCCAGCCTCACCACGCGATGCGGCAGGCTCTCCCTGTTCAAACGCGCCCGCCCGCGCCTGTGTTGGCCCCCTGTAGGCGAATCCCGGCCATCTCCGGCGTCGTGCCGCCACGGGAGAGGTCGTCGGAGCCTTCTCCGGTGCCCTGCCGACGTGGCCGGTCAGGGCCACACCGCTGGGTCGCTGCCAGTGGGCCCCAAGAGCGCTAGTTGACCGGGTTTACATAGTCAACTGCTGACTAGGCAGCCCAGTACCACTGACGTGTAGGCCCCACCACATAATTAAGCTAATTAAAATGTTTTTATAACTAAAAGTAATTAGTAATCTAGTCTGCCACTGACATGTGGGGCCTAGCTCTTAATTAACCACATTTTAGTTAGTTTACACTTCTGTTAGTCCACTGTCTATGACAGGTGGGACCTACTGGTCAGTTTGACCTGGTCAGCCGTCCTGTTGACTGCTGACATCACAATGATGTCATGCTGACATAGTAATTCCTTCTGCTACTTTAATTAATTCTAGAAAATGATTAAATCTTTAGAAAATCATAGAAATTAATCTGTAACTCAGATGAAAATGTTTTCTACATGAAAGTTGCTCAGAAAAATCCAACGAATCCAAATACGCGGTCCTTTCAGCTGTCACATGCTCCTAGCATGCTGAACATGGAACCGTCCCCTCTCTTTCGTCTGTCCGGAAAAAGCCAGACGCCGGGAAAACCCCTCTGGATGTTTTCCCTCTCCGTCTACAACGTGTAGTACCGCGTTAGAGCACTCCTAGCGTAGCTTACTGCCATGTCGTGCTTTCTGTTGCATTTGTATGCTTGCTATTTATTGTTTCTTCCCCCTCTTCTCTCCGGTACACCTCGAGACCGATGCTGATGCCCTTGTGATCGACTACGTCGACGATGACACTTCTTCCTTTTCAACAGAGCTTCAAGGCAAACAAACCCCCCTTGAGCATTCCAATATCGCCCATTTCTTTCCCTCTCATGCTTGCATTAGAACTGCTACTGCTTTCTGTATGATCCTACTCTGATGCATAGCCTGTTTTGGTTACCTGCTTTCATACCTTAGCTGCTTATTCTAAACTGCTTAGTACAGGTTAGTTAGAGATCCATCATTGACCCCCACCTTGTCCCAGTTGCCCCGCTTTATGTTCGATGACTCGATCAACGTGATTGACGTCCAGTCCCCGACACCGCACATCACTCCCCTTAGTTGTACAACTCTGCAGAGTTACTATCGAGTGTCGAGGGTGACACCTCATCAACAACTCATTAACCACTTCCGATACGACTCTGTCGTGCAACCCCTCAAGTGTGAACTGATGTCTACTACATAACCTTCTTCTTGTAGACGTTGTTGGGCCTCCAAGTGCAGAGGTTTGTAGGACAGTAGCAAATTTCCCTCAAGTGGATTACCTAAGGTTTATCAATCCGTAGGAGGCGTAGGATGAAGATGGTCTCTCTCAAGCAACCCTGCAACCAAATAACAAAGAGGCTCTTGTGTCCCCAACACACCCAATACAATGGTAAATTGTATAGGTGCACTAGTTCGGCGAAGAGATGGTGATACAAGTGCAATATGGATAGTAGATAATAGTTTTTGTAATCTGAAATAATAAAAACAGCAAGGTAGCAAGTGATAAAAGTGAGCGTAAATGGTATTGCAATGAGTTGAAACAAGGCCTAGGGTTCATACTTTCGCTAGTGTAAGTTCCCTCAACAATACTAACATAATTGGATCATAAAACTATTCCTCAACATGCAACAAAGAGTCACTCCAAAGTCACTAATAGCAGAGAACAAACAAAGAGATTATGGTAGGATACGAAACCACCTCAAAGTTATTCTTTCTAATCAATCCGGTGGGCTATTCCTATAAGTGTCACAAACAGCCCTAGAGTTCGTACTAGAATAACACCTTAAGACACAAATCAACCAAAACCCTAATGTCACCTAGATACTCCAATGTCACCATGATTATACGATATGCATCACACAATCTCAGATTCATCTATTCAAGCAACACATAGAACCTCAAAGAGTGCCCCAAAGTTCTACCGGAGAATCACGATGAAAACGTGTGCCAACCCCTATGCATAGGTTCATGAAACCGCAAGTTGGTCACCAAAACATACATGAAGTGGCATGCGGTATCCCATTGTCACCACAGATATCCACGGCAAGACATACATCAAGTGTTCTCAAATCTTTAAAGACTCAATCCGATAAGATTACTTCAAAGGGGAAATTCAATTCATTACAAGAGAGAAGAGGGGGGAGAAACATCATAGGATCCAAATATAATAGCAAAGCTCGTGATACATCAAGATCGTAACATCTCAAGAACACGAGAGAGAGAGAGAGAGATCAAACACATAGCTACTGGTACATACCCTCAGCCCCGAGGGAGAACTACTCCCTCCTCGTCATGGGGAGCACCGGGATGATGAAGATGGCCGCCGGTGAGGGTTCCCCCCTCCGGCAGGGTGCCAGAACAGGGTCTCGATTGACTTTTGGTGGCTACGGAGGCTTATGGCGGCGGAACTCCCGATCTAATCTCCGTTCTGGAAGTTTTAGGTCATGTGGGTATATATGGGTGCAGGGAGGACATCGGAGGAGCCACGGGGGTCCCACGAGACAGGGGGTGCGCCCTAGGGGGGCGCCCCCCACCCTCGTGAGCACCTCATGTCTCCCCTGACGTGGGGTCCAAGTTCATCAGGTGTGTTTCCTTCCAAAAATAACTTCTCCAGTTGATTTCGTTCCGTTTCGACTCCGTCTGATATTGCTTTTCTTCGAAACACTGGAATAGGCATAAAACAGCAAATCTGGGCTAGGCCTCCGGTTAATAGGTTAGTACCAAAAATAATATAAAAGTGGATAATAAAGCCCAATATTGCCTAAAACAGTAGATAATATAGCATGGAGCAATCAAAAATTATAGATACGTTGGAGACGTATCAGGCATCCCCAAGCTTAATTCCTGCTCGTCCTCGAGTACGTAAATGATAAAAAGAGAATTTTTGATGCGGAGTGCTACTTGGCATAATTTCAATGCAAAATTTCTTAATTGTGGTATGAATATTCAGATTAGAAAGATTCAAGACAAAAGTTCATATTGACATAAAGAATAATAACACTTCAAGCAAACTAACAAAGCAATTATGTTTTCTCAAAGTAACATGGCCAAAGAAAGTTCATCCCTACAAAATCATATAGTTTAGTCATGCTCCATTTTCATCACACAAGAATTCTCTCATCATGCACAACCCCGATGACAAGCCAAGCAATTGTTTCATACCTTAATAATTTCAAACTCATAAACTTTTACGCAATACATGAGCGTGAGCCATTGATATAACACTATGGGTGGAATAGAATATAACGATGGGGGTTGTGTGGAGAAGACAAAAAAAAGAAAGTCTCACATCAACGAGGCTAATCAATGGGCTAGGGAGATTCCCATCGATTGATGTTAATGCGAGGAGTAGGGATTGCCATGCAACGGATGCACTAGAGCTATAAATGTATGAAAGCTCAACAAAAGAAACTAAGTGGGTGTGCATCCAACTTGCTTGCTCATGAAGACCTAGGGCACTTGAGGAGGCCCATTGTTGGAATATACAAGCCAAGTTCTATAATGAAAAATTCCCACTAGTATATGAAAGTGATAACTCAAGAGACTCTCTATATGAAGAACATGGTGCTACTTTGAAGCACAATATATGAGACTCGCTATATCATGGTGCTACTTTGAAACACAAGTGTGGAAAAAGGATAGTAGAATTGCCCCTTTTTATTTTTTTTATTTTTTTGGGTCTTCCTTTTTTTCTTTGGCCTTTCTCTTTTTTTGGGCAATGCTCTATTGAATGATGATCATCACACTTCTATTTATTTACAACTCAATGATTACAACTCGATACTAGAACAAAGTATGACTCTATATGAATGCCTCCGGCGGTGTACCGGGATATGCAATGAATCAAGAGTGACAAGTATGAAAAATTATGAACAGTGGCTTTGCCACAAATACTATGTCAACTACATGATCATGCTAAGCAATATGACAATGATGAATGTGTCATGATAAAATGGATGGTGGAAAGTTGCATGGCAATATATCTCGGAATGGCTATGGAAATGCCATAATAGGTAGGTATGGTGGCTGTTTTGAGGAAGATATAAGGAGGTTTATGTGTGAAAGAGCGTATCATATCACGGGGTTTGGATGCACCGACAAAGTTTGCACCAAGTCTCAATGTGAGAAAGGGCAATGCACGGTACCATAGAGGCTAGCAATGATGGAAGGGTGAGAGTGCGTATAATCCATGGACTCAACATTAGTCATAAAGAACTCATATACTTATTGCAAAAATCTACAAGCCATCAAAAACCAAAGTATTACGTGCATGCTCCTAGGGGGATAGATTGGTAGGAAAAGACCATCGCTTGTCCCCGACCGCCACTCATAAGGAGGACAATCAAATAACACCTCATGTTTCAAATTTGTTGCATAATGTTAACCGTACGTGCATGCTACGGGACTTGCAAACTTTAACTCAAGCACTTCTCAAATTCAAAATTACTCTACTAGCATGACTTTGATATTACTACCTCCATATCTCAAAACAATTATCAATCATCCAACTTTTCTTAGTATTCAACGCACTCAAAAGAAAGCTTCACAAATCTTGAATACCAAGCAAGTTATTATTAAGCAAATTACCATGCTATTATGAATCTCAAAATAATTTAAGTGAAGCATGAGAGATCATAGTTTCTTTAAAACAAACCACCACCGTGCTCTAAAAGATAGAAGTGAAGTACTAGAGCAAATGACAAACTACTCCGAAAGATATAAGTGAAGATCAATGAGTTAGTCAAATAATTATGCAACTATGTGAAGACTCTCTAACATTTAATAATTTCAGATCTTGGTATTCTATTTAAATAGAAAGCAAAGCAAAATAAAATGACATCTAATAATAGCAAACATGTGAAGAAGCAAAAACTTAGGATGAACCGAAACTAACCGATAGTTGTTGAACAAGAAAGGTGGGATGCCAACCGGGCAATCCCCAAGCTTAGATGCTTGAGACTTCTTGAAATATTATCTTGGGATGCCTTGGGCATCCCAAGCTTGAGCTTTTGTGTCTCCTTAATTCCTCTCATATCACGGTCTCCCTAAATCTCAAAAAGCTTCATCCACACAAAACTCAACAAGGACTCGTGAGATAAGTTAGTATAACCCATTGCAAAAAACTTATCATACTCTACTGTAGCAAATCACTAAAATTATTATTCAACATTGCATACTAAATTCCTCTGCATATTTAATATTCCTATCCTCAAATAGAATCATTAAATAAGCAAACATATGCAAACAATGCAAACATAACAGCAATCTGCCTAAACAGGATAGTCTGTAAAGAATGCTGCAACATCCATACTTACCTAGCTCCAAAAATTATGAAAGAAAATTCCCACTGTAGTAAATTTATCAGAGCTTAATATGAAAAATGTTTCAACATTTTATCAAATTCTGACTTTTCTAGGGGATTATTGCAACAGCGGTAAACTTTCTGTTTTCAAACAGCAACATGTATACTTGTAACATAGGCATAGTAAAGACTATCAATGCCACTTTTATTGGAATAAAAGATGCAAATCATTCTTCTAAATAACAGTAAGCAAATCCTAACAAAATAAATTGACGCTCCAAGCAAAACACATATCATGTGGCGAATAAAAATATAGCTCCAAGTAAAGTTACCGATGAACGAAGACGAAAGAGGGGATGCCTTCCGGGGCATCCCCAAGCTTAGGCTCTTGGCTATCCTTGAATATTACCTTGGGGTGCATTGGGAATCCCCAAGCTTAGGCTCTTTCCACTCCTTATTCCATAGTCCATCGAATCCTTACCCAAAACTTGAAAACTTCACAACACAAAACTTAATAGAAAAACTCGTAAGCTCCGTTAGCGAAAGAAAACAAAACACCACTTCAAGGTACTGTAATGAACTCATTATTTATTTATATTGGTGTTAAACCTACTGTATTCCAAATTCTCTATGGTTTATAAACTATTTTACTAGCCATAGATTCATCAAAATAAGTAAATAACACATCGAAAACAGAATCTGTCAAAAACAGAACAGTCTGTAGTAATCTGGATCAAACGTATACTTCTGGAACTCATAAAATTCTCAAATAAATTGATGGACCTGAGTAATTTATCTGTTAATCATCTTCAAAAATAATTAACTAAATAGCACTCTCAAAATAAAAATGGCAGCAATTCTCGGGAGCGCTAAAGTTTCTGTTTTTTACAGCATGATCAACAAGACTCTCCCCAAGTCTTCCCAAAGGTTCTACTTGGCACAAACACTAACTAAAAGCATAAAACCACATCTAAACAGAGGCTAGATGAATTATTTATTACTAAACAGGAGCAAAAAGCAAGGAACAAAAATAATATTGGGTTGCCTCCCAACAAGCGCTATCTTTTAACGCCCCTAGCTAGGCATGATGATGTCAATGATGCTCACATAAAAGATAAGAATTGAAACATAAAGAGAGCATCATGAAGAATATGACTAGCAAATTTAAGTCTAACATGCTTCTATGCATAGGGATTTTGTGAGCAAACAACTTGTGGGAACAAGGATCAACTTGCATAGGAAGGTAAAACAAGCATAACTTCAAGATTTTAAGCACATGGAGAGGAAACTTGATATTATTGCAATTCCTACAAGCATATATTCCTCCCTCATAATAATTTTCAGTAACATCATGAATGAATTCAACAATATAACCAGCACTTAAAGCATTCTTTTCATGATCTACAAGCATAGAAAATTTACTACTCTCCACATAAGCAAAATTCTTCTCATGAATAATAGTGGGAGCAAACTCAACAAAATAACTATCATGTGATTGAAAATTAAGATCAAGATGACAATGTTCATTGTTATTATTATTCTTTAAAGCATACGTGTCATCACAATAATCATCATATATAGGAGGCATGCTTTCATCATAATAAATTTGCTCATCAAAACTTGGGAGACAAAAAATGTCATCTTCATCAAACATAGCTTCCCCAAGCTTGTGGCTTTGCATATCATTAGCATCATGGATATTCAAGGAATTCATACTAACAACATTGCAATCATGCTCATCATTCAAATATTTAGTGCCAAACATTTTATAGATTTCTTCTTCTAGCACTTGAGCACAATTATCCTTTCCATCATACTCACGAAAGATATTAAAAAGGTGAAGCGTATGAGACAAACTCAATTCCATTTTTTATAGTTTTCTTTTATAAACTAAACTAGTGATACAAACAAGAAACTAAAAGACTCGATTGCAAGATCTAAAGATATACCTTCAAGCGCTAGCCTCCCCAGCAACGGCGCCAGAAAAGAGCTTGATGTCTACTACACAACCTTCTTCTTGTAGACGTTGTTGGGCCTCCAAGTGCAGAGGTTTGTAGGACAGTAGCAAATTTCCCTCAAGTGGATGACCTAAGGTTTATCAATCCGTAGGAGGCGTAGGATGAAGATGGTCTCTCTCAAGCAACCCTGCAACCAAATAACAAAGAGTCTCTTGTGTCCCCAACACACCCAATACAATGGTAAATTGTATAGGTGCACTAGTTCGGCGAAGAGATGGTGATACAAGTGCAATATGGATAGTAGATAATAGTTTTTGTGATCTGAAATAATAAACAACAAGGTAGCAAGTGATAAAAGTGAGCGTAAACAGTATTGCAATGAGTTGAAACAAGGCCTAGGGTTCATACTTTCGCTAGTGTAAGTTCCCTCAACAATACTAACATAATTGGATCATAAAACTATCCCTCAACATGCAACAAAGAGTCACTCCAAAGTCACTAATAGCAGAGAACAAACGAAGAGATTATGGTAGGGTACGAAACCACCTCAAAGTTATTCTTTCCAATCAATCCGGTGGGCTATTCCTATAAGTGTCACAAACAGCCCTAGAGTTCGTACTAGAATAACACCTTAAGACACAAATCAACCAAAATGTCACCTAGATACTCCAATGTCACCTCAAGTATCCGTGGGTATGATTATACGATATGCATCACACAATCTCAGATTCATCTATTCAACCAACACATATAACCTCAAAGAGTGCCCCAAAGTTCTACCGGAGAATCACGACGAAAACGTGTGCCAACCCCTATGCATAGGTTCATGAAACCGCAAGTTGGTCACCAAAACATACATGAAGTGGCACGCGGTATCCCATTGTCACCACAGATATCCACGACAAGACATACATCAAGTGTTCTCAAATCTTTAAAGACTCAATCCGATAAGATTACTTCAAAGGGGAAATTCAATTCATTACAAGAGAGAAGAGGGGGGAGAAACATCATAGGATCCAAATATAATAGCAAAGCTCACGATACATCAAGATCGTAACATCTCAAGAACACGAGAGGGAGAGATCAAACACATAGTTACTGGTACATACCCTCAGCCCCGAGGGAGAACTACTCCCTCCTCGTCATGGGGAGCGCCGGGATGATGAAGATGGCCGCCGGTGTGGGTTCCCCCCTCCGGCAGGGTGCCGAAACAGGGTCCCGATTGACTTTTGGTGGCTACGGAGGCTTCTGGCGACGGAACTCCCGATCTAATCTCCGTTCTGGAAGTTTTAGGTCACGTGGGTATATATGGGTGCAGGGAGGACGTCGGAGGAGCCACGGGGGTCCCACGAGACAGGGGGCGCGCCCTAGGGGAGGGGAGCCCCCCACCCTCGTGAGCACCTCGTGTCTCCCCTGACGTGGGGTCCAAGTTCATCAGGTGTGTTTCCTTCCAAAAATAACTTCTCCAGTTCATTTCGTTCCGTTTCGACTCCGTCTGATATCCCTTTTGTTCGAAACACTGAAATAGGCATAAAACAACAAATCTGGGCTGGGCCTCCGGTTAATAGGTTAGTCCCAAAAATAATATAAAAGTGGATAATAAAGCCCAATATTGCCTAAAACAGTAGATAATATAGCATGGAGCAATCAAAAATTATAGATACGTTGGAGACGTATCATGAACCTCGAGGGTCGTTCCTCCTACGTTCACCTTGATGATTACATCGAGTGGAATCCACCGGGGGTGATTCCTCGGGTTTTCCCCTTGATGTTTTGACACACAGATACTTGGACTTGATACGTCAATTTTGCATCATGCTTTTATATCGATATTTATTGCATTATGGGATGTTATTACACATTATGTCACAATACTTATGCCTAGTGTCTCTTATTTTACAAGGTTTACATGAAGAGGGGGAATGCCGGCAGCTGGAATTCTAGGCTGGAAAAGGAGCAAATATTAGAGACCTATTATGCATATCTCCAAAAGTCTTGAAACTTCACGGGAGCATGTTTCAGAATATATAAAAAATATTGGGCGAAAGAAGTACCAGAGGGGGGCCACCCACCGTCCATGAGGGTGGGGGCGCGCCCTACCCCCTGGGCGCGCCCCCTGCCTCGTGGCCCCCCTGGTGGCCCTCCGATGCCCATCTTCTGCTATATGAGGTCTTTCGTCCAAGAAAAAAATCATAAGCAAGCTTTCGGGAAGAAACTCTGCCGCCATGAGGCGGAACCTTGGCGGAACCAATCTAGGGCTCCGGCGGAGCTGTTCTGTCGGGGAAACTTCCCTCTGGGAGGGGGAAATCATCACCATAGTCATCACGAATGATCCTCTCATCTGGAGGGGGTCAATCTCCATCAACATCTTGACCAGCACCATCTCATCTCAAATCCTAGTTCATCTCTTGTATTCAATCTTTGTATCCAAACCTCAGATTGGTACCTGTGGGTTGCTAGTAGTGTTGATTACTCCTTATAGTTGATGCTAGTTTGTTTACTTGGTGGAAGATCATATGTTCAGATCCATTATGCATATCAATACCCCTCTGATTATGAACATGAATATGCTTTGTGAGTAGTTACGTTTGTTCCTAAGGACATGGGAGAAGTCTTGTGTCGGAGTAATGGGCCACGGGTAGCCTAAGGACATCGGGGCTGGCTGCGCCCCTCAAAGGCACCAAGAAGAAGTGCCGCCTTCTGGTGGCCGGCTGTCCCAAGCAGCCGGCTGCCGGAAGGTGGCCGAGTTCAAGAAGGTGGCTACAAGATGGGCCGACTTCCCGCGAGCAGCCTCCAGAGAGGCCGGCTCCTAGCAGCCGACCCACCACGCCCTCGGAGTCTACGCTCCCATTTAAGAAGATGAGACGGGGTGATGCTACAGTGTAGCCGATCCCCCCCCCCATATCCAGGGTCGGACATGGCCACAGTACTCCGTACAGACAGAGATCTCTGCTTGTACGTGGCACTGTTGCCACTCCATCCCTGACGTCCCTGCTGGCAGGCGAGGCCCTGTTCCCACGACGACCTATCGGTACGGCCTGTAGGCGGCTGGCCCTACTGGGCAGCGAGAGCCCGGAAGTCGGCGGAGGCCAGACTAGTAGGACTTGAGGGAGGTCGGCTCCTGGCAGGCGGCCCATTCCTCTCCCGAGGTCCGCGCACCATTAACCAGATGAGACCCGGAGTGGCTACAGTGATCTCCCACCAGGCGGCGGGACTGTAGCCATGCTCCCTAGACCAAGCATGCGTCACTAGCACGACGGCTACAATGATCAGCAGCTGGCAGGACCCGCGAGCGGCGGGAGCGGCCTGTCGGCTCCGTACCGGACCAGGCGGCAGGCCCCAACTGCCGGCGGAGAAGCCGACGACTAGAGATACTGACAGCCGGGCCCTACACCTGGCCCCATTACCATTGTACCCCTGGGGGTAGGCCTATATAAAACCCCCAGGGCACCCATGCAAAGGGTTCCCAACCTGCTAGAACTAGACTCATACCTAGAGGAAGGAGAGAGCGTGCGTGCCTTCTTCTACCTCTAGCATACAACTCGAGGAGCACCATTGTACTCACTAGTGCCTTAGTGATCATGCGGAGACCCCGCAGAGCAGGACTAGGGGTGTTATCTCCTAGGAGACCCCCGAACCTGGGTAAAGTACCCCGGCGTTCGTGTCTACGCCTTATCCCGCTTCCAAGCACCGACGACGTTCTACTCGCTCCCACTATGATAAGCCATCCATTGGCATATGTCGCACCCAACCCCCGACATTTGGTGCCCACCATGGGGCGAGGTGCACCGTCTCCCGGAGACCTGTTCTGGACGGGAACCTTGTTCCTTCCTGGCGAGCGCAGCCAGCCCGACACGCAAGATGGCGTCTGCGCCGACGCGCTGCATGGTGCAGAGGTCACCTGTGCGGCGAGCTACCTCGCCAATCTTGTTGGCGAGATCCGCCTCTCCGACGAGCCCGCGTCTGTTGCGGGCACAGAAGGCCTTGAGAGCCGCCTTGTCAGCCTCGAGAGCCGCCTTGTCAGCCTCCTCGATCAGCTCCATGTTGCCAGCGAGCCTGCTGCGGACTTGGAGTCGGTTGGCTCCACCGACCCGATGTTTGTCGACTCCGACACGGCATCGCTTGACACATTCCCCACCAACGTGGTGGTCTATGATGAACCGCCTCCTCGTGCGAACAGCGGCAGCAGCACCGTCACGGAGGTGCTCATCATCAGCCACGGCGAGCGCTCTAGCGGAGGTGGCCAGGATCCGTTGCAGGCGGTAATGCAAGACCTAACCGCGCACATCCCGGAAGACGCTGACGCGGAGACGCTGGAGGCACATCGTGTCCAGCTCGTCGCAAGCGCCAACCGGCTGGCCAGCATGAGACACCTTTCGGAGGCCTACCAATGTGAGATGGACCGTGCCGTCGGCGGCACGCTAGCTCCTGGAGGGCCTAGCCGCGTTGGCCCGGTCCGGCAGCGTGGCGCGACCATCGCCAGCATGTTCGGGACAGATCGTCCCATCTATGCCACGCCTGCAGAGAACATACGAGCTGCCCAGGCAGCAGCAGACGAGCTAGACAAGCTCGAGGGCGACAAGCGCCGCCACATGACGGAGCGCGTCTAGCAGCTCCTTGACACTGCTGCCGAGCAGCAAGAGGCTAGCTGCCGCGCTGAAGCGCCAGGTCGGTGAAACGATGATCCGCCTCCTTGCCGGGACCAAGGCGTGACATTTCGAATGCCGACTGGTGGCGTCCGCGATAGGAGAGACAAGGAGCCGGCTGCCAGCCACAGCCGGACTCCCATCACCATCGAGCGCGAGCAAGATGGCCGCCCAAGAACTATGCGGTGGTGAGACGACTGTCTGCCTTCCCCTCCCCGTAGGTAAAGGCGCATCTCCCCTCCACCTGTTTACCACCTGACACTCGGCGACCGCCTCGGTCGTCGAGAAGGAGTTGGAGAGAATGACGCCCGCCACCGGATCGACCGCCTCAACTGATCCCTGGCGCTAGAAGAAGAAGATGAGATGGGTCCGCCTTGTTTTGGCCCCCACATCCGAGATGAGCCCTTTCCCAAAGGGTTCATGCTCCCGAGAGATACGCCCAAGTACACCGGCTTTGTGAAGCCGGAGGACTGGCTGGTTGACTACTCCACAGCCGTCAGCATCACCAACGGCAACAAGCGCGTTGCCATGAAGTACGTTCCTCTCATGCTCCAGGGCACAGCCCGGACATGGCTGAACAGCTTGAAGCCCCTCAGTATCAACAGCTGGGTTGATTTCACTGAAGCCTTCATCCGCAACTTCACCAGCACGTACAAGCGGCCGCCCAAGCCTCGCCAGCTCTCCTTATGCGTCCAAGGTCCCAACGAGTCAACTCGTGACTACCACACACACTGGGCCGAGCTGCGCAACTCCTACGAGGGCGTGCACGAGGTGTAGGCCATCAAATATGTCACTGACGGGTGCCGAGAAGGAAACCTCCTCAAGCACCGGCTTCTCTGCGACGAGCCGGCGACCCTCGATGAACTACTGATCATAGCAGACAAGTACGCCACAGCCGACTCCTCCATGAAGGCGGAAATCAAAGTTGACACGTCTGGCAAGGTGGCTCCTCAAGCTCCTCGGACTCCAGCTGGCAACACCAGTCGGCGCCAGCAACCGAATGACAACAAAGTGCAAGGCCGCGCTACCGGCTTCCACCAGACGATAGGTGGCAACAGTCGAAGATGGGTAGCCAGAAGGGCAGCCTCCACCCAAGCGTCAGAAGGGTGGCAAGACCACTGGTTGCCCGCCTTCTCGTACGAGTAGACTCTCGATGCGCCCTGCAAATTCCACAGCACAGCAAAGCCGTCCAACCACACCACTCGGAAGTGCCACTGGCTCACCCAGATCGCCAAGGGTGACGGGCTCCTGCCTCCTTCGCCTGCCGGCCCGTTGCCTCCTCCTTCGCAGCAGGCGGCGGTTCGGCCAGTCGGCGCCATACAAGATGAATACCCTGAAGAGCATGGAGCTTATATCGTGTTCACCAGCGTGGCCGACGATAGGCACATGAGACGGCAGCGACAACAAGAAGTAAATGCAAGCGCATCAGAGACCCCCCGAGTTCATGCATTGGTCTAAGAAGCCCATCAGCTGGAGCAGAGCTGACCACCCGGAGGTGATGCCAAATCCCGGTTCTTATGCCCTGGTTTTGGATGCCACTTTCGCCACAGAGAGGAGGGCTGCTCGCTTTTCCCGAGTCCTGATAGATGGCGGCAGCAACATCAACATCCTATGCCGAGACACTATGGAGAAGCTAGGAATCAAACAGAGGTAGCTTCAGCCCAACCGGACGGTGTTCCATGGCATAGTTCCTGGCCTTTCCTTCTCACCAATCGGCAAGACTCAAATTGACGTCCTCTTCGGAGACAAAGAGCACTTTCGCTGAGAGCCAGTCTGATTTGAGGTGGTGGACCTTGAGAGCCCTTATCATGCACTGCTTGGCCGGTCTGCTCTGGCCAAGTTCATAGCGGTCCCACACTATGCCTACCTCAAGATGAAGATGCCGAGCACCAAGGGAATCCTAACCATAACTGGGGACTACAAGAAATCGTCCGTCTGCACGGCAGACAGCAGCCGGCTAGCCGAGTCCCTCGTGATTGCGGCTGAAAAGCGGCTCCTTGACCAGGTTGTGGCAATGGCAGGCAAGCTGCCAAAAATGTCGCCCAACCCCAGGGAGTCGGAAGCTGAGGGCTCGTTCAAGTCGGCCAAAGAGACAAAGAAGATACCCTTGGACCCGGAGCACCTGAAGAGGCATGCTGTCATAGGTGCGAACCTTGACAGCAAATAGGAAAGCGAGCTTGTCGATTTCCTCCGTGAGAATAGGGACATCTTTGCATGGTCTCCCAAGGACATGTCGGGTGTTCTGACGGATTTCGCCAAGCACAAACTACATGTCTGACCTGATGCTAAGCCAGTCAGGCAGCCCTCGCGCTGCCTGTTAGAGGAGAAGAGAAGAGTTGTTGGAGAATAAATAGCCCGGCTTCAAGCAGCTGGCTTCATTCATGAAGTGTTCTTTCCCCGAATGGTTAGCCAACCCAGTCCTCGTGCTGAAGAAGAATAAGCAGTGGCACATGTGTATTGATTATACCAGCCTCAACAAAGCTTGCCCCAAAGACCCATTTTCTTTGCCAAGAATCGACCAAGTAATTGACTCCACAGCTGGATGCGAGCTGCTGAGCTTTTTGGATGCATACTCAGGATATCATCAGATCAAGTTGAGCCCAGCCGACAGGCTGAAGACCGCCTTCATCACACCATCGGAGCCTTTTGTTACCTGGCCATGACGTTCGGCTTGAGAAATGCCGGCGCCACGTTCCAGCGTTGCATGCAGAAGTGTCTCCTCAAGCAACTCGGCAGAAACACCCACGTTTATGTGGACGATGTTGTGGTGAAGACAAACAAGTGCGGAACGCTGCTGGAAGACCTCAAGGAGACTTTTGAAAACTTGCGCCGATTTCAGATCAAGCTCAACCCAGAGAAATGCGTCTTTGGAGTACCAGCCGGCCATCTTCTTCGCTTCCTGGTCCCAGAGCGCGGCATAGAGTGTAACCCTGTGAAGATCAAGGCCATCGAGAGGATGGAGGTGCCCACCCAACTGCTAGACGTGCAAAAATTCACCGGCTTCTTGGCATCCATCAGCCGTTTCATCAGTCGGCTGGGCGGGGAGGCTCTTCTCCTATACCAGCTCATGAAGAAGACTAATTTTTTCAAGTGGAAGACAAGGCGGATGAAGCTTTTCTCCAGCTCAAGAAAATGCTGACCAGTCCGCCTGTCCTGGCAGCTCCGACTGCTAAGGAGCCCATGCTTCTCTACATCGCCGCCTCCAGCCGGGTGGTCAGCATAGTCATAGTTGTGGAACGCAATGAAAAAGGCAAAACACTACCAGTCCAGAGGCTGGTGTATTACTTGAGTGAAGTGCTGTCCGCCTCCAAGCAGAACTACCCACACCATCAGAAGATGTGTTATGGCGTACACTTCGCCGCCAAGAAGCTTAAGCCATACTTCCAAGAGCACCCGATCACTATTGTCTGCACTGCTCCTCTTGCTGAGATCATTGGAAGCCGAGATGCTTCGGGCCGAGTGGCCAAATGGGCCATAGATTTGGCCCCCTACACCATCTACTACCAGCCTCACACCGCTGTCAAGTCACAAGCACTAGCCGACTTCCTCGTCGACTGGGCCAAGACCCAGTACCTGCCGCCAGCGCCAGACTCCACCCATTGGCGGATGCACTTTGATGGTTCCAAGATGCGCACCAGTTTGGGAGCCGGCATCGTCCTTGTTGGGTTACGTAGCAATAATTCAAAATTTTCCTACGTGTCACCAAGATCAATCTATGGAGTCATCTAGCAACGAGGGAGGAGTGGATCTACATACCCTTGTAGATCGCGCGCGGAAGCGTTCAAGAGAACGGGGTTGATGGAGTCGTACTCGTCGTGATCCAAATCACCGATGATCCTAGCGCCGAACGGACGGCACCTCCGCGTTCAACACATGTACGGAGCAGCAACGTCTCCTCCTTCTTGATCCAGCAAGGGGGGAGTAGAGGTTGATGGAGATCCAGCAGCACGACGGCATGGTGGAAGTAGCGGGATTCCAACAGGGCTTCGCCAAGCGCTGCGGGAGGAGGGAGATGTGTCATGGGAGGGAGAGGGAGGCGCCAGGGCTTAGGTTATGCTGCCCTCCCTTCCCCCCACTATATATAGGGCCAAGGGAGAGGGGGGGGGGGCGCAGCCTTTGGCCCTCCCTCCAAGGAAGGGTGCGGCCAAGGGAGGAGTCCCTCCTCCCCAAGGCACCTCAGAGGTGCCTTCCCCCTTTAGGACTCTTCCTTTCCCTCTTCTCTTGGCGCATGGGCCTCTTGGGGCTGGTGCCCTTGGCCCATATAGGCCAAGGCGCACCCCCTACATCCCATGTGGCCCCCGGGGCAGGTGGCCCCACCCGATGGACCCCCGGGACCCTTCCGGTGGTCCCGGTACAATACCGGTGACCCCGAAACTTGTCCCGATGGCCGAAATAGCACTTCCTATATATAATTCTTTACCTCTGGACCATTCCGGAACTCCTCGTGACGTCCGGGATCTCATCTGAGACTCCGAACAACATTCGGGTTACCGCATACTAATATCACTATAACCCTAGCGTCACCGAACCTTAAGTGTGTAGACCCTACGGGTTCGGGTGACATGCAGACATGACCGAGATGACTCTCCGGTCAATAACCAACAGCGGGATATGGATACCCATGTTGGCTCCCACATGTTCCACGATGATCTCATCGGATGAACCACGATGTCAAGGACTTAATCAATCCCGTATACAATTCCCTTTGTCTAGCGGTACGATACTTGCCCGAGATTCGATCGTCGGTATCCCGATACCTTGTTCAATCTCGTTACCGGCAAGTCTCTTTACTCGTTTCGTAACACATCATCCCGTGATCAACTCCTTGATCACATTATGCACATTATGATGATGTCCTACCGAGTGGGCCCAGAGATACCTCTCCGTTTACACGGAGTGACAAATCCCAGTCTCGATTCGTGCCAACCCAACATACACTTCCGGAGATACCTGTAATGTACCTTTATACACACCGAATTACGTTGTGACGTTTGGCACACCCAAATAACTCCTACGGTATCTGGGAGTTGCACAATCTCATGGTCTAAGGAAGTGATACTTGACATTAGAAAAGCTTTAGCATACGAACTACATGATCTTGTGCTAGGCTTAGGATTGGGTCTTTTCCATCACATCATTCTCCTAATGATGTGATCCCGTTATCAACGACATCCAATGTCCATGGTCAGGAAACTGTAACCATCTATTGATTAACGAGCTAGTCAACTAGAGGCTTACTAGGGACATGGTGTTGTCTATGTATCCACACATGTATCTGAGTTTCCTATCAATACAATTCTAGCATGGATAATAAATGATTATCATGAACAAGGAAATATAATAATAACTAATTTATTATTGCCTCTAGGGCATATTTCCAACAGTCTCCCACTTGCACTAGAGTCAATAATCCAGTTCACATCGATATGTGATTAACACTCAAGGTCACATCCCCATGTGACTAACACCCAAAGAGTTTACTAGAGTCAATAATCTAGTTCACATTACCATGTGATTAACACTCGATGAGTTTTGGGTTTGATCATGTTATGCTTGTGAGAGATGTTATAGTCAACGGGTCTGAATCTTTCAGATCCGTATGTACTTCGCAAATCTCTATGTCATCTTGTAGATGCAGCTACTACGCTATATTTGGAGCCATTTCAAATAACTGTTCCACTTGGAGCTATTCTAAATTGTTGCTCCATTATATGTATCTGGTGTCTCTACTCAGAGCTATCCGGATGGGTGTTAAGCTTGCATCGACGTAACCCTTTACGACGAACTCTTTTACCACCTCCATAATCGAGAAAATTCCTTAGTCCACTAGTTACTAAGGATAACTTTGACCGCTGTCCTGTGATCCATTCTTGGATCACTCTTGTACCCCTTGACTGACTCATGGCAAGGCACATTTCAGGTGCGGTACACAGCATAGCATACTGTAGGGCCTATGTCTTAAGCATAGGGGACGACCTTCGTCCTTTCTCTCTATTCTGCCGTGGTCGAGCTTTAAGTCTTAACTTCATACCTTACAACTCAGGCAAGAACTCCTTCTTTGACTGATCCATCTTGAACACCTTCAAGATCATGTTAAGGTATGTGCTCATTTGAAAGTACCATTAAGCGTTTTGATCTATCCTTATAGATCTTGATGCTCAATGTTGAAGTAGCTTAATCCAGGCTTTCTATTGAAAAATACTTTCCAAATAACCCTATATGCTTTCCAGAAATTCTACGTCATTTCTGATCCATAATATGTCAACAACATGCACTCATCAGAAATTCTATAGTGCTCCCACTCACTTCTTTGGAAATACAAGTTTCTCATAAACTTTGTATACACCCAAAACTTTGATCATCTTATCAAAGCATACACTCCAACTCCGAGATGCTTACTCCAGTCCTTAGAAAGATTGCTGGAGCTTTGCATACTTATTAGCATCTTTCAGGATTGACAAAACCTTCCGGTTGTATCACATACAACCTTTCCTCAAGAAAATCGTCGAGGAAACAATGTTTTGACATCCTATCTGCAAGATTTCATAAATAATGCAGTAATCACTAATATAATTCCAACAAACTCTTAACATCGCTATGAGTGAGAAAGTCTCATCGTAGTCAACTCCTTGAACTTGTCGGAAAACATTTTAACGACAAGTCGAGCTTTCTTGATGGTGATACTTACCATCATTGTCCGTCTTCCTTTTAAAATCCATCTGTAGTTAACAGCCTTACGACCATCGAGCCGTTCTGCCAAAGTCTACACTTTGTTTTCATACATGGATCCTCTCTCGGATTTTATGGCCTTGAGCCATTTATCGGAATCTGGGCCCACCATCGCTTCTCCATAGCTCGTAGGTTCATTGTTGTCTAGCAACATGACTTCCAAGACAGGATTACGTACCACTCTGAAGTAGTACGCATCCTTGTCATCCCACGAGGTTTGGGAGTGACTTGATCCGAAGTCTCATGATCAATATCATAAGCTTCCACTTCAATTGGTGTAGGTGCCATAGGAACAACTCTTTGTGCCCTGCTATACACTAGTTGAAGTGACGGTTCAATAACCTCATCAAGTCTCCACCATCCTCCCACTCAATTCCTTCGAGAGAAACTTTTCCTCGAGAAAGGACCCGATTCTAGAAACAATCCCTTATTGCTTTCGGATCTAAGACAGGAGGTATACCCAACTGTTTTGGGTGTCCTATGAAGATGCATTTATCCGCTTTGGGTTTGAGCTTATCAGCCTGAAACTTTTCACATAAGCGTCGCAGCCCCAAACTTTTAAGAAATGACAGCTTAGGTTTCTCTAAACCATAGTTCATACGGTGTCATCTCATCGGAATTACGTGGTGCCCTATTTAAAGTGAATGTGGTTGTCTCTAATGCCTAACCCATAAACTATCGTGGTAATTCGATAAGAGACATCATGGTATGCATCATATCCAATAGGGTGCAGTTATGATGTTCGGACACACCATCACACCATGGTGTTCCTGGCTGTATTGGTTGTGAAACAATTTCCACAACGTCTTAATTATGTGCCAAACTCGTAATTCAGATATTCATCTCTATGATCATATCATAGATCTTTTATCCTCTTGTCACGATGATCTTTCAACTTCACCCTGAAATTACTTGAACCTTTCAATAATTCAGACTCGTGATTCATCAAGTAAATATACTCAATATCTACTCAAATCATCTGTGAAGTAAGAACATAACGATATCCACTACACGCCTCAGCACTCATTGGACTGCATGCATCAAAATGTATTACTTCCAACAAGTTGCTTTCTAGTTCCATTTTACTGAAACCAAGGCTTTCAGTCATCTTGCCCATGTGGTATGATTTGCATGTCTCAAGTGATTCAAAATCGAGTGAGTCCAAATGGTCCATTTGCATGGAGTTTCTTCATGCATATACACCAATAGACATGGTTCGCATGTCTCAAACTTTTCAAAAACGAGTGAGCCCAAAGATCCATCAACATGGAGCTTCTTCATGTGTTTTATACCGATATGACTTACGTGGCAGTGCCACAAGTAGGTGGTACTATCATTACTATCTTTTGGCATGAACATGTGTATCACTACGATCGAGATTCAATAAACCATTCATTTTAGGTGCAAGACCATTGAAGGTATTATTCAAATAAACAGAGTAACCGTTATTCTCCTTAAATGAATAACCGTATTGCGATAGACATAATCCAATCATGTCTATGCTCAACGCAAACACCAATCTCGATGGTAGAGGGAGCGTGCGATGCTTGATCATATCAACACTGGAAACACTTCCAACTCATATCGTCAGCTCACCTTTAGCTAGTCTCCGTTTATTTCGTAGCTATTATTTCGAGTTACTAACACTTAGCAACCGAACAGGTATCTAATACCCTGGTGCTACTAGGAGTACTAGTAAAGTACACATCAACACAATGTATATCCAATATACTTCTATCGACCTTGCCAGCCTTCTTATCTACCAAGTATCTAGGGTAATTCTGCTCCAGTGGCTATTCCCCTTATTACAGAAGCACTTAGTCTCGGGTTTGGGTTCAACCTTGGGTTTCTTCACTAGAGCAGCAGCTGAATTGCCGTTTCATGAAGTATCCCTTCTTGCCCTTGCCCTTCTTGAAACTAGTGGTTTCACCGACCATCAACAATTGATGCTCCTTCTTGATTTCTACTTTTGTGGTGTCAAACATCGCGAATATCTCAAGGATCATCATATATGTCCCTGATATATCATAGTTCATCACGAAGCTCTAGCAGCTTGGTGGTAATGACTTCGGAGAAACATCACTATCTCATTTGGAAGATCAACTCCCACTTGATTCAAATGATTGTTGTACTCAGACAATCTGAGCACAAGCTCAACGATTGAGCTTTTATCCTTAGTTTGCAGGCTAAGAAAATTGTCGAAGGTCTCATACCTCTTGACGTGGGCACGAGCCTGAAATCCCAATTTCAGCCCTCAAAACATCTCATATGTTTCGCGACGTTTCAAAACGTCTTCGGTGCCTCAACTCTAAACCGTTTAACTGAACTATCATGTAGTTATCAAAATGTGTATGTCAGATGTCCGCAACATCCACAGACAACGTTCGAGGTTCAGCACACTGAGCGGTGCATTAAGGACATAAGCCTTCTATGAAGCAATGAGGACAATCCTCAGTTTATGGACCTAGTGCGCATAATTGCTACTATCAACTTTCAACTAAATTTTCTCTAGGAACATAACTAAATAGTAGAACTGAAGCGCGAGCTACCACATAATTTGCGAAGACCTTTTGACTATGTTCAGGATAATTAAGTTCATCTTATGAACTCCCACTCAGATAGACATCCCTCTAGTCATCTAAGTGATTACATGATCCGAGTCAACTAGGCCGTGTCCGATCATCACGTGAGACGGACTAGTCATCATCGGTGAACATCTTCATGTTGATCGTATCTGCCATACGACTCATGCTCGACCTTTCGGTCTCTTGTGTTCCGAGGCCATGTCTGTACATGCTAGGCTCGTCAAGTCAACCTAAGTGTTTCGCGTGTGTAAATCTTTCTTACACCCGTTGTATGTGAACGTTAGAATCTATCACACTCGATCATCACGTGGTGCTTCGAAACAACGAACTGTCGCAACGGTGCACAGTTAGGGGAAACACTTTCTCGAAATTATTATGAGGGATCATCTTATTTACTACCGTCGTTCTAAGTAAACAAGATGCAAAAACATGATAAACATCACATGCAATCAAATAATAGTGACATGATATGGCCAATATCATATAGCTCCTTTGATCTCCATCTTGGGGCTCCATGATCATCTTGTCACCGGCATGACACCATGATATCCATCATCATGATCTCCATCATCGTGTCTTCTTGAAGTTGTCTCGTCATCTATTACTTCTACTACTATGGCTAACCTTTAGCAATAAAGTAAAGTAATTACATGACGTTTATGTTGACACGCAGGTCATAAATAAATTAAGACAACTCCTATGGCTCCTGCCGGTTGTCATACTCATCGACATGCAAGTCGTGATTCCTATTACAAGAACATGATCAATCTCATACATCACATATATCATTCATCACATCCTTTTGGCCATATCACATCACATAGCATACCCTGCAAAAACAAGTTAGATGTCCTCTAATTGCTGTTTGCATGTTTTACGTGGCTGCTATGGGTTTCTAGCAAGAACGTTTCTTACCTACGCAAAAACCACAACGTGATATGCCAATTGCTATTTACCCTTCATAAGGACCCTTTTCATCGAATCCGATCCGACTAAAGTGGGAGAGACAGACACCCGCTAGCCACCTTATGCAACTAGTGCATGTCAGTCGGTGGAACCAGTCTCACGTAAGAGTACGTGTAAGGTCGGTCCAGGCCGCTTCATCCCACAATGCCACCGAATCAAGATTGGACTAGTAACGGTAAGCATATTGAACAAAATCAACGCACACAACTACTTTGTGTTCTAGTCGTGCATAGAAACTACGCATAGACCTAGCTCATGATGCCACTGTTGGGTTACGTAGCAATAATTCAAAATTTTCCTACGTGTCACCAAGATCAATCTATGGAGTCATCTAGCAACGAGGGAGGAGTGGATCTACATACCCTTGTAGATCGCGCGTGGAAGCGTTCAAGAGAACGGGGTTGATGGAGTCGTACTCGTCGTGATCCAAATCACCGATGATCCTAGCGCCGAACGGACGGCACCTCCGCGTTCAACACACGTACGGAGCAGCGACGTCTCCTCCTTCTTGATCCAGCAAGGGGGAGGAGAGGTTGATGGAGATCCAGCAGCACGACAGCGTGGTGGAAGTAGCGGGATCCCAACAGGGCTTCGCCAAGCGCTGCGGGAGGAGGGAGATGTGTCATGGGAGGGAGAGGGAGGCGACAGGGCTTAGGTTATGCTGCCCTCCCTTCCCCCCACTATATATAGGGCCAAGGGAGAGGGGGGGCGCAGCCTTTGGCCCTCCCTCCAAGGAAGGGTGCGGCCAAGGGAGGAGTCCCTCCTCCCCAAGGCACCTCGGAGGTGCCTTCCCCCTTTAGGACTCTTCCTTTCCCTCTTCTCTTGGCGCATGGGCCTCTTGGGGCTGGTGCCCTTGGCCCATATAGGCCAAGGCGCACCCCCTACAGCCCATGTGGCCCCCGGGGCAGGTGGCCCCACCCGGTGGACCCCCGGGACCCTTCTGGTGGTCCCGGTACAATACCGGTGACCCCGAAACTTGTCCCGATGGCCGAAATAGCACTTCCTATATATAATTCTTTACCTCCGGACCATTCGGGAACTCCTCGTGACGTCCGGGATCTCATCCGGGACTCCGAACAACATTCGGGTTACTGCATACTAATATCTCTATAACCCTAGCGTCACTGAACCTTAAGTGTGTAGACCCTACGGGTTCGGGAGACATGCAGACATGACCAAGATGACTCTCCGGTCAATAACCAACAGCGGGATCTAGATACCCATGTTGGCTCCCACATGTTCCACGATGATCTCATCGGATGAACCACGATGTCAAGGACTTAATCAATCCCGTATACAATTCCCTTTGTCTAGCGGTACGATACTTGCCCGAGATTCGATCGTCGGTATCCTGATACCTTGTTCAATCTCGTTATCGGCAAGTATCTTTACTCGTTTCGTAACACATCATCCCGTGATCAACTCCTTGATCACATTGTGCACATTATGATGATGTCCTACCGAGTGGGCCTAGAGATACCTCTCCGTTTACACGGAGTGACAAATCCCAGTCTCGATTCGTGCCAACCCAACAGACACTTTCGGAGATACCTGTAATGTACCTTTATAGACACCCAGTTACGTTGTGACGTTTGGCACATCCAAAGCACTCCTACGGTATCCGGGAGTTGCACAATCTCATGGTCTAAGGAAATGATACTTGACATTAGAAAAGCTTTAGCATACGAACTACATGATCTTGTGCTAGGCTTAGGATTGGGTCTTGGCCATCACATCATTCTCCTAATGATGTGATCCCGTTATCAACGACATCCAATGTCCATGGTCAGGAAACCGTAACCATCTATTGATCAACGAGCTAGTCAACTAGAGGCTTAGTAGGGACATGGTGTTGTCTATGTATCCACACATGTATCTGAGTTTCCTATCAATACAATTCTAGCATGGATAATAAACGATTATCATGAACAAGGAAATATAATAATAACTAATTTATTATTGCCTCTAGGGCATATTTCCAACAGTCCTCACCTCTCCCAAAGGCAACAAGCTTAGATATGTGCTGCAAATCCACTTTGCTGCCTCCAACAACGTTGCTGAATACGAAGCACTCATTCTCGTGCTCTGGCTTGCCAAGGAAATCGGCATTCGCCAGATCCTGTATTATGGAGACTCTGACTTGGTGGTCCAGCAGTCGTTAGGCGACTGGGACGCCAAAGATGCAAACATGGCAAGCTACTGCTTCAACGTCCAGCAACTCAACGGATACTTTAAAGGGTGCGAGTTCCTACATGTGCCAAGAAATGACAATGAGCAAGCAGATGCCTTGGCACGAATCGGCTCCACCCGACAAGCAATACCAGCCGGCGTCGCCCTGCAACGCCTCCTTAAGCCATCTGTCAAGCCATCGCCGGAGTCAGATTCCATCTTCGTGCTGGCTCCTCCTGAAGCAGTCGGATCCGACTTGAGGACCCCAGCAGCCGACACGGGGAATTCGGCAGGCGGCCCGGTGACTGCAGCAGCCGCACCCAGCCCGGGGACTTCAGAACCCAGCCCGGGGACTGCAGCAGTCGGCCCGGGGACTTCATCAATTCAGCAAGCGACAATCGACTCCAACCCGCCGCCTCTTGGCCCAACCGCTCTCGTGCAAGTTGTAGTCCTAGCAGTCGAAGAAATAGCAACACCTTCATGGGCGCAGCCCATCCTCAACTTTCTGGTGAACAAAGAGCTGCCGACTGATGAGATCTCGGCCCGGCAAGTCCAACACCGGGCAGCAGCGTACACCATTGTCAACAGAGAACTTGTGAGGCGCAGTGTCACGGGCGTGTACCAGCGCTGTGTAGAGCCAGAGCAAGGTCAAGCAATCCTCAAAGATATCCACCAAGGCGAGTGTGGCCACCACTCGGCTTCAAGAGCTCTTGTTGCCAAAGCTTTCCGCCATGGGTTTTTCTGGCCGACTGCTCTAGAAGACGCCAAAGGCTTGGTCCAGAAATGCAAAGGGTGCCAGAAGTTCCGCTCTAAGCCTCATTAGCCGGCTTCTGCACTCAAGACTATCCCCATTGCCTTTCCCTTCATTGTCCAGGGGCTGGATATGGTGGGAACATTCAAGACAGCATGCGGCAGCATGACTCATCTGCTTGTCACGGTGGACAAGTTCACCAAGTGGATAGAAGTAAAACCAATCAAGAAGTTGAATGGTCCAACTGCTGTGACTTTCATCGCCGACATCACCATCCGGTATGGCATACCACACAGCATCATCACCGACAATGGCACAAACTTTGCCAAAGGCACCTTGGCTCGTTTCTGCATGATGTAGGGCATCCAACTGGACTTAGCATCCGTTGCCCATCTGCAGTCAAATGGCCAAGTGGAGCGGGCAAATGGCCTCATTTTGTCCGGCATCAAGCCCCGACTAATCGATCCTCTGGAGCGCTCGGCCGGCTGTTGGCTCGACGAGCTGCCGGCCGTCTTGTGGAGCCTGCGCACAACTCTGAACAAATCAACCAGCTTCATGCCCTTCTTCCTTGTCTACAGGGCCGAAGTCGTCATCCCGACGGACATAGAATTCAACTCCCCTCGAGTCACCATGTACACCGCAGAAGAGGCAAAAAAAGCACGAGAAGACAGCGTCGATCTACTAGAAGAGGGCCGGCTGCTGGCACTCAGCCGGTCCACCATCTACCAACAGAGTCTACGCTGGTACTACAACCGGAAGGTCAAGCCAAGATCCTTCCAAGAGGGAGACCTTGTGCTCCGGCTGATCCAGCGAACAGCCTGCCAACACAAGCTCTCGGCACCATGGGAAGGCCCCTTCATCATTGGCAAGGTGTTGGGCAACGACTCCTACTACCTGATCGATGCTCAGAAGCCTCGAGCACACAAAAGAGATGACTCCGGCAAGGAGACGGAACGACCATGGAATGCAAACCTCCTCCGAAGGTTTTACAGTTAACGCAATATGTACCAACCCAACTTTTTTATTAAGTATGAAGACTCCGGGTCTCCCGAGAAGAAGCTCGAGGATTGCCCTCCTTTATCTATATGATAAGTATTATGCCTATGAATGTGTTAGTCCGCTTGGCACCGGATTCGACCGGTCAACCCGGGGGCTCGCCGCCTTGTACTATGTAATGCTTCCAACAGCCGGACAAGTAATGTGTTGGCACTTAAGCCCTCTCCCGCCAAAGCCGTAGCTCGCAGAGCGGCTACCCGGTAGGCAGGAGTCAAAGGCAGGAAAGGGTGCCCACATGAAAAATGGCTAAGGACCCAAAAGCATGTGCATAGTTCAAGCCGGCTCGCCGCCTCACCAACTGGCTGCCGCTCAGCTGGCCGGCCGACTTCTACTTAATTTGCTAAAACGCTCTAGTCGGCTAAGTACTTGCCTTCCCAAAGTGGCTAAGTACTTGACCTAGCCACAATCCGCAAAGCGGCTGTCCGGCTGGCAAGACGGCAACTGAGGGAGGGCGGCAAAGGAAAAAGGCCACAGAGCAGAAAGCAAGAGGAGATAGAACTCGGAAAAAATATTTACATAACAAAAGGCCCTTGGCCAACATTCAACAGAAGTTTGAAGTACACCCCACGGGTGGAATTGTGCGAAGCTAATAAAGTTTGTCGAGACTGATAAGTAGGTAAAAACAAAGATAAATTGGCAGCCTAGGGAGAAGCAGACGGGTTCGGCGGAACGGTGGAGTCGGTGGTGCCGGTTGGTGGAGCGGCTGGCTGGTCAATCACCGCTTAGTTGCCTTCAGCAGAAGTCGGCTCGCTCTGGCATGGCTCGTTGCTGGAGGCGCGGTCGAGCTGAGGCTGGCCGTCCACTTCAACCTCTGGCGCTTCCTCTTCACCTTCCCCCTCGTCCTTGTCTTCTCCCTCGTCGCTGAAGTCGATCACTTCGACCGAGTCCTCGCCATCCTCCGGGTTCAGCCCGAACCACTCTAGTGGCACCTCGACACCATTCTCAGCCAGCTCCGGGACGAAGACGTTGGTGTTGGTGTACTCGGCGATCGCCGCCTCCCGCTTGGTGAGATCACGCTCCACCGCCACCAGCTCCTCCTGGGCCTCCTGTCGAAACATGGTCAATTGGGCTAGATCTAGCCCAGGGTACCACGCCTTGACAAACTCCAGGGCCCGGCGTGCGCCAGCCCGGGCCGAGGAGCCCTTCCAAGCCTCTAGACGCCCGGCCGCCACTTCTAGCCAGTCGGCGGTCCGGCTGGGAGTGCGCAGCGCCGGCATGTCTGTCCACAAGGCGGAGATCGCCTGGCTCTGACGCGCTGAAGGCGGCGCAGCATCCGATCAGTCAGCCGAAGGTGGACCTGGATGCTAAGGAGCTACTCACTAAGGGATCGGGGGGCATCGGCAGCAATCTGCGCTCCTTCCGCCCTCCGTTCCTCGCGATAGGCCTCGATGGCCTGGTTGGCGGTGCCGGAGTGGCCAGGGAAGAAGTCAGCATGATCAGAAAGCAAGTGAGGCAGAAGCCAGAAGCTAGAGGCCGGCCTGGTCGGCAGCCGACAAATCAAAGAAAGAAGAAGGAAGAAGCTTACCATCAACCATGTCTTTGATCTCACCAAAGCCGACAGTCAGCATGGCCTCCTTATCAGTCCAGGCGAGCGTTCGGTCTCGAACTCTGCAAGGAGACCGGACTCCTTCGCCTCCGTCTCCTTCTGAGCCGTCTTGAGAAGCTCCGCCTGCTCCGCCAGCTGCGTGGCCAACTGGTCATGCTCTTCGGCTAACTTGCTGCACTCCTCCTCCTTGGCGTGCAAGGCGGTCTCGGCTTCACCAACCTGCTGCTATAGGGAAATGTTGGCCTCTGCAAGAAGGGAGAAAGGAAAAGGCGTCACTGGCCAACGGAAAAGAAGAACAGTTGCCGGGGAGATCTGGCCCGAGTGCTTAGCAGTTTGCCCGAATCTCAGGGACTACAGCCCGCGGGTGCGCCAGAGCGCCCCCGCAGAGAAAAGAAACAAGGACTTACTCCGGCTCTCCGACAAGTCGACAACCCGTTGGTCCAGCTCTCGGACGTTGGAGTTGAAGGCGACTGCGCGGAGGTTGTGATAGTCCTATAACGAAGATAACAGATGCAGTTAGTACTCGGAGCTCGCCAAATTAAAAGCTCCAAGCCGCCTGCTCGGCAGCCGGCCCGAAGCTCGGGGACTACACTAAGCGGGTGCGCTGGCATGCCCCCACAAAGAAGTAAAGAAATTCAAGAGTCAAAGATGAAGAAGCATACCTAGATGGCTGCTCGCGACTCCAGGAACGCCTGGTTACACCGCTTCAGGGCATCGACTTCAGCTCGAAGCTTGCCTTGGACGTCCAGGATCGCCTGGTTCAAGGGGCCCGTCCCGCCTCCTCGCACCCAGTCGGCGGGCGCAGTGCTGGTCGCCTCGGCGTTCGGGATTGATGAGCTCGTGACACCGACTTCTAGCGGGCGTAGTGCTGAAGCTGCCTTTGCAAACCGGCGGCGCGATGGTGTGCGGACCTCAGGAGTTGGGCCCGTTACCATCTCGCTGCCGGCTAGTGGCACTGGCGGGTCGGCTGGCCGCTTGTCCTACGCTCCTTCGGATGGCGGTGCTGGAGGCATGACTATGACCGACATGGCGACGTTGCCGCCCTCCCTCTCCTTGACTGGGTGATCGTCGCTGGCACCCCCAGTCGGCGCCACAAACTCTGGCGGTGGCGGTGCGGAGTTTAGGGGGACGACGAAGACCGGCTCCTGGCGGCGCACGGCTTCCTGAAGCTGCTTCTTCGCGGCAGCATCGGCCTCGACATCCGCCAGCTTCTTCAGCGCGGCGGCCTCCGCCTTGTCCGCCTCCGCCTTCTCCCGACGGGCGGCTTCCTGCTCCTTGCGCACCTCAGGCGCGTTTTGCTCCCGCGCCTCCCGGAGGTCGACCGCGGGATCGATTCGCCGGCTGGTGGTGGAGGCCTCCGCCGACCTGATAACGGAGGCGGCGGCCGACTTTCTTGAGTGAGAGCGGAGCCCTAAATTAAGAAGACAAGGAGAAGGAGCTCAGATAAAATCAACAAGAAAGGAAGGCACGAGAAAAAGATACTTACGCCGACACTATGGGGGGCGCCTTCGGGAGTTTTTGGAACTTGGCCGCCTTCGCGGCGGCTTCCTTCCGCCTGGTCGCGGAGGTCGGATTCTTGGCCTTCTTCGGCGCGCTGCCGAACAAGGGGACGCTCTGTTTATGCTTTCTCATACCGCCTCGGCCAGAGGGCTCAGCGGAGCAGCCCGCGTCCGCCTTGCCGGCGCCTCGTGAAGGGCGTGGCTCCTCCTCCTCTTCCCCGAAGTCGTCCGGCCACGACTCGACGCCGACCCTTCTTCGGAGCCGCCTGCTCCATAGACGCTGCCTATGGCGTCATCTTCCAAGGCGGCCGCCCCCATGTCGGGGTCGTCCACGTCGCTTACAGCTCAGCCCGGTAGGTAGGGGCCACCCGCCCCCACAACAGCGTCCATCGCCTCAGACATGAAGATCTGTTTCGAGAAGCAAGAGGTCGGCCGGTCGAATCAATAAGGTGGAATCAAGATAAAACACAGAAGAGGGAAAATATTGAAGAGCTTACGGCAGGCGGCGGGTCCATGCGGGAGTACGACTGCTTGCCGAATTGCTAGGACCCATCCAGCTTGAGGTCGGAGATCTCGTTTACCAAGTTTGCCACCTCGGCAGCCGACAACTCCTTGGTACTCAGCCAGCACGGGTCGCGGTGCCCGCTCATCCGGCAGATCAAGTGAGGCCAGCCTTGGAGCGGGAGAACCCGGCGGGCGATAAAGGCGGCAAGCAAGTCGGACGCTCTGAGGCCTTCGGCTTTGACCAGCGCCCAGAGTCGACTGATGGCGGCGACGCCGTCTAGCGACACCGGCTTCGGCTTGTAGCCCCAGTTGGCCCGAGGCTCAGCCGGTGGGCCGGCTTCATAGGCCGGCAGGTTGAGGAAGTCGACGGCCGGGTCGACGTTCTCCACATAGAAGTAAGATTGCTGCCACATCTTGACCGACTGTGGCAGCTTGATGGAGGGGAAGGCGTTCCTTGGAGACGGACGGCGCACGCCGACGAAGGCACCGCACTGAGCAGCCACCTCCTGGACTGAGGTGCCCAACTTGGTGTAGAAGAACGCTCCCCACAACTCCATGGTGGGGAGAATGCCGAGGTAGCCTTGACACATCGTGACGAAGGTGGAGAGAAGCATCATGGTATTGGGCGTGATGTGGTGAGGTTGGAGATGGTAGAAGTCGAGGAACAAGTGAAGGAAGCCGCTCGCCGGCAGGCCAAAGCCACGGATGAAGTGCGAGCGGAAGACGACCCGCTCTCCCTCCCCCAGCGTCGGCGAAATCTCCCCCTCAGGAGGCACGTGCGCCTTCACATAGCCAGCGCCAGGAAGGCACCGCGTGTCGCGGAGGAAGGCGATGTGGTCGTCATTGAAGTTCGACCCGTCCCAGTCTCCTCCCCGCTCGCACGCCATGAAGAGCTTGGCGAGGCAAATGGCGCGGCGGAGGAGCCGGGATCGCAGCAGGGCCGAGAAGGGCTCGGGGTGGAAGAGCTCGACGGAAGCGACGGCGGCAGCACTCCGGCGGAGCTCGAGGGTGCTGTGGCGAGAGGAGGAAGAAAGACGCAAGAGTAGGGGCAGGAGGGCGCGCGTGCTTCGCCGCTTCCCCTCTTCCCCCTACTTATAGCCGTCGAGCTACGAAGCCGAGGGGGCGAGCGTGGGGATCGTGGGATTAACTGTGCCCACGACCTCACGCCCCCTCATTTATCGCGCGATTTACCACGCGTGGTAACTCCGCGGGGAAGCTCAACCGGCCGCCTCAGCCGCGGTGGATCCGCTCGCGTGCTGAGGCCCGGTAGTGGCCGGCCCAGCCTGCTGTCACGTCCCATCATGCGCGTGGGCTGGCAGGCTGGCCCGGTTTGTTGACGTCAAGTGGCGTGCCCACAGCAGGCGGCGGGCTTGGAGGCTTTGCTAATAATCCACTTGGTTCTTGTCGTCACGTTCAAAGTTTTTGATGAGTCCGACTGGCGGTGGCCGACTCCCTCCACTCGGCACGCTAGGAGTCGGACGAGGATTCATACCAGGGCACTAGCTCGGAGGAGGAAACTGTTGAGGCTTCTCGGCTGATCAGCTGCGACGCCTCACCAGCTTCTGGGACTACTTTCGGAGTAACGGGCCACGGGTAGCCTAACCCGAGTCCCTGAGCCTTTCAAGACATCGGGGCTGGCTGTGCCCCTCAAAGGCACCAAGAATAAGTGCCTCCTTCTGGTGGCCGGCTGTCCCAAGTGGCCGGCTGCCGGAAGGTGGTCGAGTTCAAGAAGGCGGCTACAAGACGGGCTGACTTCCCGCGGGCAACCTCCAGAGAGGCCGGCTCCTAGCAGGCGGCCCACCGCACCCTTGGAGTCTGCGCTCCCATTTAAGAAGACGAGACGGGGTGAGGCTACAGTATAGCCCATCCCCCCATATCTAGGGCCGGACGTGGCCACAGTACTCCGTACAGATAGAGATCTCTGCCTGTACGTGGCACTATTGCCACTCCATCCCTGACGTCCCTGCTGGCAGGCGAGGCCCTGTTCCCACGACGACCTGTCGATACGGCCTGCAGGTGGCGGGCCCTACTGGACAGTGAGAGCCCAGAAGTCGGCGGAGGCCGGACCAGTCGGACCTGAGGGAGGCCGGCTCCTGGCAGGCGGCTCATTCCTCCCTCGAGGTCCGCGCGCCATTAACCAGATGACACCCAGAGTGGCTACAGTGATCTCCCACCAGGCGGCGGGACTGTAGCCACGCTCCCTAGACCAAGCATGCGTCATTAGCACCACGGCTACAGTGATCAGCAGCCGACAGGACCCGCGAGCGGCGGGACCGGCCTGTCGGCTCCGTACCGGACCAGTTGGCGGGGCCCACCAGGCGTCGGGTCCCAGCCGTCGACGGAGAAGCCGGCGACCACAGACACTGACAACCGGGCCCTACACCCAGCTTGATTACCATTGTACCCCTGGGGGTAGGCCTATATAAACCCCCCAGGGCACCCATGCAAAGGGTTCCCAACCTGTTAGAACTAGACTCATACTTAGAGGAAGGAGAGAGCATGCCTGCCTTCTTCTACCTCTAGCATACAGCTCGAGGAGCACCATTGTACTCACTAGTGCCTTAGTGATCATGCGGAGACCCCACAGAGCAGGATTAGGGGTGTTATATATCTCCTAGGATACCACCATAGTACCGAACGCGAATCATATGAACGTGATGAAAACTAGCTTGATGATAATTCCCATGTGTTCTCGGGAGTGCTTTCCTTCATATAAGAATTTGTCCAGGCTTGTCCTTTGCTACAAAAAGGATTGGGCCATCTTGTTGCACCTTATTTACTTTTATTACTTGCTACTCATTATAAATTACCTTATCACAAAACTATCTGTTACCGATAATTTCAGTGCTTGCAGAGAATACCTTACTGAAAACTGCTTATCATTTCCTTCTGCTCCTCGTTGGGTTTGACACTCTTACTTATCGAAAAGCTACGATAGATCCCGTACACTTTTGGGTCATCAAGACTCTTTTCTGGCGCCTTTGCCGGGGAGTGAAGCGCCTTTGGTAAGGAAAAATTTATATAGTGTGCTGAAATTTACTGTCACTTGTTACTATGGAACATAATCCTTTGAGGGGTTTGTTCGGGGTATCTTCACCTCGTCCGGAACCACAATTATCTACCCCTCAACCTACTGAACCTACTAAAAATGTTTACTTTGAAATTCCTTCGGATATGATAGAGAAACTGCTAGCTAATCCTTCTACAGGAGATGGAACATTGCATCCCGATTTACACTTAATCTATGTGGATGAAGTTTGTGGATTATTTAAGCTTGCAGTTTGCCCAAGGATGTTATCAAGAAGAAGGTATTCCCTTTATCTTTGAAGGGATATGCATTGACATGGTATATGCTATGTGATGATATGGGGTCATGGGACTACAAACGATTGAAATTGGAATTTCACCAGAAGTTTTATCCTATGCATCTTGTTCATCGTGATCGTAATTATATATATATAATTTTTGGCCTCGCGAAGGAGAAAGCATTTCTCAAGCTTGGGGGATTCTTAAGTCAATGTTATATTCATGCCCCAATCATGAGCTCTCAAGAGAAATGATTATTCAAAATTTTTATGCTCGGCTTTCTCTTAGTAATCGCTCCATGCTCGATACTTCTTGTACTGGATCTTTTATGATGAAGACTATTGAATTCAAGTGGGATTTATTGGAAAGAATTAAATGAAACTGTAAATATTGGGACCTCGATGAAGGTAAGGAGTCAGGTATAACACCTAAGTTTGATTGTGTTAAATCTTTTATGGATACCGATCCATTTCATGAATTTAGCACTAAATATGGACTTGACTCTGAGATAGTAGCTTCCTTTTGTGAATCCTTTGCTACTCATGTTGATATCCCTAAGGAGAAGTGGTTTAAATATAATCCTCCCATTGAAGTAAAAGTAGTTGCACCTATTAAAGTTGAAGAAAAGACTATCACTTATAATGATCCTGTTGTTCCTACTGCTTATGTTGAGAAACCACCTTTCCCTGTTAGAATAAAGGATAATGTTAAAGTTTCAACTGTAGTCAACAAAAGTAATATTAGGACATACAAACCCCCTTAGCAAGTTAAAGTTGAACCTAATATTTCTATGGTTAAAGATCCCTTGGCCGATAATATTGATGGGCAGGTTATTTACTTCTGTGATGAGACTGCTAGAATTGCTAGACCTGATACTAAAAATAAACATAGACCTATTGGGCATGCCTATTATTTCTGTTAAAATAGGAGATCATTGCTATCATGGCTTATGTGATATGGGTGCTAGTGCAAGTGCAATACCTCATTCCTTATACAAAGAAATTATGCATGATATTGCACCTGCTGAGATAGAAGATATCGATGTTACCATTAAGCTTGCCAATAGAGATACTATTTCACCAATTGGGATTGTTAGAGATGTTTAAGTCTTGTGTGGGAAGGTTAAATATCCTGTTGATTTTCTTGTTCTTGGTTCCCCACAAGATAGCTTTTGTCCCATTATATTTGGTAGACCCTTCTTCAATACTGTTATTGCTAAGATAGACTGCAATAAAGATATTGTTTCTGTTAGTTGAGGGGATATGCCTGATGTGTTTAATTTTGCTAAGTTTCGTAGACAACCCCGTGATGAGGAATTGCCTAGTAAAGATGAAATTATTGGTCTTGCTTCTATGGCTGTGCCTCCTACTGATCCTTTAGAACAATATTTACTAGACCATGAAAATGATCTATTCATGAATGAAAGAAGGGAAATGGATGAAGTATTCTTTAAACAGGGACCTATTCTGAAACATAGCTTGCCTGTTGAAATCCTAGGGGATCCTCCTCCACCCAAGGGTGATCCAGTGTTTGAGCTTAAACCATTACCTGATACTCTTAAATATGCTTATCTTGATGAAAAGAAGATATATCCTGTTATTATTAGTGCTAACCTTTCAGAGAAGGAGGAAGAAAAATTATTGAAAACTCCGAAGAAGCACCGCACTGCTATTGGATATACTCTTGATGATCTTAAAGGCATTAGTCCCACTCTATGTCAACACAAAATAAATTTGGAGAAATATGCCAAACCAGTTATTGATCACCAACGATGGCTGAATCCTAAGATTAAAGAAGTGGTAAGAAAGGAAATATTAAAGCTCCTTGAGGCAGGTATAATTTATCCCGTTACCCATAGTCAGTGGGTAAGTCATGTGCATTGTGTCCCTAAGAAGGGAGGTATTACAGTCGTTCCTAATGATAAAGATGAATTGATTCCGCAAAGAACTATTACAGGTTATAGGATGGTAATTGATTTCCGCAAATTAAATAAAGCTACTAAAAAAGATCATTACCCTTTGCCTTTCATTGATCAAATGCTAGAAAGATTATCCAAACATACACATTTTTTCTTTCTAGATGGTTACTCTGGTTTCTCTCAAATACCTTTGTCAGCTGACGATCAAGAAAATACTACTTTTACTTGCCCTTTCGGTATCTTTGCTTATAGATGTATGCCTTTTGGTTTATGTAATGCACCTGCTACCTTTCAAAGATGCATGATGGCTATATTCTCTTACTTATGTGAAAAGATCTGTGAAGTTTTCATGGATGATTTCTCTTTTTATGGATCCTCTTTTGATGATTGCTTGAGAAACCTTGATCGAGTTTTGCAGAGATGTGAAGAAACTAACCTTGTCTTGAATTGTGAGAAGTGCCACACTACTAGGGAAAAGCCTAGAAGCAGCGCGAGTTTTAGGCCTATCAGTAGCGCAGGGCGATGCGCTACTGATAAGGCGCTACAGCTAACGTATAGGAGTAGCGTGCCTCCGCCCACGCTACTGATAAATCGACTTAGTAGTAGTGACTTCCCGGAGGAGCACTACTTGTAATTAGTAGTAGCACTTCTCCCTGCCCGCGCTGCTACTATTATTTCCTATTTTATTTCTTTTTTATTTCATGTTGTATTCATACACCTTTACACAAGTTTTCATACAACAGGAATTTAGAAATTGTTTTTACATCATAATGAGTTATTACATCACGGGGTGAAAGAACCGTGGACTAGTTTCAAGTGGATGGACATCCACTTGAAACTAATCTGTGGTTCTTTCACCCAATGATATAATAAATATCATCATCATCATATCATTAACAACTTATCATCATAATACATCATTGTCATATAACACCTCCTCAAGATCGTCGTTTTCATCAATGAGTATCACATAGCAAATTGGTCACTAGTCGTAATCACAAGTACTCCTCATCATCAACTTAATGTTACTTACAAAAACCTCCTTGCCTTTCGCTTAATGTTACTTCCAAGAACCTCCTTGCGAACGTCCAAACATTTTTTCCATTCTTTGATTAGGCATGTGTTCACCGGTTTTAGAAATCCGATATGCATAGGTGAGCTCCTTAGATTGACCTGGCTGTATGTTCAGAACTGCAAGGCGACCATTCTGATACATCAGATGAGGCACACAATCCATCGGGATTTTCTGTTGAAAAACATAGTAATAACTTCGTAGTTAGCAATGATGTACTAGTTTAAGAAGTATGCAAAAGATGCACGGATGTCGTAATAGTAAAAAATCTTACCAGAGTATCTCCATAGAAGTTACTGTGGTTCAACAGATGCACTAGTGGCACGTATTCACCATAATTTGGAGGAGTTCGATAATAGGTATTGTAATTCTCAAGATAAGTACAATAAGCAATCAGATGACTTTTCTCCTTATAAGTTAATTCGGAGCCATAAGTGTAGTGGGTTTTGTCTACCATCTTCTGCACATTCTTTGAAGATTCAAAATAAGCTGTCAATGGAAATAAGCTGTCAACTATTTTGAAATCAATATAAATTAGTTAATAACTATGTTTGAGAAACTCACATTGCGGTAGAATCGGAAGCGTATCAACAAGGACCCAAATGTCCATATTGTCTTGCTCGATGTCATGATCACCAAGATCCATGGTGACAATCATACCCTCATAAAAACCATACATTTTGCAAAGTGCTTCCCAATTTTGGCAACCAAAATGGGTTACGCTCTGAGAATTGTACAGATTTACTTCAAAATTGATATCATGATGGGTCCTTAGGTGTATTTTAGTTGTTTGAAAATTTTCATGGTCTTCAAAACCCATCATCTCCAAGACATAGCGTCTTGCATGGCATGTGATAAGCTAGTCGAATTGTAAAAGATGAAAATTAGACATTGAAATAGTTGAAATCATGCTTAATTACGAAAAAACACTTGTCGTTGTTGCGTACCATTTCAACATCAAAGGCCTCCTCGAGCTTAATGCTGAAGCGCCGATCTTTGTCCAGCTCAACGAACCTGTCGCACATACCTCGATCGTCGTGGCACCAGCTGCACTCCCCCGGGAGACTGTCGTCATCCGAGTACGACATTTCCTACGTTCATAATTCAAAGATTAAACTTGTACAATTAAATATATGTACTAAAAAAACCTAAATTAGATCATTATTTTTTGAGAAAATCCAGGCCACTCGATATTTCCTACATATTCTAGCACAAGTCATGCCAGAATTCACGGAAAAATCCGGCATGACCTTTGCTAAAATAGGACATATCGAGCGCCTGAAATTTGCCGGAACGGAAATTAATCAACACTCTGGCAAAACATAGGCCACTCGGAGGTGTAAACTGAACATGAATAGCCACTTGGGCAACCACATATCCTATTTGAGCAACACAAGATATACATGGATATTTGGCTGGTCTCACCTCGATGTCGGAGGGGGTCGGTGATGGGGACGACAGCGGGGATGATGGAGGGGCTCCTTGATTTCTGCAAAAGCAAAAACCGTATAAGTTATCACCAATACATCCCGAATAATTGCTTAAACTAAAAAATAACAACAAATATGACATGTTCAACTAGTTTTATTAATTCAACTAGTTCTTACTAAATATAAACTTACTATAAATAGAAAAAAACTAGTTCTTTCTAAAAATAAAGTAGTTCAACTAGTTATATTAATTATCTTACTAAAAATACATTAGTTCTATTAATTCAACTAGTTTATCAATTTACTTACTAAACTAGTTCAACTACAACTAAAGTAGTTCAACTAGTTTATTAATTTACTTACTAATTAATTTAAACAATTACTAAAAACAGTAAAAATAAACTACATTATACAATAGTTAACTAGTACCATCACTACTACTAATTAACATCTACTACTGCTAAAAATCATTATCTATGAACCGTAAATTAACATCTACTACTACTAAAAAACATCTAGTACTAACTAAGCAGAGAGAACGAGGGTGGGGGAGCGGTGGGGGGCTTACAGAGAGGGGAGAGACGATGGCGGGGAGGTGCTCGGCGACGGAGAGGTAGGGCGGCGAGCGCGGGCTCAGGATCGGGAGGCGGCGGCGGGGTTGGGGGAGGCGGCGGCAACGGTGAGGTCGAGAGCGGCGGTGAGGTCGAGAGTGGAGGGGGTGGGGGAGGCGGCGGCGACGGTGAGGTCAAGAGCAGCGGCGGGTGGCAGCGGTGAGGTTGACGGTGACCTTGGGCGGCGGCTGTGAGGGCAGGCTCGGGCTCGGGCGGCGGCGACAAAGGAGTAGGGGAACAGTGGGGGGGGGGGGGAGGAGGACTTAGCGAAATTTTGAGCGGGCGGGTGGTTAAGTCGAACTAGCAGCAGCGCACTTCAGGAAATGCGCTATAGCTAAAGTAGTTATAGCGCGTTTTCAGGAAAAACGCTACTACTAAGTCTAAGCACGCATCAAAAATAAACGTTGGTCATCATTGATCTTTTTGTGTAGAATCTGAATAGTCAACATATTTAAGGTGGTAAACACCTTGTTCGCTTAGCAGTATGGGACTAAACTTAATTAGGTGCAACACTTAGCAGCAGCGAGTTTTGCAGAAACATGCTGCCACTAAGTACTTTAGCAGCAGCGCGTCCAGGGAAGGGCGCTACTACTATATCTAGCCTGGGGGCAAATCCGTGGAAATTATAGTAGTAGCGCTTGTTTCACCTAGAGCGCTACTGCTATCTAGTTATTAGTAGCGCAGTTCCTTTAAGCTTGCTACTGCTAGTTAGCAGTAGCGCCTGTTTTAAACCGCGCTGCTGCTAAGATTCTGTGTATAATGTTTTCCCTAGTAGTGCCACTTTATGGTTAATGAAGGTATTGTCTTGGAGCATAAAATTTCTGAAAGAGGTATTGAAGTTGACAAAGCTAAAGTTGATGCTATTGAAAAGATGCCGTGTCCCAAGGACATCAAAGGTATAAGAAGTTTCCTTGGTTATGCCGGTTTTTATAGGAGGTTCATTAAGGACTTCTCAAAAATTTCCCGGCCTCTGACTAACCTATTACAAAAAGATATTCCTTTTGTCTTTGATGATGATTGTGTAGAAGCATTTGAAATACTTAAGAAAGCCTTGATTTCTTCACCTATTGTTCAGCCACCTGATTGGAATTTACCCATTGAAATCATGTGTGATGCTAGTGACTATGTTGTAGGTGCTGTTCTAGGACAAAGAGTTGATAAAAAAATAAATGTTATTCAATATGCTAGTAAAACTCTAGACAATGCCCAGAGAAATTATGCTACTATTGAAAAGGAATTCTTAGCAATTGTATTAGCTTGTGATAAGTTCAGACCTGATATTGTTGATTCTAAAGTAACTATTCACACTGATCATGCTGCTATTAAATATCTTATAGAAAAGAAAGATGCTAAACCAAGACTTATTAGATGGGTTCTCCTGCAACAAGAATTTGATTTGCATATTATTGATAGAAAGGGAGCTGAGAATCCCGTTGCAGACAACTTGTCTAGGTTAGAGAACGTTCTTGATGACCCACTACCTATTGATGATAGCTTCCCCGATGAAAAATTAGCTGTCATAAATGCTTCTCGCACTGCTCCATGGTATGCTGATTATGCTAATTACATTTTTGCTAAATTTATACCACCTAGTTTCACATACCAGTAAAACAAAAAGTTCTTCTATGATTTAAGACATTACTTTTGGGATGACCCACACCTTTATAAAAAAGGAGTAGATGGTGTTATTAGACGTTGTGTACCTGAGCATGAACAGGAACAGATCCTACACAAGTGTCACTCTGAGGCTTATGGAGGACACCATGCTGGAGATAGAACTGCACATAAGGTATTGCAATCCGGTTTTTATTGGCCTACTCTCTTCAAGGATGCCCGTAAGTTTGTCTTATCTTGTGATGAATGTCAAAGAATTGGTAATATTAGTAGACGTCAAGAAATGCCTATGAATTATTCACTTGTTATTGAACCATTTGATGTTTGGGGCTTTGATTATATGGGACCGTTTCCTTCCTCTAATGGGTATACACATATTTTAGTTGTTGTTGATTACGTTACTAAGTGGGTAGAAGCTATTCCAACTAGTAGTGCTGATCATAACACCTCTATTAAGATGCTTAAAGAAGTTATTTTTCCGAGGTTTGGAGTCCCTAGATATTTAATGACAGATGGTGGTTCACATTTTATTCATGGTGCCTTTCGTAAAATGCTTGCTAAGTATGATGTTAATCATAGAATTGCATCTCCATATCACCCACAATCTAGTGGCCAAGTAGAACTTAGCAATAGAGAGCTTAAATTAATTTTGCAAAAGACTTTTAATAGATCTAGAAAGAATTGGTCCAAGAAACTTGATGATGCATTATGGGCTTATGGAACTGCATATAAAAATCCTATGGGTATGTCTCCGTATAAAATGGTTTATGGTAAAGCATGTCACTTACCTCTCGAATTAGAACGTAAGGCATATTGGGCCATTAAAGAGCCCAATTATGATTTTAAACTTGCCGGTGAGAAGAGGTTATTTGACATTAGCTCACTTGATGAATGGAGAACCCAGGCTTATGAAAATGCCAAGCTGTTTAAAGAAAAAGTTAAAAGATGGCATGACAAAAGGATACAAAAGCGTGAGTTCAGTGTAGGTGATATGTATTGTTATACAACTCCCATTTAAGATTTTTTTGCAGGCAAACTTCTCTCTAAATGAGAAGGCCCTTACGTTATCGAGGAGGTCTATCGTTCCGGTGCCATAAAAATCAACAACTTCGAATGCACAAATCCAAGGGTGGTGAACGGTCAAAGAATAAAACATTATATCTCAGGTAATCCTACAAATGTTGAAACTAATGTTATTGAAACCATAACCCCGGAGGAATACATAAGGGACACTTTCCAGAACATTTTAGACTCTGAAAAGGAATAGGTACGTGGTACCGTAAGTAAACCGACTCCAAAACAGTTCTAATGGCAATTTTTCTCCGTTTTGGAATACTTAAGAAAATAGGAAAATAAGAAGCAAACCGGAAAGGACACGAGGCTTCCATGAGGGTGGAAGGCGCGCCCTACCCCCTGGGCGCGCCCCCTGCCTCGTGGGCACCTCGTGTGCTCTCCGGACTCTGTTTTCTTCCACGATACTTCTTTTGGTCGGTAAAAATTCATTATATAATCTCCCGAAGGTTTTGACCACCGTATCACGCAAATATCTGCTATTTTATTTCGAGTTGTTTCCTGCCAGGGTTGGCAAGGCCAAGCATCTTGTCGTCTCCCTCCTCTTCCAACAATGAGGGCAATGATGCTTGGCTAATGAAGATAGAGCTGAAGAGAGAAGAACCCGGAGAGATCAACAAGGATGATGGGATCAAGAAGGCCATGGGGGATCAAGTTCCGGCAGTAGCAGAAGAAGACATCCTTCAACCTCACAACAATCTCTTTACCCCAACGGAGATTGAAGCTTTCAATATGATTGAGTTAGCTCGCATTCAAAACAAGTATCTCATAAGTGAAAATAATTTGTTGAAGGAGCATATCATCGCACTCAAAGGCATTATCCGCAAATTGGAGGATCTCCTATGCTCGATGTGCGACTATCCATCATCACCAACACCTTCTTCACCAACAAAGAAGAACTGAGCATCGAGTATGGGCACTCCCCTTGGCAACTGCCAAGCTTGGGGGAGTGCCCCGGTATCGTATCACCATCACTTTTATCTTTATCGTTTTTCTTAGTTCGATCCTTTTGATAATATCTTGATCTAGTAGAATAAATTTTTAGTATGATCTAATTGTGAGTTTTTCTTTATGATCTTCTTATGTACTCGAGTCCGTGAGCTATCTTTTCCCTAATAATAAAGCACATATTGACTTTGTCGGGTTCACCGTCACAATACGCTTTCTTTTCATATCATAATACATTTTTACAATTTGTATGGACAAAATCGTAATATAAACAAGGTGGTACTAATAGTTAAGAAAAACGGATCGTTAAAAACAGAAGACTTACAAAAACGTTGTCGCTGCATTGGGCCTATTTCGGCCTGCCCTATCCCCGTTGGCCCGCGCCAATCCCCGTGCGGTAAATGTTGTCACTTATCCCCTCCTGTCTCTCTCCCTTCCATCACCGGCGCTGTTGACTGTATCGGGGTGCTGCGGACTAGATGAACCCGGCGGCTGCTGGATTCGACCCCCCTTGGATCCACTAGCTTGATGCTCTCCACCACCGCTGCGCCCACCATGCCGGCCAGCAAGGCGTGGCTTTGGGTTGTCCCTGTACGGCGGCCTCATGTCGGCGGCGATGTACAGCTCTACGCCCTCCGCCTTCGGCTAGCTCCTTGCTTCCAGACGAGGCATCCTCTGCATCGTAGTCATCTTGAGTTGTTGGTTCCTACTTCGGGATCGAGTTGACCTCCATTTTGCTCTGCCACGAAAGATCTTCAGTCCCTGGCATATGTGTTTTCCATGTTGTGCTCCTACTACCGTACGGCGGCGGCATGTCAGCGGCGACGTACAACTCTACGCTCTCCGCCTTCGGCCAGCTCCTTGCTTCCGGATGAGGCATCCTCTGCATCGTACTCATCTTGGTTGTTGGCTCCTCATTCGGGATCGATTTCACCTTCATCTTGCTCTGCCATGGAAGGATCTTTAGTCCCCTGGTACATGTGTTTTTCGTGTTGTTGCTCCTACTGCCCGGCTGTGTGTGTCATTGGTGGCATGACATGCACACTCTATATGTAGATGAAGCGGGCGGTTGCCGGCTGCTGCTGGTACATGCAAAGGAGGATTAGGATTGCATAAATGATTGGGAGAGCTCACTTGATTTGTTTGGGTCTCAATTAGTTAAACCGCGAATTGATATTTGTTTCTTGGTGCAGGAGCTTCAAGGCAACAAAGGCATAGGCTTCACGGCAACACATTCTATGATTTTCCTCCCAAATCTGAAACTATTTGGCCCCAAAATTGCAGTCCCCTTGAGAAAGTCAGAGTATTGATGGTCTGGTCTATGGATGTTGACAAATTTGATTGCAGCCGGGACCACAAAGAAAGTGCAGTGCTCACCGTTGTAGATATCTGCAGGGCAACATCAAATTTCAGTGACAAGAACATGGCCAGGCAGGGAGCTTCATGCATCATTGCATGTGGGTATTCTTTACTATTATGAATTGTTTTTGTTTCTTTGAGACACTAACCGTAGCTTCTTATTAGTGCCTAGCATGGTAAAAGGGCAATATTGTTGTGCCTTTCTTGGAATCAGGTTCTTCTATTCCATATGGCCACTCTCTTCCGCGAGCGCTGTCTTTGGCAAAATTTTAGTGAGCAATGCCTGCCGGAGTCACAGGACTCCTGCTACCCGGAGGAGCAATATTTACGGACACCGCTCGACGTGGCCGACCCCGCCGGCTGCACCTGGTACACGCTCACGCGCATCAACTATACTGACAGTGTCGACGGCGACCCATAGACTTATGGCGTGCCAGAGGTGTCGCTGTTGCTCACCGTCGAGCTGCATCAGTCCAACAACTCCACCTATGAGCACATGTTCGCGCGCAAGTTCGCGCCTGACTGCCTTGGCCCGCTCATGGTCATCGCAGACACTGTCATCTTCAAAGATTGATCGATGTCTTTCTCTGCACCATAGCTGCACGTAGGAGGTACATTGTGGCACCTTATTTCTGAAAAGTTTCAGAGATTCTAGACATCACTTCTTCTTGTTAGTGCTCGTGAGGCATGCATGCCATGTTAATCACAAATTTGCAGCTGATAGATGGTCGAAACATATTGGGAATGACACTTCACTCCCTGAATTCGTTTGAGATGCTGCAGCTTCTTATGAGACAAGATGACTGAAGAACACTGAATACTTAATTTGGGAAAATCTCCTATCTGATTTAGTTTCCGAATGTAAGCATGTTGCTTCATGTAATCTATAATACGTAAATAATTCATCCTCACTAACATATTTCTCTTAATATGCAGGCTATCCACATCACTAATCAACATGCAACCATCCACCTCACTCCACCTCATCAGTCTAGCCACATCATCAATTCCAAATACCCTTTTTATTTCCTGTGATTTAATTTCTCCTTCGCACGCTTCCTATTCCGTCTTCTGTAACATCCAGATAGTTGAAGAGCCATCCATCATCCATCAATAAAGACCCAACAGATGGGAAACGGTGGAGTACCATCTCCATGTCGTCTCTTCACATCTCCCTCCAGTAAGCCTCTTCCCATCTCTCAACATGGAAATCTCGCGCCGCTAGGCTTCCACAAGGAAGTGGAGTAGCCTGTAGCCCATCAGGGGACAAACTCTCTGTAGTCCCAATCGAGATCCCCTGCCGCAAACTCCTCCTTGCCATCTTACTGGATGGAGTTTGAGGCTGCGAGGTCAACTCGCCGCCGCTGCGATTCTATGTTGCCCCACCCGCTGTTCGATGATCCAACCCCAACATCTGCCCCTAGGTCTGGCATCTCCGGCCTCTGACATCTCCGGCAGCCCGACTTTTGTTACTTGAAGCGGGATTGCAGGCAACCGAGCGCCCGGGTGCCGGTCCGCGATCATGCCTTCGATTGAAGCGCACTAGATGTGCCTAGAAGTCCAGAAGTCTACAATATGTTCTCTCCCTGCCGGGCAATGGGTCTAACTTCAATCATCTAGGTCCCAACTTCATCTCCTACCCTCGGCAGGCTCTCTCGATCCCTATTTTAGGATGATGTTTAACACCATGCAGTACTTAGCCAAAGCTAAGTTTCAATTGCAGCCCATAGCACCAAGAGAAACGATGATCTACTCCTCTCCTCATGGGATTTTCAGGAACAATTACGAGTTTTCCGTTGCAGTGCGGGAACAGGAACAGACTTACACAAATCCCTGTCAAAGTCGTTAGATCCACACCATGCATGGCCAGTTCTATAAATCTTAGTTTCCTGTAGGGAACCTCTTATGCATGCACGCCTGCAGCATCACGACTATATTTGATTAGTTGTTTCTTTTGTAGATTCGTAAGTTCTCTCAGATACGAAGTGAGGTAGGTAGACTTTCTGTAGATTACATGTTTCATCTGAATTACCAAACCTAGGGCAAGTAAGGTGCTCTTACAATGTTGAATCATCTGTACGAATTTGGTTAGATCGATGGATTCAGTACCGGCCTCTAATTTTTTGGCAATGCTGGTAAGTGATGCTCATGATCCATGTTCTTTTGGATCTATGTGCGTGGGTCGAGGTTGAACCCCCCCCCCCCCCACCCACGAAGGTGTGGTAAATTTGCTCCTTTTCTTGATCAATAATTTTTCTCTCATAAATCACGACCTATACATTTAGTTTTGTATTTCCAGAGTTTTATCTTTTACTCTCTCTCTCTGTCATAAATCATGATCATATGCATGTACATCTTACTCACCGTACTGAGTCATTTGTTGTTGTATTTTTGCAGAATTTGGTGTGTAGTTCAACTAAACACATGTGCCCCTGAAGGTCTGATTGCCAAGTGTACAGTACCATCGTCAAATGTCTGATTTCCTGTTGTGTAAGTTTAGTTGACTGCTTGGATTGGCAACCATTGCTTTTTTCTTGAGTTATTCGACAGTAAATATTTCAATTTGCTAACTGTACACATGTCCCTGAACATCTACTTATAGTCCTCTGTTAACAGTTGAGGCAGTAACTTCCTTCCTTTCAGACCTTAGACTTATACAGAAACTACGCGCAGATTTTGTGGGCTCTGTTTTATGTCTACAATTTAGGTATGTTCTCAGTTAGGTTATGCAATGCTCTGATAAAAGTTATCATTTCACTCTTCCTCTGGAATATAGCAAATCATGTTTGCTGATTCAATTGGGCATGTTTTGCACAGTTTACCTATGGTCATATGAATGCATATGAGAAATCTTATCTTCAATTGGTAGTATTCTAACCTCCTGCATATATGTGTGGCCTCTCAACTGCAGCTACATTATATTATCCTATGGAAAAAATGCATGCTGTTGTCTGTAGCACTTGGAAACACTAGATGTTTGGAGGGAGTACTCAAGTACGATTTATCATTACATTTCAGATTTAGTTAATATAATTTAGAAAGTATTAATATAATATCATGTCTTATTTTATCAACAATTTCCTGTCAAATAAAATTATATCCCTAAGAAACCATCTCTTTATACCTGTGCATTCGAGAAGTAATTTTGAGCTTTCTTATTACGATTTTCCCAACTTAGCTCCTGAGTCGAATTATCTCTTTTGCATAATTTGAAGGTCTATGTTTCAGGTGCTATAACTAAGTTTGATTAGATTTTCTTAGCCTCCATTTCCTTTGTTACACGAAAATAAAAGACAACTGGTAGGGAACGATTCTGATTTACAATAAATATATCTAAATATGATAACAAAATTTTGCAGGTGTACATTTAAATGTGGTGCAAGGTGGCTGCTCTGCCCTGTATATTATCTTATTCCATTTTCCATTGCACTATGATGTTGTTGTTGATCTTTTTTTCTAAACTCGAGTCCATCAATATGAATCAACATGTTCACAAGTTGAATCACCTACAAATACTTCTACATATTCCGCAGCAACGTGCGGGGCATCATCTAGTATATAATAAAGATTAGTGTTGAGTCAAGGGCTTGATTATTTTGCTATGATCTTGAGGGAATAAAATAATAGAGAAGAAATAAAGAGATCATATGGATCTTATGGAGAGTAATGAGCTCATATATAAAGAGTATGATGAATAAAAGTTGTTGAGAGTTGACAAACATAGTTTTGGTCATTGTTGCAATTAATAGGAAGTAATAAAGAAAGAGAGGTTTTCACATATAAATATACTATCTTGGACATCTTTTATAATTGTGAGTACTCATTAAAATATGACATGCTAAAGAGTTGATGTTGGACAAGGAAGACAACGTAATGGGTTATGTTTTCTTACATCTGAGATAAATTATATTGTCATGGACCGTCCAACATGTTGAGCTTGCCTTTCCCTCTCTTGCTAGTTAATTTATTTGCACCAAGTAGAGATACTACTTGTGCTTCCAAATATCCCTAAACCCAGTTTTGCCATGAGATTCCACCATATCTACCTATGGATTGAGTAAGATCCATCAAGTAAGTTGTCATCGTTTCATGCAATAAAAATTGCCCTCTAAATATGTATGACTAATTAGTGTAGAGAAAATAAGCTTTATACGATCTTGTGATATGGAAGAAATAAAAGCGACGGACTGCATAATAAAGGTCCATATCACAAGTGGCGATATAAAGTGACGTTCTTTTGCATTAAGATTTCATGCATCCAACCATAAAAGTGCATGACAACCTCTGTTTCCCTCTCCGAAGGGCCTATCTTTTATTCTTGTCTTATACTTCATGCAAAGAGTCATGGTGATATTCACCTTTCCTTTTTACATTTTATCCTTTGGCAAGCACAATGCGTTGGAAAGATCCTGATATATATAGCTAATTGGAGTGAGTTATCATGAACTATTATTGTTGACATTACCCTTGAGGTAAAACGTTGGGAGGCAAAACTATAAGCCCCTATCTTTTTCTGTGTCCGATGAAAACTTCATAACCATAAATATCGCGTGAGTGTTAGCAATTATGAAAGACTAAAAGATGTTTGAGCATGTGGACTTGCTGAAAAGCTCTTATATTGACTCTTTCCTATGTTATGATAAATTGCAATTGCCTCACTGACTGAGATTAGAGTTTGTTGGTTCTCAATAAAGTTTATGATTCATATTTGAAATTGTGACTGAATTGTTACTTTAGCATAAGAGATCAAATGACTATATATATATATATATATATATATATATATATATATATATATATATATATATATGTTGCTGCTCTAAGAATGATCATGATGCCCTTATGTCCGTATTTTATTTTATCGACACCTCTATCTCCAAACATGTGGACATATTTTTCGATTTTGGCTTTCACTTGAGGACAAGCGAGGTCTAAGCTTGGGGGAGTTGATACGTTCATTTTGCATCATGCTTTTATATTGATATTTATTGCATTATGGGCTGTTATTACACATTATGTCACAATACTTATGCCTATTCTCTCTTATTTTACAAGGTTTACATTAAGAGGGGGAATGCCGGCAGCTGGAATTCTGGGCTGGAAAAGGAGCAAATATTAAAGACCTATTCTGCACATCTCCAAAAGTCCTGAAACTTCACAGGAGCATGTTTCAGAATATATAAAAAATATTGGGCGAAAGAAGTACCAGAGGGGGGCCACCCACTGTCCACGAGGGTGGGGTGGCGCCCTACCCCCCTGGGCGCGCCCCCTGCCTCGTGGGCCCCCTGGTGGCCCTCCGATGCCCATCTTCTGCTATATGAGGTCTTTCGTCTGAGAAAAAAAATCATAAGCAAGCTTTCGGGAAGAAACTCCGCCGCCACGAGGCGGAACCTTGGCGGAACCAATCTAGGGCTCCGGCGAAGCTGTTTTGCCGGGGAAACTTCCCTCCAGGAGGGGGAAATCATCATCATCGTCATCACCAACGATCTTATCATCGGGAGGGGGTCAATCTTCATCATCATCTTCACCAGCACCATCTCATCTCAAACCCTAGTTCATCTCTTGTATCCAATCTTTGTATCCAAATCTCAGATTGGTACTTGTGGGTTGCTAGTAGTGTTGATTACTCCTTGTAGTTGATGCTAGTTGGTTTACTTGGTGGAAGATCATATGTTCAGATTCACTATGCATATTAATACCCCTCTGATTATGAACATGAGTATGCTATGTGAGTAGTTACACTACAAAAAAATTACACTTCCGTGATGATACGTGTTTGTCATAGTAGGTCCCGTTTTCTGTCATGCATGTACATCCATGACAAATTTATGACAGAATCAAGATAGTCATACATGTGCTGTCGTAGAAGTCTTCCATGACATTACCAAAATTATCATTACGGAAGTGTCCACTTCCATGACGATAAATCGCGCGCCACAGAAGTGCTTTCGTCAAGGGTGATCGACACGTGGCATCCACCATAACGGAACGCCGTTAAGCTATCGGGTCGGGTTTTGGATCCAATAACCCGTTAATAGCCCCGACCAATGGGGATTTTCCACGTGTAAAATCATCATTGGCTGGAGGAAACACGGGTCAGCTCATCGCTGGGACAGGTGTCATCCACTCATCGGACAGAAGGCGCCTATGATACGTCGACACATGGCACGGCCCAACAGAGGCCCATTCCTGTGAAAAGGCCGGCCTATTTGACTTGGTCAAAAGGTGGCGGGCCGGCCCATGGAAAGCCTGTTAACGGCCTGTTCGCATATAGCCCATTTACAGTCCGCTAACCCAAGGCCCGTTACGCCTATTCGAATTAGGCCCAGTAGCATCATCTGGGCCATCCAATATGATTCCAGCCCGTTTTCACTTCTGGCCCATGTATGGCCCATGACGTCCTTCGGCCCATATGAGGCCCTATGTAACTCTTGGCCTATTAATGGCCCGTGGTGAAACTGGCCAGTAATGAATAGTGTATCACTTTACACCCATTAATGGCCCGTGGTGAAACTGGCCCGTAAAGAAAAGTGTATCACTTTATACCCATTAACGACCCGTTATTCCGTTGGGCCGTTTCCAGCCCATGTTATCTTTTGGCCTTCTCAGAGCCCATTTATTCTTGGGCTATTTTCCAGCATTCTTTTACTTACGGCCCGTTACTGTCATTTTCTGCTTGTGGGCCAAATTCAGCCTGTGGTTACAGTCGGCCCATTTGTGGTTCGTTAATACGTTGGGCCGTTTTCATAGCGTCATCAAATACGGCCTATTAATGATGGCCCATTATGGTCGGCCCATGAACGGACGATTCCAACTCTAGCCCGTTTTCAGCCAGAATGCGGTCTGTTTGGCCCATGTTTGGCCAATCGATCATACGGCCCGTATAAGGCTCATTGATGATACGGCCCGTAGAAGGCCCATTATTTCTACGGCCCGTAGAAGGCCCATTGTTTCTATGGCCCGTAGAAGGCCCACTGTTTCTACGGCCCGTAGAAGGCCCACTATTTATATGGCTCGCAGAAGGCCCACTGTTTGTACGGCCTGTAGGAGGCCCAGTGTCACTACAGTAAATATTAGCCCATGGTTATTGTGGCCTAGTTTTAAAAAATAGGTTATTGCAGCCACTAGAAAACCGCAGAAAAAGAACTGCACTGACTAAAAAAACAAGACAACAAGGAAATAAATAAGCAAGCAACTTACACTAGGCTATCACGGCTATTACACATATTACATCCACTGGCCATCAAAGTTCGCCACCAGTGCAAATATAGGGAACACATCAGCATATAAACGCCGTATCAAAACAAGTCCAGAACTGAAACCACTTCAGAAGAGCTCAAGAAACAATATCCTGGGTACCCATAATGCTGGCAAGATGCTTAGCAAGCTTATTAACTTTCTCTTGTTTGGCGCTTAAGTCCTCCAGCGCTTGCTGTTGCACCAGAAAGTATGCATCTAAATTCTACACGGACTTCCTCAGTCCTTCGGCTTCCTGTCGCATAATATCTGATCAATGTCTTTCAACTTGAAGTTGAGACTCAAGAAGCCGAACTGATTCAGGCAACAAGTTCGAAGAGCTGGTGCCAGCAGTGGTAGCCAGTAACTCGAAAACTACATCAAGACAGGACTTTGGGGTTGTCTCAGTGTCTTCAATATAGTTTTTATTAGCTTTCTTGGAGACCAATAGGGATGTCTCACTATCTTGAACCTTATCTGCATTACTTCCTTTACCATTGCATAACAGGGTACTCTTCTCCAATATTTTATCCGCGTTCTAAAAGAGAAACAAACAAACACATCTCAGGTTTACAATGTAGTATATGAAACTCATTTTGGTAAACCAGTTCAGTAGTAAGGTGGACAGGATAACAGCATGAAACAAACATATATCTATGTAGTATGGTCACTGTATGGTCTATATCATTCTAGTTTATGTTGCCAAATCAAGATAGATACAGTTCGAATCATATCTATTTAAGACAAAGCAGCATATACATAATATAAGTGTGGGAAACTGATAAGCACATTTCATATACATAATTTTGTCACACATATAGACCATTTATTGTGATATGTCAATCTATTCTTGCTTCAAATTATCAAATATTCGAATGATATTCACGAAAGAGCTTGTGACTAGTTATTTGTTTATTTTGCAAAAAAGTGCGGCAAGGCACTATAAACCTCGAGATTCTGACTAAGAGGCCGAAGAAAACAAGACAAGGGCAAGAAAGAAAGAGTGGAGGGATCAACTTGTGAAGTAGGAAGAGAAGTAGAAGGGCTGAAGTGAAAAAGTGCAAACCTGAGGAGAGGATCAAAATTCCTAGCTGCAGCCCGATCCCGTTTGGGCCTGGCACAACACATCTCTCTCCCTCTCCCCAATTCCTTCTCCACCTCCGGCCGCTGTCGCAGCCAGGCCGGCGTGGCGGCGTGCCCTCCATTCATCGGCGTCATCCACCACGCCATCTCCACTACCCGCCACTGCCAGCGCCGCATCAGCACCACCATCCGCTGCATCTTCCTTTGCCGCGCCACACCACCAGCAACCCTCACCACCAGCGCCGCCACTCGCGCGACCCGCCAGACATTGGGGTCGCATGCATCTGAATTCCCGCGCGCCTCCGCCTGCTGCTGCTCCTCCCCATGCCCAAGCTGTTGCTCCTCTCTCTTGCAACACCTGTTGCTGTTCTTCTTCTTCTCCTCACCTGCTGCTGTTCTTCTTCCTCTCCTTACCTTGCTGTTGCACTTCTCCTCCTCCTAACCTTGCTGCTATTCATCTCTGAACCCCCAACATGCTGCTGCTCCTCTCCAACAACGATGCCGATCTGCAGCACTTCCTCGTCACCAACCTCAAGAAACGGAGTTGCTAATCCTCTCCAACAACCCCTTGCTGATCCGCTCCAACTTGGCTTCGCTGATCATCTTCATCCCTACTGCTCTCCTTCGCCCACAACATCTACAGCCCAGGAAACAACTCTGAATCTCCCTTCTCTTACTGTAGTTTTTTGAATTTTTGCTCTGATTATTCTGCAGCTTGTAATCTAAATCTCAGTTAACTGTTGATGTGCCCGTGACAAAACTAGGTGGTTCAACTTGCAATATTGCTCTACTGCCTGTGATGTTTGAGATGCTTCCATCATCTACTCTATACTACGGATAATATGTTCAGTTCGTACTTGTCATGTGTTAATTAGTATTCTGCTACTGTATGTGTGAGATCCCTTATGTGTTTGTTCCTTACTGCAGAAATTTATTCAGTTGTCCATGTGTTAGCTCCAGTAGATGTGCTATATAAGTACATGTGTGTTTTGTGATGTAAACCATGTCAGCTAGCTCACTGTAACAAATTCATGTTACTATTTGTGGTTTTATTTTGTATTGATATTACTCTCTGTGGTAGCCAGTTGTGTGATCATTCAATTTTCAATCTATGTATTAGCTCTCTACCTGTAATATATGTTGTGACACGAAGCATTTTCATCCCTGTCCATTATCTTGTTTCTTCCCTCTGTCATACACTTGGTAGATAAATATATGTGTTCATGTCCTGTTGTTTCCTTTTGTGTTAGCATTTTAGTTTCTCAAGTAATAGGAAAACACCAAAAAAGACAATATAGACAATCTGAACCTCCCCTTTGCTTATTTTGCATTTTCTTTGGTGACGATCTTCAGGAACTACCTTGTTTAGTTTAGGTTTATTTTCTTGCATTCATATTCTGAATTGTGTTACGTAACTTTATCCGAGCACGATCATTGACTTGCCTAGTCCCTGTGGAGAACACGACACTTGCAGTTTGGGCGTAAAAACCCCACTGTACTCATAATCGATCAGAAACTACACAACAATAACAACACTTGTAATGTGCATGGCATGAGAACATAACTGTTTATTCAATTGAAACTAAAATCAACATAGAGCAAGTTACAATAGCAAACAGCCAAACACGTTGAAGAAACAGGTTTAAATCATACCTGTTGCGCCATTGGAGTTTCAATTGCATCCTTCAAATTTGAGATTATTTGGTATCAGTAAATACAGTGATGCAAGAGCAAAGTAATATGAACCATAGCTACGGAACCTGACCTGAGAACAATTCTTCTTCTGCTTTAAGCGTTGACTTCAGGTTCGGAGTGGTGGTCCTCATGATTTGGGCACTGCAGTTGCCTTACTAACTGCTCGTGTTTGGGTGCTCTGTGGTGGAGACGGTGCTGTGTCAACGGGAACTGGGTGTCTATCTGCTGGGGTTGGGGTTAGAAGGGGTGTAGCTGGTTCTCTGTCCAACTGGGTAGGGTACAATCTGCATGAGTGTGGGTTATGTGTGGTGGGGCTGGTTCTTGGGCAAGTACAACCATGGTTCTATCTGCATCGACAGGTAGCACGATCTTTTCTGAAGACCGTGTTTTTACTCCCACAGATACTGCCATCACTCCCCCCAATTGAAATGGCTGATAAACAATAAAAGTAATTGAATGTACAGCCATTGTAAGATAGACAGGTGCAATGGATAGTAGGGAAGAAAACATGGCATGAAATAATTCACATTTATGTTGTCTAAGCAAACCTAATAGTGGGACATAATTTCACATATATGATGTGTCGGATTTCGGGTTCCGGCAGACCCTTGAGGTCCGAACACTGGGGTGCGTGCGGAGATCTCTCCCCTACCGATCTACGTCCAATCTCCTCGTGTGATCAAAGCTGGAAAACAAAGAACAACACAAGGGACACCAGGTTTATACTGGTTCGCACCATCATTGTGGTGTAATACCCTACTCCAGTGTGTGGTGTGGTGGATTGCCTCATGGGCTGATGATGAACAGTACAAGGGAAGAACAGCCTCGCGAGAGGTGTTCGTGAGCTGGTGCGATGAACTACTAGGGTGAGTTCAGTCGCCTCTCTCTCTCTGCTAGGGTTCTACCAGATCTCTCCCTCGTCCCTCTACTCTGTGGTGGCTAGCCCTATTTATAGAGGCCCTAGACCTCTCCCCAAATAATGAGCGGGAAGGGCGCCAACAATTGGCCATTTTGAAGGGAAACATATAGTACAAGTTATCCTGACCAAAGGTGGTCTTCAGCTGCAAAAGCACTGGTGATGACGCCGTCTTGGGCTCCACGGTGACCTCCGCCTTGCCCCTCTGCTGGTCTTGGTCTCGTTGCACCGGAATGGCAACCTTTGCCCGATGCCTTGGCTTGCGCTTGCCCCCTTTGCACCAAAGGGGAAACAAGGACACTGCGCAGGCCGGCGCCCGCCTGGTCTCGATCGTCATGGCTTGCGTCACGGGTTCCTCACGAGGTACCCCTTCCTTGATCTCTTCACCTCCTCGCGAGCCTGCCTGATGAGGCTGCCTGTGAGGAAGCTTTCAGTCGTCCGCCCTGTGAGGCTTGGCCCCTCGCGAGGGTCTTGAGCTTGAGCTGATGAAGATGGGCCGCATTGGGCCCCCACTTGAGCCACGCCGCAGGCAGGCAAGTCTGGGGACCCCCGTTCCCAGAACACCGACAGTAGCCCCCGGCCCCGAGGCACGGCCGGGCTTGGCCCAGCAGGGGAGCGAAGGGGCAAGCGCGAAGCGCCGCGGGCCCTAATAGCCTGCGGCCTTGGGCGCCGCGTGGCGATTGATTGGACGTGGGCGCATACGCTTCCCTGCGATGCCTCGGTGACCGCACGACTTGACAAATCCCTGCATGCAGAGAAATCGGTCATGATTACCTGCGATCGTGGTGCTCGGCGGTTGGCCTCCTCCGGCTATAAGTACGGGGCTGGGTGAGCCCCTTCAGTCCATCCCTTCCCGCTGCTCCTTCCCTTCTTCTTCCTTGTTCATTTTTCTCCCCTACTTGCTCGCGCTCTACGTCGGCAGGGCCCGGCCCCGCGCATACCTCACCCAGCGTTAGCCCCGACCGGAAACCAGGATGGGACTAAGGAGTGAGGGGCTACGTGGCAAGTTAGGCTCCTGAGTCGCGATGCTCGGGGGTCTCCCTTGACGCACAAGCAACAAGTAGGAAAGGAGGGAACAAGGAGTGGATTGATTGTTCTGCGTCGGCAGGACCCGGCCCCGCGCGTACCTCACCCAGCGTTAGCCCCGACCAGAAACCAGGACAGGACTAAGGAGTGAGGGGCTACGGGGCAAGTTAGGCTCCTGAGTCGCAATGCTCAGGAGTCCCCCTTGACGTTCAAACGGATTTCCATACCTTGGCTCCGCTCGGGGAGGGGCGCGTGATGACCAGGTCCGAGGGACCTGGCTGGGTGGCGTGTGCTCGGGCGAGGCCCGGGCGTAGCCCCCGTGTCCAGCCCCCTCGTGCGGTGCTCCCGAGGGGAGGCGTTGCGATGGTGCTGGACACTGAGCTCTGGGCTCCCTGAGGTTGGTACGGCCGGAGGCCGCCCTCAGTTATTTATCACTAGCACAGAGCATAGCGCTTCGTATGTGTATGGGCATAGCCGCTCCTCGGCAGTGTCGTCAGCCAGCGCGGAGCATGGTGCTTCCACTAGTACGTGGCAGGGGGCTCCCCTCCGGGAGGAGCCCCCGGGGCGTGTACAGCCCCGCCCTGACACGTGGCCGGCACGGTAGGGCTAGGAGAGGTGTATCCAGGAACTCGTGAGCCAGCGTGGGACTCACAAGGCCCTACCTTGAGGCGGGTTGCGCCTGGCTCTCGGCCTTTGTCAATGGTGTATTCCTACAGGGTAGTTAGAATGCAAATGCTCTACGTCCTCAGGTCCCGGCCCTCGAGCGAGCTCAGCTGCCACTGGTATGACAGGTCACGATGCCGTGGGTCAAGGCCAGGGGGTGAGGGCTGGAGAGCCGGTAGGAGTCCACGAGTCACGATGCTCAGGTACCTCCCTTTTAACATGCAAGCGCTTTGCATGAAAGTAGAGAAGTCCGTGATAAGCAGCAGGTGATAATTGAGCGCGAAAGAGCAAATTCATTTTAAGTAGATGCGGGAAAAGCAAACGCCGTAGGGCCAGGCCCGAGCAGCTCGGGGATGATACATCCCGTGGGGAGCCCCCAACAAGGTATGTAAATAGCATAAGCAAAACGGATACATGCCGCAGGGACGGACCCACACGGCCTGGGAATGATGCGGCCCTCTGGGCGCTCCCAGCTAAAAACGGAACTTAGAAAGATGTCACCTGGTGCCGTTGAAGATGAAGTGATGCTGAGGAAGCGGGCGATGCGCGATGAAGACGTCGACCCTCAAGAGGCACCGGGGGCACAGGTGGGTTTCTGAGGGCCTTCTCCATCTCCGCCAGGACCGCATGATGCCTGACCTCCTGAGCCTCCAGAATGCTCCTCAGTAGGCACCGATGAGCGGCGACCGGGTTCGGCAGGCCGAAAGGCATGCGAACGTAGCTGTGAGGCGGACCCTCGCAACACCCCGCGCGCGAAGGCCAGAGGCGCTCCTGAGACGTGGCTCGGTTGAGCCCTGGTACGTCGATGCAGACGCGCAACCCACCATCCTTGCCTGGATGCGGGGCCATGGCGGGCAAGCAGCGGCTGTCGTGCATGACTCTCGACTCCGGTAGCTCCTGAGTGTTGCTCGTGATGAACTCCTGAGGGTTTGGTCTTCCTTGCCTTGTACCTTCCTGAGGGAACGTGCCTGGAAGCACCCCTCCAAGTGGTGCCCGAGTGCCTCCCTCGCGGCCTTGGCAAAGTCAGTGGCTCTCCAAGAAAGAGCCCCCGAGCCCTGCGTGAGGAGGGCGCCGGGTGCGCCTTCCTATGCGAGAGAGGGTGGCACTCCCTGATTGGGCGCAGATCCTGACCCAACACCTCCGGAGGCGCTTGCCTCCTTATGGCTTGGACCAGGCGAAGCCTTCTTCTTCTTGGGGGTCGCCTCGGGAAGTCTTCCGTTTCTGCGGTCCGGGTCTTCGGTTGCTGCGGCTTGGAACGCGCGCTCAAGTGAACACACTGCGTCCCTTTCTTCACAGGGTACGGTGATGACTCCACCGCTTTCTGGCATCTTGAGGACATTGTATCCATGGTGAGTCACTGCCATGAACTTGGCCAGGGCTGGGTACCCGAGGATGTCATTGTATGGTAGACGGATGTGGGCGACGTCGAAGTCGATGAGCTCGGTGCGGTAGTTGTTGCGCTGCCCGAAGGTGACTGGAAGGCAAATCTGCCCTATCGGAACAGTGGAACCATCAGTGACTCCTGAGAAGGGCTTGGTTGGCTGAAGCTGAGCGTACGACACTTGGAGATTGTCGAACGTCTCGACGGACAGGACATTGAGTCCTGCCCCGCCATCAATGAGGGTCCTGGTGACCTGCACATTGCTGATGACTGGGGAGCAAAGCATAGGGAGGACTCCGGCCGTTGCCGCGCACTTGAGCTGATCCGCTGAGCTGAACGTGATAGCGCACGCGGACCACCTGAGAGGGTACGTGGCCTCAAGCTTGGGGAGGACTGCATGCTCCTCGCGAGCAAACTGCTTGAAGATGCGTTGTGAGGCTGGGGCCTGCGCGCCACCCAAGATGCAAGCGATTGCACGCGGCTCCTCGAAGCCCTCAGCTCCCTCGTCCTGATGTTGGTCTTCGTTCCTCCTTGGCGGTGGCGGCAGAGGAGGAAGGCCTGCGTTGCCGCACGGGCGATCCTCACGAGGCTGATCTCTCCAGCCTCCCTCGCGAGGCTGGTCCTGCCAATGATCCTCGCGAGGTCGGTCTCGCCACCCTTGGCGAGGGAGACGGTCTTCCCATCGTCCGCCACCTCTTCCTCCTCCTCGGCCATAGCCCCTGTCGTTGCGCTCGGGGCGTCGGTCGAGACGTCCATCTCTCACGGCCCTGAGCTCTTGACATTCGTTGGTGTTGTGGGTGTGGAGGTCATGGTACACGCAGTACCGGCTGCCCTTGGATGACTCAGGCTGATCCCTGCCTCGCTTGGTGTCTGGCTCCGCTGCAAGCACGACAACCCCCTTGCGCTTCACGTCCTTGGCCTTGGGCTTCTTCTCTTCTGGGTTGGCAGCCGGGAGTTCGAGGAGGGAAAGGCGCCCTTCCTCAGCCCTGGCGCACTTGGTCGCCAAGTTGAACAGCTCCAGGGATGTGCACAGGTCTTCATGGATTGCTAGCTCCTCCTTCATCTTGACATCGCGTACGCCATCGGAGAAGGCCAAGATGATGGCTTCTTCAGTCACCTTGGGGATCTTGAGGCGAGCGTTGTTGAAGCGCTGGATGTATTTCTGCAGGATTTCCCCTTGCTGTTGCTTGATGCGGCGCAGATTGCTCATGGTCGGGGGCCGGTCGCGAGTGCCCTGGAAGTTGGCGATGAAGCGAGTGCGCATCTCGTCCCAGGAGGAGATCATGCCAGGAGCCAGGTGCGGGCTCCGTCCTTGAGCGCCATGGGAAACTAGTTCGCCATGACCCTTTCGTCTCCGTTGGTGGCTTCGATGCATAGCTCGTAGAGTTGCAGGAACTCCGCAGGGTCCGCCGTGCCATCATAGCGAGGGGGCAGGTCAGGCTTGAACTTGCCTGGCCATGCGACGCAGCGTAGCTCGGGGGTGAGGGCGCGGCAGCCTGCTGTGGCCACTGGTGCCTTTTGCTAGTACCGGGCTTGCTCATGGGGATTACCGCGCGCCACCACTTGGAGCAGCGCGGGGTCTTGGCGTGGAGGTGCAGGGACGCGATCTTGGCGTGCCGGCGCCGGGAGCGCGCGAGCGCCTTCTTGGGGACGAGGAATCTCTTGGCAGCTCCTTTCTTGCTGCGCAGGCGCCAAGCACGGAGGGTCTCGCCCCGGGGCTGCGCGCCTTGGAGCCAGGGCGCCTCCTTGGGGAGGAGGTGGTGGAGGCACCTCCTGATCCTCGCCTCCTACGTGGAATGGAGGGCGAGGCAGTGAGAGGGACGACAAGGGGGAGCCCCCTGCGGCGCTGACGAGCTCGGTGATGCGGGCGAGCCAGTCTTCATAGAGGTCGTCGACGGGGCGGTAGTGCAAGAGTTCTCTTGCCAGGAGCAGCGCGGCGTGCGCGTCCTTGGGGGCGCGACGGGCGTGGGACGACGAAGCGGCTGGAGTCAGCGATGGGGTGGCGGTGCGGCCCTCCCGCAGCACCGAAGGATGCTGGGATGAGGCCTGCTGCTCGTTCCCCGTCGGGCCGGTGGCGGCGTTGGCGGCAGGCGACGGGGAATGACGAGGACGTTCGCCGACGGGCGCCGTCTGGGCGACGTAGGTGGCGAGAGCAGCCCGGCGCTCGGTGCGAGCCCGACGAGCGTCAGCCATGGACACGACAGAAGATCACACGCGAACAGCGGAAGAGAGATTCCGGCACACCCCTACCTGGCGCACCAAATGTCGGATTTTGGGTTCCGGCAGACCCTTGAGGTTCGAACACTGGGGTGCGCGCCGAGATCTCTCCCCTACCGATCTACGTCCAATCTCCTCGGGTGATCTAAGCTGGAAAACAACTAACAACACAAGGGACACCGGGTTTATACTGGTTCGGGCCACTGTTGTGGTGTAATACCCTTCTCCAGTGTGTGGTGTGGTGGATTGCCTCAGGGGCTGATGATGAACAGTACAAGGGAAGAATAGCCTCGCGAGGGGTGTTCTCGAGCTGGTGCGATGAACTGCTAGGGTGAGTTTAGTCGCCTCTCTGTCTCTCTGCTAGGGTTCTACCAGATCTCTCCCTCGTCCCTCTACTCTGTGGTGGCTAGCCCTATTTATAGAGGCCCTGGACCTCTCCCCAAATAATGAGCGGGAAGGGCGCCAACAATTGGCCATTTTGGGGGGAACATATAGTACAAGTTATCCTGACCAAAGGTGGTCTTCGGCTGCCAAAAGCACTGGTGATGATGCCGTCTTGGGCTCCATGGTGACCTCCGCCTTGCCGCTCTGCTGGTCTTGGTCTTGTTGCACCGGAATGGCAACCTTTGCCCGATGCCTTGGCCTACGCTTGCCCCCTTTGTACCAAATGGGAAACAAGGACACTGCGTAGGCTGGCGCCCGCCTGGCGCCCGCCTGGTCTCGATCGTCATGGCTTGCATCATGGGTTCCTCGTCAGGTACCCCTGCTTTGATCTCCGCCTCCTCGCGAGCCTGCCTGATGAGGCTGCCTCTGAGGAAGCTTTCTGTCGTCCACCCCGCGAGGATTGGCCCCTCGCGAGGGTCTTGAGCTTGAGCTGATGAAGATGGGCCGCGCTGGGCCCCCACTTGAGCCACGCCGCAGGCCGCAGGCAGGCAAGTCTGGGGACCCCCGTTCCCAGAACGCCGACATGATGGCTAATTAAACAGGATAGCATGACACAATTTCACATGTATGATGGCTAACTAAACAGGATAGAATGATATACTTCAAAATATGATGACTATGTAAACAGGATGACATGATATAACTATACGATGTGTCTATTAAAGTGGTTGGCATGCCATAACTCACAAACATGCCGTCGATGGAAACATGATGGCATGATATAATTCACGGATATAATGACATAATTTAAAATATGATGACTATGTAAATAGGATGAGATGATATAACTATATTATGTCTTTAGAAAATGGGTTGGCATGCCATAATTCAGATACATGCTATCTATGTAAACATCATGGCATGACATAATTCAAATATATGATTTATATACTAAGGAAGTGAGCAGGGGGCAATCGCATATATGATGTGTCAACTAAGGAGATGGCATTCAATATTGTGTATATGATGTAAGAACTAAGCATTGCAATACAACATATGCATTATATGTGTAATATAACCCTGCCAAGTTTGAGCATACACCTCAGGGGGATAACAGGACTGGTCATCTGCCTCTGAATCCTCCTCTGAAGAGCTATCTGTAACCAGCAAGATATTTGCTTCAGCAGGTAGCATTGTCTGCTCTGAAGACCTTGTTTTCACTCCAGATTTCTCCATCACCAATTCAAATGGCTGATGCACAGGAAGAGCAGTTGAATATACAAACATTGTCGACAAAAGCAATGAGAAATACAAAAAAGGATGACATGATATAATTCACATATATCACGCTTGCCTAAAGAGCATGGCATTGCATAATTCACATACATAGTGCCGTGCAACAAGATAATATTGCATAATTCACATATATAATGTCTTGCAACAAGTTGGCATTGCATAATTCACATATATGCTAATTAGACACTAAACAGGTGGCATTCACACAAAGCATGTCTAAACTAAGCAAATGACATAGCAATGCAAGATACCATACGCACGATATGAGCAACATAACCCTGCCAAGTTAGGGCATGCACCTCGGGGGGGGGGGGGAATATGACTGGTCATCTATCTCTGAATCCTCCTCTGAGGAGCTATCGGTAACCAGCAAGACATGCGCTTCGTCAGATAGCATTGTCTGCTCTGAAGACCTTGTTTCCACTCCAGATTTTTCCATGACCGTGTCGAATGGCTGATGCATAGGAAGAGTAATTGAATGTACTAAAATTGTTTACAAATTTAACATGTAATGAAGAAATGATGGCATGATATAATTCACATATAAGATGACTGGCTAACCAGGGTGGCATTGCAAAATTCACATATATGATGCATGGCTAGAAAAGATGGCATTGCATGATTCACATATACGATAAAGAAACTAAACAGATGGCATTGACACAAAGCATGTCTAAACTAAGCAGATGACATCTTTAATGTATACAGTAAGAAATGCAAGGCACCATATGCATGATATTACCAACATCAGCATGCCAAGTTAGAGCGAAGACCTCATGGGGTAAATAGGAGTGGTCTTCTCCTTCTGAATCCCCCTCAGAACAGTTATCTTCCTCTTGATTATGATGCGAAATGGGTGGAGGGGGGCTGCCTTTGCGCCCACCATGGAACGATGTCAGCATGAAATTTTATTGCCACACAAGGCTCGTCTCTTTTGCTCTATGTCAGTGTCAAAACTGGCGGATCTCAGGTAGGGGGTCCCGAACTGTGCGTCTAGGCGGATGGTAACAAGAGGCAGGGGACATGATGTTTTACCCAGGTTCGGGCCCTCTTGATGGAGGTAAAACCCTACGTCCTGCTTGATTAATATTGATGATATGGGCAATACAAGAGTAGATCTACCACGAGATCAAGGAGGCTAAACCCTAGAAGCTAGCCTATGGTATGATTGTTGTTCTGTCCTACGGACTAAAACCCTCCGGTTTATATGGACACCAGGGAGGGCTAGGGTTACATAGAGTCGGTTACAATGGTAGGAGATCTACATATCTGTATCGCTAAGCTTGCCTTCCACGCCAAGGAAAGTCCCTTTCGGACACGAGACGAAGTCTTCAATCTTGTATCTTCATAGTCCAGGAGTCCGGCCGAAGGTATAGTCCGGCTATCCAGACACCCCCTAATCCAGGACTCCCTCAGTAGCCCCTGAACCAGGCTTCAATGACGACGAGTCCGGCGCGCAGATTGTCTTCTTTTGGGGTGTCCACCCTATAGGCGCTGGTTCTTGATCGTCTCCTACATCGGCGTCCATACCGTCGATGTCTTCGGAGTCGATGTCGAGCATGTCGGTTAAATCATCGACAGTGGCTACGAAGTGGGTGGTGGGTGGGCTTTGAATTTCTTCATCATCTGCATCCCAACCTTGCTGACCATAGTCCGACCAGGGCTCTCCTGATAAAGAGAGAGACTTTAGTGAATTCAGAATATCGCCGAAGGGCGAGTTCTGAAAGATGTCCGCGGTGGTGAACTCCATGATTGGCGCCCAATCGTGTTCGATCGGTAGGGGCGCGGAGGGCTCAGAGTCTGGAGAGGAGTCCGGCTCCTTGGAGTCACGGGCTTCGCAGGGAATAGGGTTGGTGTTCAGCTCGATCACCGTAGAGATTGCAGCCCCCGAGGCGGTGTCCAACCACCCATCCTCGATTGGCACAGTTGGCTCCGAATTAAGGGTCAGGGCTGATGCGGGTGCGGCCTTCAGGGCACTGTGTCGTGGTTCTAAGTCTGACAGTAGAGTGGGGGGTAGGTATGGAGAGGCAAGGTTCTAGCTATGGAGAAGTTGTAAACACGAGAGATGTACGAGTTCAGGCCCTTCTCGGAGGAAGTAAAAGCCCTACGTCTCGGAGCCCGGAGGCGGTCGAGTGGATTGTGTGTATATGAGTTACAGGGTGCCGAACCCCTCTGCCTGTGGAGGGGGGTGGCTTATATAGTGTGCGCCAGGACCCCAGCCAGCCCCTAATCCAGCCAGCCCCTAATCCAGCCAGCCCCTAATCTTCATAGTCCAAGGTATAGTCCGGCTATCCGGACACCCCCTAATCCAGGACTCCCTCACTCTACATGAGCAGTTCCATTGTGTACAATAACTGGCATGCATAGGAATAAAACATAGTCAGATTATGTAAGGAGTGCATGCACAAATCCAGAGTGATGGTAGCAAACTGTGGATAGACCCAAAACCAATGATAGCAGGCATATAATAGCTTTAGTTAAAAAATACAGATAATGGCTCCTTTAATGTTTGTTTGCACCAAACATGAAACTCATAGTAGACACCGGAGATTAACCAGATAGTAGACAGATAGTACTGATTGCTGCCCCAATATGTACCCCACAACCATTTAAAAACTCAAGTTTCAGCATTAGTTTGGACCTGACTCGGAGTCTAATAGGTGAACACGATGATAATGTAGCATGTCATCATATTAAGCGACGCATAACGTAAGCAGACACGGAAGAGTGCGACCTCTCTTGCGGACCCGTGTAGTCCTCAAGGTCATCTGCTCAGTTGATGATGGTAATGCAGTTGCCGTGGCTGCCGGCGCCGGGGAAGAAGATTTGAGGCAGCAAAAGACAGTCTGGAGAGCGGATCCCTGCTGTGGTGAACCCTTCCGCCGTTGGAGCAGCTGAGCTGGGGTGGAACACAGCGCCGCAGGAGCAGGACAAACCACACAAGGTTATCTTTGACACATATCTGTAATAGAAGTAATTGAGTAAGGGCTTGTTTGAATTTGAGGATTCTGACAATGCAGGGATAGGAAATAGACAGGAATAGGATAGGAATGCACGTGCAAAACAGAGAATTTAAAAACACATGATTTCTTCCAATCTGGGTGTTTGATTCACAACAATTGGAAGATCACAGGATGCAAAAAAGTATGGTGAGATTAAGTCAAACCACAAGAAAATGTACGTTTATAATGCTATTATGCTACTATCTCTTAGTCTTGTGCTTGCTGAATAGGAATATGAAAAGGAGGAGAAGTGGAAATTAGAATTCCTATGGTTTTTCTTTCAAGGAGACACTAAAGGAACAAATCCTACAGTTTTCCTTTGCTCCATTCCTTTGCACTAAATTCATGAAAAGTAGTACCATAGGAAACTTTCCAATTCCGATGTTTTTCATTCACTTTTCCTTTCAAGCACTGGCGATTCTAGTAGGAAGGCTTGAGCAAAGAAAATCCTACACTAAAAAAATGTTTTTTGCTACTTCTATTACTTTGGACCCAAGCCACTGCCATGCTATCTCAACTCCCAGGCCCATCGACAAATGCACAGCTCAAACGCGCAGAGATAAATAATGATGGCGTTCAAGAGAGTCCATCATGGATAGCTAAGTTGCCTGGTACCTCACTACTTGTCATATAGTAGGATAATATAATTGTATTTCCCGTTACTACGAGTGCTCAGTGGACAATATATATAACATGTAGAGTAAAAAAGAGATGCAACAAGTGTACAACCTCTTTGGTGAAGCCATGTCGATCTCAGCATGATTGGGTTGGCAGGTGAGGATGCTCTGGCTGACTTGGCTGTCGGAGGAGGGGAAGAAGATCTTAGGCATCTGGAGATGGAGCCCGAGGTACTGCTCCGCTGTGATGGAGGGTTTCGTTGTTGGAGCAGATCCGGTGAGTTGTACGCCGCCGAGGCTGAAGCAGGACAAGAGAGACAACATACAACGTTAACCTTAGTGGAATTCTAATAGCATCTCCAATACATGACCTAAAATACATAACCACAAAGTGCTAGATGTAAAATACATCAGCTGCTCATCTCTCAACTTAACTGTCGAAACTGAATTTAATTGTCGAAACTAAACTTAACTGTCGAAATTGAACTTAACTGTCGAAAATGAATTTTGCTGTCAAACTGAATTTTGCTGTCGAAACTGAACGCACTAGAAAGGTGAGGCTACACGTCGGTCGACTGACTTTTTCATCTCTGGTCAGTCGATTTTGCATCCGTTGGATACGAAATCAAGGGCCTACGGTTCATCTTCAACCTCCACCCCCCTGAGCCGCTAGCCACAACCGGCCAAACAGCAGCCCCCGCCGCCCGCGGCCTGCGGTGCGCCGCCCCGCCTGCCCCGAAAACACTCCCCACCGCTGGTCCGCCGCCGCCCCGGCCATCCCTCTAGGCCCCCCTGTGCCGAGCTTTTTCTCCAGCGATCCCCACGCCACCGCCACGCCAACGCCCCGCCACTGCCAGCGACCACCGCCCCATCCTGAACCCTAAGATAGACAGTGGGGTACCTCTCCGGTGAGCCCCCCTCCGCGCTGCGGCTGGTTCTTCCTTCACCCTGGTGAGCCCCCCCACCCCCTGAAAATCGACTGACCCAAAAGTTGATTCAGTCGACTGAAGTGTAGCTAAATCGGAGCAGCATCGCAAGCAAGAGCAAGAGTGAGAGCAGCAGCGCGAGCAAGAGCAATAGCAAGAGCAGACTAGGCAGGGGACCGAGGGCAAGAGCAGAGCAGCAGCGCGAGCGAGAGCTAAAGCAACAGCAGCTCCTACTGATGTGGACGTCACCGCCGAGGGAACGACGTCGTGGAGGAAGTGGCCGGTGACGCTGCCGTGGATGGAGCCGCGCCGTGTCGGCTCGGGACTGAGCGCCGGCAGCACCATGAGATCGAATCAAGATGAAAATGCGGCGATTAGTGTACAACCTCTTTGGTGGCACCGATTAGGCCGCAGCTTCATCCAAGGAAACTGTGATGATGATGCTCTTCCGATGGTGCAGGAGAAGACGATGGTGGGGGAATGGTGGTGGCGCAAAAGACGAGGGGAACGTCGGGGCAGCTCCTTGCAGGTGGAGGACGGGGTGGCTGAACCGGCGGGACGATGAGATCGACGACGGATCCTCATCCGGTATGGTGGATGAGGGATGTCGAGGTGTTGCTGTGGACGACGTCGTCGGAGAAGAGGCTCCGTCTGGGTGGCGAACGGAGCAGGGTGTGGGGTTTTGTCGCAGGTTTTCGCGGCCTCGGTGTACGAATGGGTGGGCGGATGGGATGGCAGCGGGGAACCATGGCTTACAGACGCGCTTGTTTGAAATGTGGGGTAAGTTACAAAAATACCCCTACCGATTTCAGGCGCTTCTTTTGGTTCAGGGGTACCACGGGCATTTCGCGTGTTGGGATTTCACAGGAGGTGGGAGTTTTCACGCGTGTTGTAATTTCGGAATATCAAGGCGCGGGTTGAGATGGAGGGAGTTGTCGGAGCACAACGAGACAAAGATATATCTTAAATATTTCTGGCTAACAAGGTGCGGGTTGAAGAGGCGGGAGTTTCGCAGCACGATAGACAGAGACGCTAGCTTGAATTTCGGCATAACAAGGCGCGGCTTGAAATTCGAAAGAACAAGCTTAACGTGTACCCAAAAAATAGACAATTTGCACCTCAACACGCACAACACACACACAAACACCATTTAGACTAGAGTAAGGTACACGTATTGCACGCATGAGATTTGGGAACCAAATTATGAATAAATACCACATTATAGCATGCAAGCTTTGAGTCATATATGCATGATGTAGATGTTCGTTTAATTCTTATAGTTCATTTCATTCAAAATCATCTAGTTTCTATAAGAATGCTAATCTATTTTAAGATTCATGGAATTGTGCGTCGTAAGACATAAAGTAAAAACAAATAATGGCAAATCATGTAGAAAAACATTTGGGCAATTCTGATACGGAAGATTCTAGAACAAATAAGAAGTGCTTGTGTTTTGATGTTTGTGCATTATGCTTAAGTTCAACCATGGAATCTTCTGGATTATACATGTGGCAAAATCTGGTGGAATCTAGATGATATCCAACGGCCAGTAGTGCTCAAATTTGCCATCTTTGGACCATCGGATTCGCTTCATCCAACGACCATCTTTCAAAGTTAAAGTTACCCGCACACAATATAAAAATATATAAAAAATAATATATATATATATAGGGGTATAGATATAGATATGTGATGCGAAAGCCGCCCATCATCTCCAATTAGAATAGTGTGTCCATGCACGGATGCGACGTGGCCAAATGATGTCTGCCATCGCTATCTCAAATTCAAATCAGTCTGACCTTGTTAAATGTTTATACATTACAACATGCCCGTTTCCAAACCACACCGCGCAGATCTCCGTTATATTCATGCATGGATGGGTTTCAAACATCAGGATCTCTTATTCAAATATTTGAATTCAACTTTACATTGATTATGACCTCACCTATTCTTTTACACCCACACAGTAGTCTTCTCTTTATAATTGTACCACTAACGTTCTCTCATGCATGCATGCACACACACTACTAGTCGGCATTATCCATTGCACGCATGCAATCTTTTTCTTTAGGTCGGTCTCCCATGAAGGCACACACCCACACACATCCCCCTCTCCATCACATCAGGCATTCTTTATCTCTCACATGGGCATTCGCAACGATCGATGTTCCTCTATGTATGTGTGTATATAGCTATGTCTTTCATAGTTTTCCAAACAAACCGATCAATCGATATATCCAGTGAGGTCTCACCCTCTTTCCCATGTCCACATCGATCAATCTATACCTCTCTATATAAAATTAACATATATAGCTAATACACCCACATTAATTATATATCTAACGTCCCCCTCTCATCATCCATGCCTTCCGCTTCATCTCTCAGACGCATGCACAATGGCGAAGACAGGGGGCAGTTAGGGCCCTGCCCCCTCCCCCCTAACATCACTATATATCGAGGCTAATAAGAATGTGATCATTAGAAAATTGCTGCTAAAAATGGTTTAAGTTCATGAATTGACCCTCCTCGTAAAGGATTAGCAATGCTTGGCCCCCTAGCTCATTTATTTTTCATGGCTCCACCACTGCGCGCAACAACGCACGTGTTCGCCCCCTCTCTCTAAATATCGATCTCGCACTTGTGCATTCCTTCATAGTCTCCCTCCAATCAGCCCCTCGCACCATCTTCTAGCCACCCCCCGGATTTTGCCACATGTACAATCTAGCAGACTCCATGGTTGAACTTAAGCATAATGCACAAACCTGAAAACAACAGTGGTTCTCTTTTGTTCTAGAATCTTCCATATCATAACTGCCCAAACTTTTTTTCTAGTTGAATTGCCATTATTTGTTTTTACTTTATGCTTTACAACGCACAATTCCATGAATCATAAAATAGATTAAGGGCTTCTTTGATTCAAAGGATTCTCAAAGGAATTTTGGAGGATTCTAATCGTTAGGAATTTTCCTATCTTGGTTGTTTGATTCGTAGGATTGTAAACCATAGGAATTTTTCCATATGATTCATTTGCACTAGATTTCATAGGAAACATCCCATCCACTCAAACCTATTTGAAAGAATTCTGTGTTCTTTCTATGCACAATCAAACACTCGCACAATCCTGTAGCATTCAAGACGACATTAGACTATAATCAAATGTTTTTCCTATTCCTGCGTTCTTAGCTTTTTTTATAAAAACTAATTGATTTTGAATGAGATGAACTATACGAATTAAACGAAGGGCTACATCAGGCATATATGACTCAGAGCTTACATGCTATAGTGTGGTATTTATTCATAATTTGGTTGCAAAATCTAATGCGTGCAATGCACGTGTACCTTACTAGCACTTCGAGTATGTGCAAAACACGTAAATTAGAACACCAATGGCACGCTACACAGTGTCTCTCTTATAGTTCATGAAGCCACGTGGCACATGTGGAGGCGTTGTCGCGACCTCCTTCCATGGATTGATCACAGTGACGTGCTGCTGGTTCCAGAAGAATGTACTCGTCCTCCCTGAGCCATAATGGCGGTATATGCTTGAAGCGAAGATGTGCACGCACGCCACGCATGCACTCATTCCCTCGCACGCACACGCGGGTACACGGGCGGACGTAATTTTGTACCAAGATCCACCCCATGTGATAATTTGACGCGTGTAAAGACATTCACTTCATTGATGGTCAATTAATACAGCGCATGCAAGTTGAGTGGACGTGAGGGCGGAAGACAGACATTATTACTCCACTGCGCGCATGCGAGTAGTTAAATTGTGGGTTGCTAGTAGTACTTCCATTGGTCTCCTTCGTATTTTGTGCTAATTTTTGATAGTAATATAATATTTACACATTTGAGCAGTGTAGTACTTGAAATTTATGTTCCTCTAAACTCATCAGGAGGCGTTTCGGGCCTCGAAATCAAAACCATCAAATAATCTTTACCTTGTTCCCTTCACATTCGAAAGCCTGCTCACACCTACTAGTACGTACCAAACCTGAACGTGTTCCCACTATGCATGTATTAGTACTAGTGCTAGTACTTAGGTTATAAAAAGGGGAACTACCTAACCGAAAATTACTCTACCTTTACTCCTCATAAGTGCTTCTTCTTCGTCCGTCGTTGCCATGGCCGGTGAGCAGAGCTCTAGGTCGAGAACTACTCGTAACAAGGGAGCGGCAACCAAGGCTGCGGAAAAAAAGAGAGGGCTCGCCGCCATGCAGAGACCTCGAAAGATTTCTAACGGGTAGGCGATGGCTCCCAGGAGAGCCCTAGCCGCGGAGGCGAACATGCCGAGCTGGCGGAGCTGGAGTCGTTATCCCTCGACGGCATGCCCGATCAGCTCAATAAGCACCTCAATAAGCAGAAGGAGTTCATCCAAGGCTTGATGGAGTTGCTGAAGGAGAGCCTCGACGACATGTCCGCTGAGCTCAATCAGCAGGGGGAGTTGACCGCCGGCTTGGTGATGCTGCTGAAGAAGAGCATTGCCTTGGAGAAGAAGGCGACCGGCGAAATCCTGTGACTTCAGGAGGACAAGGCGAAGCTCTGCCACGAGATCTGTTGGGAAACGTAGTAATTTCAAAAAATTTCCTACGCACACGCAAGATCATGGTGATGCATAGCAATGAGAGGGGAGAGTGTGATCTACATACCCTTGTAGACCGACAACGGAAGCGTTAGCACAACGTGGTTGATGTAGTCGTACGTCTTCACGGCCCGACCAATCAAGCACCGAAACTACGGCACCTCCGAGTTCTAGCACACGTTCAGCTCGATGATGATCCCCAGACTCCGATCCAGCAAAGTGTCGAGGAAGAGTTCCGTCAGCACCACGGTGTGGTGACGATCTTGATGTAGTACCGTTGCAGGGCTTCTCTTAAGCACCGCTACAATATTATCAAGGACTATGGTGGAAGGGGGCACCGCACACGGCTAAGAATATGATCACCTGGATTAACTTGTGTCTCAAGGGGTGCTCCCTGCCTTCGTATATAAAGGTTCAAGGGGGGGGGGGGGTGCGGCCGGCCAGGAGAGGGCCGCGCCAGGAGGAGTCCTGCTCCCTTCGGGAGTAGGATTCCCCCCCTTTCCTAGTTGGAATAGGATTCGGGAGGGGGGAAAGAGGAGAGAGAGAAGGAAGGGGGCGCCGGCCCCTCTCCTTGTCCTATTCGGACTAGGGGGGAGGGGCGCGCGGCCCAGCCCTGGCCACCTCTCCTCTCTTCCACTAAAGCCCACTAAGGCCCATATACCTCCCGGGGGGTTCCGGTAACCTCCCGGTACTCCGGTAAAATCCCGATTTCACCCAGAACACTTCCGATATCCAAATATAGGCTTCCAATATATCAATCTTTATGTCTCGACCATTTCGAGACTCCTCGTCATGTCCGTGATCACATCCAAGACTCCGAACAAACTTCGGTACATCAAAAATGCATAAACTCATAATATAACTATCATCGAAACCTTAAGGTGCGGACCCTATAGGTTCGAGAACAATGTAGACATGACCGGGACACGTCTCCGGTCAATAACCAATAGAGGAACCTGGATGCTCATATTGGCTCCTACATATTCTACGAAGATCTTTTATCGGTCAGACCGCATAACAACATACGTTGTTCCTTTTGTCATCGGTATGTTACTTGCCCGAGATTCGATCGTCGGTATCTCAATACCTAGTTCAATCTCATTACCGGCAAGTCTCTTTACTCGTTCCGTAATACATCATCTCACAACTAACTCATTAGCTACAATGCTTGCAAGGCTTATGTGATGTGCATTACCGAGAGGGCCCAGAGATACCTCTCCGACAATCGGAGTGACAAATCCTAATCTCGAAATATGACAACCCAACATGTACCTTTGGAAACACCTGTAGAGCACCTTTATAATCACCCAGTAATGTTGTGACGTTTCGTAGCACACAAGGTGTTCCTCTGGCAAACGGGAGTTGCATAATCTCATAGTCATAGGAACATGTATAAGTCATGAAGAAAGCAATAGCAACATACTAAACGATCGGGTGCTAAGCTAATGGAATGGGTCATGTCAATCAGATCATTGACCTAATGATGTGATCCCGTTAATCAAATAACAACTCTTTGTCCATGGTTAGGAAGCATAACCATCTTTGATTAACGAGCTAGTCTAGTAGAGGCATACTAGTGACACTCTGTTTGTCTATGTATTCACACATGTATTATGTTTCCGGTTAATACAATTCTAGCATGAATAATAAACATTTATTATGATATAAGGAAATAACTAATAACTTTATTATTGCCTCTAGGGCATATTTCCTTTAGTCTCCCACTTGCACTAGAGTCAATAATCTAGATTACACAGTAATGATTCTAACACCCATGGAGCCTTGGTGCTGATCTTGTTTTGCTCGTGGAAGAGGCTTAGTCAACGGGTCTGCTACATTCAGATCCGTATGTATCTTGCAAATTTCTATGTCTCCCACCTGGACTAGATCCCAGACAGAATTGAAGCGTCTCTTGATGTGCTTGGTCTTCTTGTGAAATCTGGATTCCTTTGCCAATACAATTGCACCAGTATTGTCACAAAAGATTTTCATTGGACCCGATGCACTAGGTATGACACCTAGATCGGATATGAACTCCTTCATCCAGACTCCTTCTTTCGCTGCTTCCGAAGCAGCTATGTATTCCGCTTCACACATAGATCCCGCCACGACACTTTGTTTAGAACTGCACCAACTAACAGCTCCACCGTTTAATGTAAATACGTATCCGGTTGGCGATTTAGAATCGTCCGGATCAGTGTCAAAGCTCGCATCGACGTAACCAGTTACGATTAGCTCTTTGTCACCTCCATAAACGAGAAACATATCCTTAGTCCTTTTCAGGTATTTCAGGATGTTCTTGACCGCTGTCCAGTGATCCACTCCTGGATTACTTTGGTACCTCCCTGCTAGACTTATAGCAAGGCACACATCAGGTCTGGTACACAGCATTGCATACATGATAGAGCCTATGGCTGAAGCATAGGGAACAGCTTTCATTTTCTCTCTATCTTCTGAAGTGGTCGGGCATTGAGTCTGACTCAACTTCGCACCTTGTAACACAGGAAAGAACCCTTTCTTTGCTTGATCCATTTTGAACTTCTTCAAAATTTTGTCAAGGTATGTGCTTTGTGAAAGTCCAATTAAGCGTCTTGATCTATCTCTATAGATCTTTATGCCTAATATGTAAGCAGCTTCACCGTGGTCTTTCATTGAAAAACTCTTATTCGAGTATCCCTTTATGCTATCCAGAAATTCTATATCATTTCCAATCAGTAATATGTCATCCACATATAATATCAGAAATGCTACAGAGCTCCCTCTCACTTTCTTGTAAATACATGCTTCTCCAAAAGTCTGTATAAAACCAAATGCTTTGATCACACTATCAAAGCGTTTATTCCAACTCCGAGAGGCTTGCACCAGTCCATAAATGGATCGCCGGAGCTTGCACACTTTGTTAGCTCCCTTTGGATCGACAAAACCTTCTGGTTGCATCATATACAACTCTTCTTCCAGAAATCCATTCAGGAATGCAGTTTTGACATCCATCTGCCAAATTTCATAATCATAAAATGCGGCAATTGCTAACATGATTCGGACAGACTTAAGCATCGCTACGGGTGAGAAGGTCTCATCGTAGTCAACCCCTTGAACTTGCCGAAAACCTTTTGCGACAAGTCGAGCTTTGTAGACAGTAATATTACCGTCAGCGTCAGTCTTCTTCTTGAAGATCCATTTATTCTCAATTGTTTGCCGATCATTGCGCAAGTCATCCAAAGTCCACACTTTGTTCTCATACATGGATCCCATCTCAGATTTCATGGCTTCAAACCATTTCGTGGAATCTGGGCTCACCATCGCTTCTTCATAGTTCATAGATTCATCATGATCTAGTAGCATGACTTCCAGAACAGGATTACCGTACCACTCTGGCGCGGATCTCACTCTGGTTGAACTACGAGGTTCAGTAGTATCTTGTTCTGAAGTTTCATGATCATTATCATTAACTTCCTCTGGTGTAGGTGTCACAGAAACAGATTTCTGTGATGTACTACTTTCCAATAAGGGAGTAGGTACAGTTACCTCGTCAAGTTCTACTTTCCTCCCACTCACATCTTTCGAGAGAAACTCCTTCTCCAGAAAGTTTCTGAATTTAGCAACAAAAGTCTTGCCTTCGGATCTGTGATAGAAGGTGTATCCAATAGTTTCCTTTGATATCCTATGAAGACACATTTCTCCGATTTGGGTTCGAGCTTATCAGGTTGAAGCTTTTTCACATAAGCATCACAGCCCCAAACTTTCAGAAACGACAACTTTGGTTTCTTGCCAAACCACAGTTCATAAGGCATTGTCTCAACGGATTTTGATGGTGCCCTATTTAACGTGAATGCAGCCGTCTCTAGAGCGTATCCCCAAAACGATAGCGGTAAATCAGTAAGAGACATCATAGATCGTACCATATCTAGTAAAGTACGATTACGACGTTCGGACACACCATTACGCTATGGTGTTCCGGGTGGCGTGAGTTGCGAAACTATTCCACATTGTTTCAAATGTACACCAAACTCGTAACTCAAATATTCTCCTCCACGATCAGATCATAGGAATTTTATTTTCTTGTTACGATGATTTTCCACTTCACTCTGAAATTCTTTGAACTTTTCAAACGTTTCAGACTTGTGTTTCATTAAGTAGATATACCCATATCTGCTTAAGTCATCTGTGAAGGTGAGAAAATAACGATATCCGCCACGAGCCTCAACATTCATCGGACCACATACATCTGTATGTATGATTTCTAACAAATTTGTTGCTCTCTCCATAGTACCGGAGAACGGTGTTTTTGTCATCTTACCCATAAGGCACGGTTCGCAAGTACCAAGTGATTCATAATCAAGTGGTTCCAAAAGCCCATCAGTATGGAGTTTCTTCATGCGCTTTATACCGATATGACCTAAACAACAGTGCCACAAATAAGTTGCACTATCATTAGCAACTCTGCATCTTTTGGTTTCAACACTATGAATATGTGTGTCACTACTATCGAGATTTAATAAAAATAGACCACTCTTTAAGGGTGCATGACCATAAAAGATATTACTCATGTAAATAGAACAACCATTATTCTCTGATTTAAATGAATAACCTCTCGCATCAAACAAGATCCAGATATAATGTTCATACTTAATGCTGGCACCAAATAACAATTATTTAGGTCTAATATTAAACCCGAAGGTAGATGTAGAGGTAGCGTGCCGACTGCGATCACATCGACTTTGGAACCGTTTCCCACGCGCATCGTCACCTCGTCCTTAGCCAATCTTCGCTTAATCCGTAGTCCCTGTTTCGAGTTGCAAATATTAGCAACAGAACCAGTATCAAATACCTAGGTGCTACTGCGAGCATTAGTAAGGTACACATCAATAATATGTATATCACATATACCTTTGTTCACCTTGCCATCCTTCTTATCCGCCAAATACTTGAGGTAGTTCCGCTTCCAGTGACCAGTCTTCTTGCAGTAGAAGCACTTAGTTTCAGGCTCAGGTCCAGAATTGGGTTTCTTCTCTTGATCAGCAACTTGCTTGCTGTTCTTCTTGAAGTTCCCCTTCTTCTTTCCTTTGCCCTTTTTCTTGAAACTAGTGGTCTTGTTCACCATCAACACTTGATGCTCCTTCTTGATTTCTACCTCCGTAGCTTTCAGCATTGCGAAGAGCTCGGGAATAGTCTTATTCATCCCTTGCATATTATAGTTCATCACGAAGCTCTTGTAGCTTGGTGGCAATGATTGGAGAATTCTGTCAATGACGCAATCATCTGGAAGGTTAACTCCCATTTGAATCAAGTGATTATTATACCCAGACATTTTGAGTATATGCTCACTGACAGAACTGTTCTCCTCCATCTTGCAGCTATAGAACTTATTGGAGACTTCATATCTCTCAATCCGGGCATTTGCTTGAAATATTAACTTCAACTCCTGGAACATCTCATATGCTCCATGACGTTTAAAACGTCGTTGAAGTCCCGATTCTAAGCCGTAAAGCATGGCACACTGAACTATCGAGTAGTCATCAGCTTTGCTCTGCCAGACGTTCATAACATCTGGTGTTGCTCCAGCAGTAGGCCTGGCACCCAGCGGTGCTTCTAGGATGTAATTCTTCTGTGCAGCAATGAGGATAATCCTCAAGTTACGGACCTAGTCCGTGTAATTGCTACCATCATCTTTCAACTTTGCTTTCTCAAGGAACGCATTAAAATTCAACGGAACAACAACATGGGCCATCTATCTACAATCAAACATAAATAAGCAAGATACTATCAGGTACTAAGTTCATGATAAATTTAGGTTCAATTTAATCATATTACTTAAGAACTCCCACTTAGATAGACATCCCTCTAATCCTCTAAGTGATTACGTGATCCAAATCAACTAAACCATGTCCGATCATCACGTGAGATGGAGTAGTTTCATTGGTGAACATCGCTATGTTGATCATATCTGCTATATGATTCACGCTTGACCTTTCGGTCTCCGTGTTCCGAGGCCATATCTGTATATGCTTGGCTCGTCAAGTATAATCTGAGTATTCCACATGTGCAACTGTTTTGCACCCGTTGTATTTGAACGTAGAGCCTATCACACCCGATCATCACATGGTGTCTCAGCACGAAGAACTTTCGCAACAGTGCATACTCAGGGAGAACACTTCTTGATAATTAGTGAGAGATCATCTTATAATGCTACCATCAATCAAAGCAAGATAAGATGCATAAAAGATAAACATCACATGCAATCAATATAAGTGATATGATATGGCCATCATCATCTTGTGCTTGTGATCTCCATCTTTGAAGCACCGTCGTGATCACCATCGTCACCGGCGTGACACCTTGATCTCCATCGTAGCATCATTGTCGTCTCGCCAATCTTATGCTTCCACGACTATCGCTACCGCTTAGTGACAAAGTAAAGCATTACAGCGCGATTGCATTGCATACAATAAAGCGACAACCATATGGCTCCTGCGTGTTGCCGATAACTCGGTTACAAAACATGATCATCTCATACAATAAAATTTAGCATCATGTCTTGACCATATCACATCACAGCATGCCCTGCTAAAACAAGTTAGACGTCCTCTACTTTGTTGTTGCAAGTTTTACGTGGCTGCTACGGGCTTAAGCAAGAACCAATCTTACCTACGCATCAAAACCACAACGATAGTTTGTCAAGTTGGTGCTATTTTAACCTTCGCAAGGACCGGGCGTAGCCACACTCGGTTCAACTAAAGTTGGAGAAACTGTCACCCGCTCACGTAAGCGTATGCGTAATGTCGGTCTGGGCCGCTTCATCCAACAATACCGCCGAACCAAAGTATGACATGCTGGTAAGCAGTATGACTTATATCGCCCACAACTCACTTGTGTTCTACTCGTGCATATAACATCAACATATAAAACCTAGGCTCGGTTGCCACTGTTGGGAAACGTAGTAATTTCAAAAAAATTCCTACGCACACGCAAGATCATGGTGATGCATAGCAACGAGAGGGGAGAGTGTGATCTACGTACCCTTGTAGACCGACAACGGAAGCGTTAGCACAACGTGGTTGATGTAGTCGTACGTCTTCACGGCCCGACCGATCAAGCACCGAAACTATGGCACCTCCGAATTCTAGCACACGTTCAGCTCGATGACGATCCCCGGACTCCGATCCAGCAAAGTGTCGGGGAAGAGTTCCGTCAGCACGACTGCGTGGTGACGATCTTGATGTAGTACCGTTGCAGGGCTTCGCTTAAGCACCACTACAATATTATCGAGGACTATGGTGGAAGGGGGCACCGCACACGGCTAAGAATATGATCACGTGGATCAACTTGTGTCTCAAGGGGTGCTCCCTGCCTCCGTATATAAAGGTTCAAAGGGGGGGGGTGCGGCCGGCCAGGAGAGGGCGCGCCAGGAGGAGTCCTACTCCCTCCAGGAGTAGGATTCCCCCCTTTCCTAGTTGGAATAGGATTCGGGAGGGGGAAAGAGGAGAGAGAGAAGGAAGGGGGGCGCCGGTCCCCTCTCCTTTTCCTATTCGGACTAGGGGGAGGGGCGCCCGGCCCGGCCTTGGCCACATCTCCTCTCTTCTACTAAAGCCCACTAAGGCCCATATACCTCCAGGGGGGTTCCGGTAACCTCCCGGTACTCCGGTAAAATCCCGATTTCACCCGGAACACTTCCGATATCCAAATATAGGCTTCCAATATATCAATCTTTATGTCTCGACCATTTCGAGACTCCTCGTCATGTCCATGATCACATCCGGGACTCCGAACAAACTTCGGTACATCAAAAATGCATAAACTCATAATATAACTGTCATCGAAACCTTAAGCATGCGGACCCTACGGGTTCGAGAACAATGTAGACATGACCGAGACACGTCTCCGGTCAATAACCAATAGCGGAACCTGGATGCTCATATTGGCTCCTACATATTCTACGAAGATCTTTTACCGGTCAGACCGCATAACAACATACGTTGTTCCTTTTATCATTGGTATGTTACTTGCCCGAGATTCGATCGTCGGTATCTCAATACCTAGTTCAATCTCGTTACCGGCAAGTATCTTTACTCATTCTATAATACATCATCTCACAACTAACTCATTAGCTGCAATGCTTGCAAGGCTAATGTGATGTGCATTACCGAGAGGGCCCAGAGATACCTCTTCGACAATCGGAGTGACAAATCCTAATCTCGAAATACGCCAACCCAACATGTACCTTTGGAGACACCTGTAGAGCACCTTTATAATCACCCAGTTATGTTGTGATGTTTTGTAGCACACAAAGTGTTCCTCTGGCAAACGGGAGTTGCATAATCTCATAGTCATAGGAACATGTATAAGTCATGAAGAAAGCAATAGCAACATACTAAACGATCGGGTGCTAAGCTAATGGAATGGGTCATGTCAATCAGATCATTGACCTAATGATGTGATCCCGTTAATCAAATAACAACTCTTTGTCCATGGTTAGGAAGCATAACCATCTTTGATTAACGAGCTAGTCTAGTAGAGGCATACTAGTGACACTCTGTTTGTCTATGTATTCACACATGTATTATGTTTCCGGTTAATACAATTCTAGCATGAATAATAAACATTTATCATGATATAAGGAAATAACTAATAACTTTATTATTGCCTCTAGGGCATATTTCCTTCAAGATCGACCTGTTGAAGGAGAAGAATGCCGGCTGGAAGAAGCTGCATGAGAATAGTAGTTCCTCGGTGAAGATGTTGTAGGCCCTCGTCATGGAACAGAAGGAGGAGTTGGCGAAGCTCCGCATCGAGCACCCGGCTGCTGTCAAGGTATGTAATGCAGCTGTGGAATAGATGATGAAGGCTCGTGTTAAGAAATCCCGCGTCATGGACATAATGAAGAAGATGGCGGAGGAGACGCACAAGGAGATGGAGGTCGTGGAGGAGATGAAGAAGCAGTTATGACTCCGTGGCAAATTAGATCATTTGGGGTGATAATCTTCCGTATTCTTTTGCTCCTGTGTTTCATCTTTTGCTTCGGGTGTTTCGCCGCACGTGTCATGTTCTCTGCGAGGCATGAATAGAACAATGGTTTTTTGAGGGAATGAATAGAACAATGCTAACAATGAGATGACTAGCAAATTAGATCATTTTTTATCGCCATATGGCACTGGGCTGCCGTGTTTCGTGCTGCTCCGTCGCAGTACTACTCCAGTGGAAAACTTGAGTATATCGCATGGTTCTTTGCTCCTCCTCGATCAGGTCGTCGGCGCATTTATACGAGCAGTCAAATCACAAGGCCCCGCCTTCCAGCAGCAATGAGCCGTCAAATCACAAAGGCCCTCGCCTCTCGTGAAACCGACCAAGCTAGACTTCCCCGCCCTCTAGCCTTTTAAAAAATGTATACTTTTGTACAACAGTAGTATCGATGGATTGCGCCATGGAGCAAAACTTGAAACTAAAAAAAAGGTGGTACATATAGAGAGCGCTCGTCGCCAAATTATGCATATAGTACTATTAAAAAGGCTAGTTACAATAATGGTGTCCAGCACAACCCACCCCTCAAATAAAACTAAGAGGGTGCTTGGATACGTTTTAGTCCCATGACTAAAAGTAGTGGGACTAAAACATGCTAGCCTCACCCATGCTTGGATCCAAATACTAAAAGGGCTAAAATCAAGTTAATGAGCATTTATTATCTTCCAAAACCTCCAATCCAGAACTTGCCTGTGTTAAAGGAGAGGAGTTAAATGAGTAGAGAGAGGACTAGTTTTAGCCCCTCTTTAGTCAGGGGTGCTTAGAACTTTAGCCTCTTAAAGAGACTATTTTTAGTCAGACTAAAATAAGTCCCTTGGATCCAAGCACCCTCTAAGCATCCTGGAATTCTTTGACAAAACTAAGCACCCTGAAATTCTTTGACAACTAAACTGCTGGCTATATGATGTTGGCCATATATATTGTACGTATATAATGTGAAGAAACGAGTGGTAGTACTATACCAACTAAAAGATGAAATGTAAGAAATACTAGTATGTACGTACTGTAGAGTTAAAGTAACGAGAAGAAACATAACATAATTCTGCTGGGGGCTCAACACAACACACCCCTCAAATTAAATTAAGCACACCTGAAATTAAACTTTGCAACTATTCTGGTAGACACTGCATTAGAACCACCATGAGTAACGACACTGCCACCTTACTTGGAGTCCTTGTCCACGTCCTCAACTTCGTCCTTGTCCTTCTTCCTCTTGGCCGATACTTCTTTGCTTGAACCGCACACTTGGCTGTTGCTCTTCATCCAACCCTTGTAGATAGTGAAGCAAAGGTAGCCATCCATTGCAGCGTAGTAGATGTGGTCTATATGTAGTACATTCTGCTGCCATGCATGATGATGAAATGTGTATGGAGGTTTCTCCAGTTTACCGTACGAAGGATGAACCATGGCTCCTGCCAGGGTCAGCATTAAAGGCTGATGAGAGGACACCAACCGATCCTTCTGGAGGTTAAAGGGGTTGCCTACAATGAGACCTATCCGATGCAGGACATCCCTGTCGTTCTTAAAGTCTACAGTAATGAATTTCACTGTTTTGTCCTTGAGGAAGATCTTAAAATCCTGGCACTCAACGTCGGCATGGCATATGTGGTAGACCAAGCAAACGTTATGTACGCAAACCTGGATCACAGTGGGCTTCTTCCTCTCTTTGTCCTTTAGATCCTTCTCTGGTCCCAGGACTGTGGCGTACTCAACATCTAGCCCAGCGACCCACTCATCATCTGAGTTTCCGGACATGCGTCTAAAGCGAGAAAGGCATCCTTTCACCGTCGCGGAAGAACGGGTGTAGATGACGTCGAACTCATCGCCGGTGATGGTTCTAACCTTGTACTCACCGCCGATCGTGGAGATTTGGGATGCCATGGATTTTGGAGGAGGGTTAGGATTAGTGGAATTGCCGTAATGTGAATGGACGAGACGACTAGGAGCGAACCGCTGTAGTATTGAAGGAAGTGCGGGGACGAGTAGGAGCGAACTGCCAGCGTGCGAACGACAGGGTAGTGGCTTTCCATTCTCCCATGATACGGGCTTCCGAGAGCCCTTGGATCTGAGCTCAAATGGTTGCATGGCGTTATTCTAGACCTATGGGTAATATCCTATCCTGGAGGGTTATTCTGCAAATTTTCAGCAACTTAGCATGCGACCGTTTGATTTCAGATCCAAGAGCTGCCAGCACCCCGTATCATGGTTGCGCCTACCACGACCATCGCGTCGCTCGCGCGGTCGCGCCCATCGAGATTTAACATGGTGCGTTAGGCTATCTGATGTTGGCATGTCATACATAGTCATCACTTAGTCACTCATGCTACAACAAGGTTGGCTATAAGTGTATTTTTTACTCCTCTCTATCTCTTTCTTCGTACTCCCTCCGTCCTATAATATAAGAATGTTTTTGACACTAGTGTAGTGCCAAAAACGTTCTTATATTATGGGACACAGGGAGTACTAGTATTTATTGCATTTGCCAAGGAGTGACCTCTTCCAATGAAATGGTGTTGCTAAGTTTGCTTCATTTAATTAGCTATAGACTCAAAATTGTCTTTTCACCTAGGTACACGCGCTTAGCACCCTTTCTTCCTTGGGTCACCAAACTAGTCTCTCTCTTCTTGATTAACTTGCCACATCAGACTTCATGCCTATGTGGCAAGCTTAAGCACCTGTAGGAGAAAGTAAAAGTAAGTAGAATAGTGCGCTTTATAGGGCATTTTTGCATATGTGGAGGAAAGAGAGGCAAGGAAAAAGTGGAGAAGTGGGCTCTCATGCAAGAGCCAGCCTCTACTACATGGTGGAGTATTGGGAGAGGCACCTGTATGGAGGTGGTCAGGAATCGGGAGACTCACGCCGGTCGTAGCGCCGCAGTTAAAATGATAATGGCAAGTCAAATCACGGGGCCCCACCTGTCCAGCAGTAACTCGCTGTCAAATCACACAGCCCTATGTTTGCAGCAGCCTACTCCCTCGTCTTCTCGCGTCTTTGTCGAACCGACTAGAGGGAACTGCCCCGCCACCTACCGTGCAGGAAAAGCCCCGCCCTCGACTTTTAAATAGTATACAATATATTAATTTTGTATCCATGGATTGCACCCGCGCCATGGAGCAAAGCGTCTAGAAAAACGGAGGAGAGACGGTGGTCTTGCAATAGAGAAGAGGGAGAGGCGAGACGATGGTTTTGGAATGGAGATGATGGAGAGGAGAGGAGGTGGTTTTGCAATGGAGAAGATCAAAAGAGGGAGAGGCGAGATGGTGGTTTTGGAATGGAGATGATGCAGAGGAGAGCAGGTGGTTTTGCAATGGAGAAGAGGGAGAGGAGCATGCGGCATCAATTTAGGATTGGACGAGAGGGCCGGCATGCTGTGACTGGATCAAAATCAAAATCAATTTACCCTTCAATTAAGAAAACGACCCCACATTAACTAGTCTCCCTTTTATTCTGGGTCATAATTGACCATGATTTTCGCACATAAAATATATGTTATACGTTGCAAAAATAGTATAATTTGAAAGTACATTCAGATACGAACCAAATGATACAATTTTTGGTGACATGCATTCACATTTTGCTTGTCAAATATAGTACGTGGTCAAACTTTGACCCAAAATATGCAAAACAACAAAAAAATACTTCCAAGACCAGCGCCGCTCTTCCGCTCTTCTCCTCTTAAACCACCGCCTCTCCTCTCCTTTTCCAATCTAAATGCAGCACCGCTCCTCTCCTCTTCCATTTCAAAACCACCGCCCCTCCTCTCCTGTTCCAGTCCAAAACCAGCGTCGCTCCTCTCCCGTTCTAATCCAAAACCAGCACTGCTCCTCTCCTCTTCCATTCAAAAACCACCGCCGGCAAGTGAAGGTGCTGTGGAGAAGTAGATCGATGGAGGAGTACAACCGATACATGAGGATCAGAGATGGCGACCCTGTGAAGCTAGCTAGGATGTTGGAGATACAGTCTTGGTTTGACAACAAGGACCAACTAGCAGCGACGGCAACATCCATGGCCAAATATCTGAAACAGAGCGAAAAGGCAGCGATACTCCCGGAGGGAGTCGCACCGGAGTACATAGAGCTGCTCCTCTGGGCCATGGAGCAAACAGATTCACCGAATCCGATCGTGAGGGAGCGGTGGCGGGAGTATCGATTCCAGATGGAGCATCCACCAGAGATTGAAGGATCGAGCATCTACAAGGTGTCGTTTGTGAGGGTGTCCTGCCAGAGCGAGCCGGTGGAGTCTTCGTCGACCGAACCCAACTGCAAGAGGAGAAAAGCAGTTGGCCCGACGACGCTTCCCCGCCATCGTCTCCCTCGCCTTTCACATCGTCTCACGGGGCAGCTGTCTGCCGCCGAGGAATAGGAGGGGGCTGCCCCCCAGCCCAATAGTCGGGCAGGTTGTGAATTGTCAGGAGGAGCTTAGGGTTGTCAGTATTTGCAGGTTGTGAATTGTGTTTTGTGTTGTGTATTTGGAGAGTACTTTCAGATATGAATGTCTTTTGAATTTCAGATTTGCAGTATTGAACATATGAAGTATTTTATGAATTCTAGATATCTATTTTTAGAAATTAAAAAATGTAGTTTCATAGGAGTATAAAAGTGCAGACAATGTGATTCTCAGAGAAGAAACTGCAAGTCTCAGTTTCAGATAAGAAACTGCAAGTTCAGTTTCAGATAAGAAACTGAAACTTTCAGAGGCAGAGCATTTATATTAACACAGCCTTTTCAAACAGGGTGTCACAGCCCTAGCTTTGGCCTTGCTTGTCATTACATCATCATCTTGCATCATGTTTAAATTTCTCAGAAACTTGAAATGGGGATGATCAAACCCTAGCAGCAAATGGAATTCAAATAGGTTCAACTAAAATAAATTCCAAGAACCCAAAATGGTCTTAGAAAAATGTTCATGATTTTTGTAGATGCTGGAAACAGCAACCAGAGGTGATGCACATTTTTCCTAGCCATCTTGGATTTTACCTCAACACATATTGTATTTGATTGGGGCTCCAAAACATTGCTATAAATATTTTGACAGCTCCAAATATTCTAAGAAATATTGAGGGACACTGGATTAATTCAGAGAGTTCCCAAAAAAATATTTTCAAAATTATATAAAAATGATTTGATGTTAAACTAAATCAAAACAGAGGCAAACAAATAGAAAAACATAAACAAATAAAAGGAGAGCAAACTTACCTGGCGCTTACCTACAGCCCAGAGGCTCAGCACTATGCAGCCCAGGAGCTGGCCCAGCCACCAGTGCCAGTCGTCTTCAACCCAGCACCAGAAGGACGCTGGGCGCGTGCTCGTCGCGCGCTGGCCACGCGTCGGGCCACCTCCTGCTACCCGGCGCTGCCTCGAGGCCCTGGACAATGCCACATTTTCCCCTGGACCGCCTCGTCCTCTCCCGTGCCTCTCTTCTCCTCTGCTCTCCTTCTCCTGCTGCTGCCGAGCGCCTCGCAGCGCGCCGACGACCTCACTGCAGCCACCGGCCACCAGCCACCCCACGCCTCGCCGACACGCCAATAAGCTCCACCTCGTTCCCCTCTTCCTCCTCACCGAGCCACATGGTGCTTGAAGCCCCTGGACGCCGACAACACCGCCGTTCCCCTCGTCGGTCACCGTGGATCCTCGCCGTCGATTCGGGAGCTACCGAGCGTCCCCGACCTTGCCCTCGTGCTCGTTGGACTCGCTGTGAGCCTCCGCGCCGAACCCCCCCTCTCCCCGATGCCGGTTTCTTCCTCTAACCGCGGGCTCCGTAGAGCCCGAGAGCTCATCACCGCCGACCATGAGGTCGTCGTGGCTAGAGAGAGTTTCGCTCACGTCCGAGAACTGGTACGTGCTCAGAGAGCTCCCAGGAGCCCAACGCGGCCATCAGCTTGCTCGCTAGCACGCTGCAGTCCTCGCGCCCGTGCAGCCGTAGCTCCGACCACCGCCTCGCTCGCCGCAGATGCTGCTCCCGGCCACCCCGCAACCTCTCGTCCTATCCTTTGGATGCGGACGAGCAAGAGCTCCTCCCCTGTGTGCTCAGCGCGCCAAACCACCGCCCGAAGCTCAAATCCAAGCCGCGCCGCCGTCGTTTTGGTCGCCGCCGGTCAGGCTCCGGCGACTGCCGACGTGTCCATCATTAGCACTAATGACCCCTCTAATCACCACCCCACTAGTCACTTACATATGGATCCCACACCTTTAACTGACAATAGTTTAATTCCTATTTAGCTCTAATTAAACACAGTGGCCACACGCGTCAGCTTTGACCGTGCGGAAGTGACCGTTGACCTGGGCCCACTAGTCAGCCTCTATTCCTGCCCTGTTACGCTGATGAGCGGGCCCCACTTGTAAGGTTTGACCTGGACCAGCCCCTATTGACTTGCTGATGTCGTCATGACGTGGTGCTGACGCAGTAATGCTTTCTGGGATTTTAATAAATCAGAAATGATTTATTATTTTCAGAAAATATCCAAAACTTTGAAAATTCATAGAAAATCAACTGTAACTCGGAATGAAATAAATTATATATGAAAAATTATCAAAAAAATATGAAGAATCTGTTTATGGCATTGTCATGCATTTTTGAACAAGTTAACCTCACTGAATAGGATAAATCATGATTAGGGCAATTTATGAACTAGCATTTGGAGTTGGAGTTTAACCTTGTTTGAATTCCACTTCAATTAACTTTGCTAGATATTGCATTAGGTGAATTAAGTACCTTAACTTGACATGTCATTCATGTGAATGTGCACTGCATTGATTGTGTTCTTTCTCTGTTTGCCGGTATTTGTTCCCCCTCAGTAAACGTGGTTCCGACGATGAGATCGATGACACCGATGAAGAACTATACTATCTTTAGAAGTGCCAGGCAAGAAAAACCCCCTTGTTCATTCCGATACAATCCCACTCTCTCGCTCCTGCTCTCTTTTACTGCATTAGGACAACATCAATTCAACTGTTACATGCTATGGTAGTTGAACCCCTTTCCTCTGCATGACCTGTCATTGCCACAGTAAATAGATGAAACCCACTAGCATGAGTAGGATCTGTTTGAGCCCTGATGTGCCTACTCATTCATGCTTGTTTGTCATGCCTGCTATTGCTTAGAGTTGTGTTAGGTCTGATTCATCGGGGGTGAATTGGAAAGTTGTGAACATGTCCTACTGTTGAGAGCTAAGTGTGTGAACACGATTTGGTAAAGGTAGCGGTGAGAGGCCATGTAGGAGTACATGGTGGGTTGTCTCATTGCAGCCGTTCTTAGGAACTGAGTTCCGTGTTTGTGATCCATGAACAGTTACTACCACACATTGGGTTCCGGTAACTCGACCCCTCTCGACTTATTAATCCACTCGATCTCTGTCCAGGAGTTGCAACTAGTTTCTGGTGTTTGTAGGTAGTGTTAGTAGTCTACCAAGTGGCACCCGGTACAGGTGGGCTTGGGACAGACTAGACACAGTGGCCCGGTGTACCAAGTGGCACCCAGATGGTGGGCTTGGGAACCCTGTACACATCGTTTGGGGCCGTGAGCGACACCCCGGCCGGATCTCCTTGCGGATGGAACCCGCATAGGCGATAAACCTGGACGAGAGACTTGTGTGGTTAGTCAGGTCGTGGCCGACACCCTCGCCCGGCTTCCGCTTGAAGGTTGCCGTGGTACATGAAGTGTCTAGGGCGATAAGTGGCGAGAGCGTGTGTGAAAAAGTACACCCTTGCAGGGTAATCATTATCTATTCGAAAAGCCGGATTCCTCGGATATGGAAACTTGGACCCCTTGCATAGTTCTTAGACAAGTGAAAGTGGATACTGTAAAAAATGCACAAGATAAGCGTGAGTGCTATGGATGGCCTTCTCGTAGGGAGACGGGAGCGGATCCATAGTGGTGTATTGATATGGTGAATATGTGGACTCGTGTGCGCCACCTCAAAAGAGTTGCTTGCAGTCATAGTCCAGGTTAGCCACTGGGTCAAAGCTGGCTTGCTGCAGTCAAACTCCACTACCCCCTTTGTTGATACCGATGCATATGTAGTTAGTTCTGATGTAAGTCTTGCTGGGTACATTTGTACTCACGTTTGCCCATTTTATGTTTTGCAGAGAGACGTCAGTCTCACTAGTAGTTCCACGTGGACTTCGATGTTTAGCTTGATACCTCAGCTACGATCTTGTGCCCTCGGCAAGATCTGGTAGATAGTCAGGCTTCTCAGCCTTTTTCATTTGTAGATGTCTGTACTTAGACATGTTAAGCTTCCGCATGTGCTTTGACTTGTATGCTCTGAATGTTGGGTCATGAGACCCATGTTTGTAATATCTCGCTCCTCGGAGCCTAATGAATAAATACTTTGAGTCGTAGAGTTATGTTGTGATGCCATGTTGTATTTACACATATCGAGCATATTGTGTGTATGTTTGAAATGCTTGGTATGTGTGGGATCCGACAACCTAGTTGTTTATCCTTGGTAGCCTCTCTTATGGGGAAATGTAGTCTTGTGCGTCCATGAGCCATAGTAGTCCGCTACAACCTGGTTCACCGGAGTCCTGCTAGCCCAGCACTACTGCTCCGGAACACTTAGACTGGCCGACATGTGTTTCACTTCGTTCCTGTGTCTATCCCTTCGGGGAAATGTCACGCGGTGACATCCGGAGCCCTGCCTAGCCTGCTATAGCCCGGGTTACCGGAGTCCTGTTAGCCCAGTGCTACAGCCCCGATTCACACACTGCTGACCGACATGCTCGATGTTGATTCATGTATGCCTGTCCCCGTAAGATGGTGCCACTTTGGGTTCATGACTAGCCATGTCGGCCCGGGTTCTCTGTCATATGGATGCTAGCGATACTATCATATACGTGAGCCAAAAGGCTCAAACGGTCCCGGGCCATGGTAAGGCGCCACCCGTGGGAATACCGTGCGTGAGGCCGCAAAGTGATATGAGGTGTTACCGGCTAGATCGATGTGACTTGGAATCAGGGTCCTGACACAGGGTTAACATGATGTTGGATGTTTTATTCATGGTCGAAAATAGGACTACCAACCAGTTAACATCATGCTGATCAACATTCATGCATAGCACATCTTCATATGTTGCACAGTCAAAATGCCCACAGAATGTCGAGTGTGCGAAACACAGAGAAAACGAGGGACGAAGTTTTGGCAAGTGTTGGACGTGGTTTTGGGCTGCCCCGTCTAGGCTTTCATTTTTAACGTGCGCAGCCCACGACCTCGGATGGGAGGTCCATAGGTCTGTTTGTATTTTCTTAGGGCCGTCATGTATCGACCGGCCTATGGACCTCCCATCCGAGGTTTTATTTTTGGCAGCCCAATCTATGTATTTTTTGAAGAAAACACAAAGGTCTGTTCTATTTTTCTATATAAGAATAGGAACGCCTGGTCCAACTTATGTTTCCCTTCTAACTATATTATATATATTTAAATTATTTCATATGTTGACTGTTTAGTTCACATAATTGGCAAATAGATGACCGCTCTCGCGATCCCCTTCACCCCCGCCACCACCTCCACCCTCACTGCCGCCCCCGCTACTACCTCCACCCTCGCTGCCGCCATAGATCTCGCCGCCACCCCACCTCCTGACTCCGGGAGCAGCTGCCCCCTCAGCAAGTCCGCTCGCAAGCCCCATGGAGTCGCTGGCCATATCCACGAGGGAATGGCTGGAAGACAGGCCGGTGTACAAGATGCATCTCCCACATGTCTACAAAGCTTCCCGCGGATTCTCCAGCCGCTCAACTCCGTCGCGCCAGCGATGCTGCGGGTGACTCGAGGGAGGAGATGGAGGGAGAGGGCGATGCGGATCCGCGACGACGCTCTCTCCTGGACCCAGTGCACGCACGAATGGAGGGAAGCAGAGGAGGAAGCTGCGAGGGAGGACGCCGAGGAGGGACCGAATCCGTTCTCTCACTCGCGCAGGTATGCTCGGATGTGCAAGGATCATGTGGATTGGGAGCTGCTGAATCTAGCCCTGCAGATCTACTTCGAAGGAGATTTCTCGGAGAAGCACAGGATGCCCCACCCCAGGGAGCCGCCGATTGCGTTCGTTCGATGGGCGAAAGGAGAAGTGAATTCAGGAGATCCACGCCGTGCTGCGAGATGGGAATGCTTGACTAGACTCATGCCCACCAGCACGCCACCGGAGCCGGAGCAGGTGGATCCCCTACCTTACCTCTCCCCCAAACCTGCAGAAGATTGAAATTAGGCTTGCAATCTGCTTCAATTGAGCCGTTTGGTGGTTATTTCTGCTTCCTGAGAGACAACATCAGAAGGAACCAGGAACTCGGATGAATTTCCCCTATCACAATGGGGGGGAGCGCCGGTTGGGCAGTGGTACGGCCCACCTCTGCCTCAAATGGGGGCACAATCTGGGCAGGCTCCTGTGATTGCCCAAGATCAATCTGTTGGTGGTTCTGACTCTCGGATCAGTGGGAAATCTCAAGGAAAGAATCAGCAAAAGAAGAGATAGGACATCCAGAAAACTGCTCCTGCCCCTGCTTCGGGCCTTATGGCATACTCTGAGGTGATCTGCTACAACTGTGGGGAACCAGGGCATCATTTGGATAAATGTGTCAAGCCCAAGAGTTGTTTTATCCGCAAAATGGTTACCCATAAAGTTGTGAATTGCCCTGTCAGAAGGAAAACCCACAGTTCTGCTAGATATGTTGGAAGTGCTGCTCCAGGATTAGGGTTCTACCACATAGACCCACCTGATGAAAATGCTCAGTATCATGGCTCCCTGAAGAATGTGGGGATTGTTCTGGTAGAAGCTGGTGAAGTGATCAATCAGGAACTTGCCACTGAGTTGTAGGCATTTACAAAACCAACTGGCCCTGGCCAATCAATGCCCTAAATGAGTGGACATTCTTGGTCAAATTCCCTCCTGAAATAGATGTAGTTCAAGTTGCTGGATACCCCTGTTTTGGTCTAAAAAAGACAATGTTGTAGTCAATGTTGAAGTCTGGAAAGGCAGGATTGAGGCTGAAGAGGACCTCCAGGAAACTTGGATCAAGATCAGGAAATTGACCCCCCCAAGTGGTGTGACTGGACTATGCTGGATCAAATCATTTCCACTCTGGGGGTGTTACTGGATGTGGATTGGCAGCATAATTTCAAGTCATTCTATGAATCTGTTAGGGTCAAAATCTTATGTAAAGATCCCTCCAAAATCCCTGCTAAAAGGCTTTTTGGAGTTGGGAACAAAATCTACAGGCTACTCATTGAGGTGGAGTCCTTAACCCCAACTGAAACTGGCACCTCCACCAACCTCTCTGCTAGTACATATGTCTCTGCAGCTGAAACTAGTACCAATCTTACTGAAGATGCTGAATCCAACAGGAGCTCTAGATCTGAATCAGATAAAGGGCTTGCTGCCAATTCTGGGGCCCCTAACATCAGAGGACAGTCTTTTGGCCACAATCAGATGCTTGGAGAAACTACACCCACTTTAGTCCTCAAGACACACCTCCCTGATTCTCCATACACTCCTCAACTCAGCATCCAGGAAAAGATCTTGAATTCTGTGCTTGATGAAATTGATGGATTCAACCTCCTTAGGGAAATGGAGCTCCTGGAAGATGATGATCTGATGGATTTAGAAGGTTCTGTAGATCTACAAGAGGATCAAGCGGCACTTGTTGAAACAACTGAACTCCCAAACAATTTGGACTCAAAATACAACTCTAACTTCCCTGCCCTTCCTAAGGAGAAGCACCTTCCGAAATGGGGTCCTGTTCAAGCCACCAGAACCAGTGCCAGGGTAGCTGGTGACAAGAGAACCATTATTGAAAAGGCTCAACAACTCAAAGAGGTTCAGAACCTGAAAGTGAAAAAACCCTAGTGTATGAAACACACTTCCTTCTCCAACTTTAATGATCCTTCATTCAATGCCATTGCTGCTAAGATTGGTGTAGATGTTACTTCTCTTAATGATGGCATTGGATGCTCTTCCTTTATTTACCCTCACCAAAACAGATCTGAAGGCTCTATTTGTGAGAATTTTTCTCTAGATGGTAGTTCTAGTTTAGACTGCCTTCGATAAAGTTGACCTTGATTTCCTTATGAAACTCCTGGAGCTTAGAGGTTCTGGGGGTAAATGGACTAGTTGGAACCAACAACTTACTCATGGGGGGTCTGTTGGGGTCAAGTTAAATAACTGTGAAAGTGATTTTTTCCTTGCTAGTAAAGGCCTTAGGCAAGGTGACCCCATCTCCCCGCTTTTTTTAATTTAGTAGTGGACGTTCTTACTAAAATGCCGAGCAAAGCTGCCGATCATAGTCTGATTGCAGGGCTCTGTCCTGAGGTCTGCCTTGGTGGCATCGTCTGCCTTCAATATGCATATGATACCATCCTTTTCTTAGATAATGACTCCACACATGCTAGCAATCTGAAAACTATTCTAACCTATTTTGAACAAGTCTCAGGCATGAGAATCAACTACTCTAAAAGTGAACTCATCCCTATCAACATGGATGATCAGGAGTTAGCTGACTTCCTCTCTATTCTAGTCTATAATGAAGGTAACTTCCCCATTAAGTACCTAGGTATCCCTCTCCACTATGATAAACTGAGGAGAGAGAATATCCAACCCCTTCTGGATAAAATCATTAAAAGGATTGTTGGGTGGAGGGGCAAACTTCTCTCTTACAGAGGTAGATTGATCCTCATACAAGCTTGTTTGGCTAGCATTCCAGTGTATCTCCTCTCCTTCTTCAAGTTCACTAAATGGGCAGTGAACCTCATCAATTATCAGATGTCTCATTGCTTGTGGAATGATTTTGAGGGAAATAGGAAGCTACACCTTGCTAATTGGGCCCTAGTCTCTATGAAAAAAGATTTTGGAGGCCTAGGCATACCTAACCTCCAAGAAATTAACATCTGTCTTCTAGGGTCTTGGATTAAAAGATTCTATGAGGAAGACCGGAAACCCTGGAAGCTTCTTATTGTCCATATAAATACCTAGGAAATAAACCTAATATTTTTGTCCCTTCCTCCAACCCTAAGACCTCTAGATTCTGGAAAGGATTAAAATATATTATGCATGCTGTGAAATTTGGCTACAGATGGAACATAGGGGATGGGAGCAGAACCAGTTTCTGGGAAGATACTTGGTTTGGCACATCCCCCCTAGCAGTCCAATTTTGGCCTATTTACTCTGTCTGCAATGAGCTTAACAAAATTGTCAATGAAGTTTGGGACGGTCAATGCCTAAAACTCTCTTTTAGAAGGAACTTTAGTGATAGTCTCATGGAACAATGGTTCCAGTTGGAGGAAATTGCCAAAAGCATTACCATTACTGTCGAGCCGGATGCCCTGATTTGGCAGCTGGACAATAAGGGGAAGTATTCCTCCAGCTCCCTCTATCATGTTATCAACTTTAGAGGGGTTCAACCCGTGTTTATCCCTGATGTCTAAAAATTGAGAGTTCCCCCTAAAATTCATGTATTCCTCTGGCTTCTCTCCAAAAACAAATTGATGACTAGGGATAACCTTAGTAAGAGACACATCATAAAACCCCTTGATTGTGTTTACTGCTTGGAACAAGAGTCTTGTTCTCACCTATTTTTTGAATGTATAGTTGCTAAACATCTCTGGGCCCACATTGAGGAATATTTCTCTAGTCAGATTGGCTCATCCTTCGAATCCGTCGCCAGACTCTGGATTGCTACCAAAAAGTGCTCAGTTTTAAATACTGTTAGCTCAGCTGTCCTTTGATGCCTCTGGAAATATAGAAATGCTATGATTTTCAGTAACACCTCCTGGATTTCCATTCCGAAAGTCTTGAGGTTGATCAGGAACATGGTGAGGAACTGGGCGATTCTCTCCTCCGGATTGGACAAGGACAAGTTGATGAGCTTCGTGGAAACCCTAACAAGATCCCTCCAAAAACCGTTGGCGATCACTTGTGGCTGGATAAGGCTCGACCTGCTCTGGGGCTGGACCCGTGGGCTCGTCTCAAGATCTCTTATGAAGATGATGGGCACCTGGCGCAGAAAAAGAGGGACATCCACCATGCTACACCTTCCAGCCCCGTGTCTCCTCTTGCTTACTAGTCGCCGCAGGCTGACACGGCCCCTCGGCTGAAGACCATGAAGGCTTCGCTGGACCCTCCTTGTGTCATTTGAGTGCTCTATCCGCTCTGCCTTTGGCACCGCTTGGGTGATTTGTGTTATTCAGAGAACTTGTTCATCCACCCCCTAGTTTGTAGATTTTCTACCTTTGCTTTCGAACTGCTCTTTGAGCTGCTGTACCAGAATATGTTGTGGTTTCATTCTCAGCAATGGAACCGGGGAGATGCTCCCTGTTTTTCTAAAAAAATATGTTATATGTTATTATATATTATTTTTATTGTCATCATATATTTAACAGATACTTACATATGTAAGAAAACAATATCCCACATCTTATTAACTTATAAAAATAATTTCTTAACAAATAAAATCCTGGATTGTTTTGGCACGAAAATCCTAGTGATTGTGTACAAAAGCTTGGTAAGATTTAAGGACGAATGTAATAATATCACTTATTATTTAAATATATTTAAAACAAAATGCTCAGCCCCTTTTATTTTATGATAACATTGCTGCCCCAACCCAACATTATAATTAGAATCAGCCCAGCAAAATCGTGTATTTCAAGAAAGTGCAAATGGCCTGTAATTTTTTAGGAAATAAAATAAATGGGCCGCATGGACGCTACATTATTTGTTCACCCAACCCAGCTAATGGCTGTAATTCAAAAAAAAAAGATCAAATTGACTGTAAATTCTACCACGCAAAAAAAGACTGTAAATTCTGAAAAGATGGGTTGAATATGTGCCACATTTTTGGAGGCTGAAATGTGGGCCAATAGGTCGAAGCCAATGCAAGTCATTGTCAATTTGGTCAACAAATGATTCTGACATGTTAGCCGTTGGATTTACATCCAACGACCGGCATCCATCTTCAATCTCTCGTCTTCTTCCTCCAGCGCTGCCTGGACCACCTCCCGCCTCCTGCAGCTAGCAGCTCTGCTTAGCACGCTTCACTATGAAGCGCTACTCCACCGTTGGCCAGGCCATCCCTCCACCCCTCCACACCTCCTGTTCTTCTCCACCGACTGCCAAACCACACCGCACTAGAACCAGTTAACCCTCGTACACCTCTCCGTCTGCGACTCTACTCCCGCGTCTTCCCATCTCCAGCTTGTTGTCCGGGCCTCGCCGTCATCCACCACCTTGGATGCGCTCGGCGCGGCATGGTCAACGTGGTCAACGAACGACACCATCGGAAGTAGACTGTGCATGGAGAGGCTGACAGCTGGGTCCACGGCCGCACACAAGGAAATACCTCCTTATTACGCGCAAAATAATGATTCCTCCACCTGACATCTGGGACCCACTGGAAGGGCCTCTGTATTTCGCGAAAATAACGTGCCCCCCGCAGACATGTTGGACCCACCAGCAATCTTCGCACGCAAGGAAGTGCCTCCTTATTACGCACAAAAAATGAATATTCCCCCTGCCAGCTGGAACCCAGCATAGTGGGAGGCTGACTTCTGGGCCTACCAAGTTGACGGGGATGGAGGGCTTTGTCAACTTAGTCAATATGAATGATTCTAGCTCCTGTTACCGTACGATGTTCATCCAACGGCCGTAGTGCTTCTACAACCTCCGGTCTTCTTGCTCCAGCCGCCCAAACCAGCGCCGGTCATGCCGTGTGCTCCTGCCTCCCGTGGCCGGCTATGATGCCGCGGAGGCCTCACCGCCCCCTACTACTCCCACCGCTGGCCAGGCCATCCCTCTACTCACCCACACCCCCTGTTATTCTGCGGCGACAACAGCCTCACACCGCAGCCGAACCAGTGAACCCTCGTACTCCTCTTTGTGTGGGCATCCACTGCTGCGTCTTCCATGGCTCCGAGTCGTCCCCTTCCTAGTCCTTTCCGTCGTCCACCGCCTTGGTGCTCTCAGCGCGGCATGGTCAACGTGGTCAAGAAACGACTTCCATCGGACGTGGACTGTACATGGAGAGGCTGACATCTGGGTCCACGGCCGCAGCAAGGAAGTGCCTCCTTATTACGCGCAAAATAATGATTCCTCCACCTGACAGCGGGGACCCACCGGACGGGCCATCGTATTTTGCGAAAAAATGTTTCACCCTGACTGCTGGGACCCACCAGCTACATCTTCGCAAGGAAGGAAGTGCGTCCGGGCAAAAAAAAAACGATTCGCCCCCTGACTGCTGGGACCCACCAGCTACATCTTCGCACGCAAGGAAGTGCGTCCAGGAAAAAAAACAATTCGCCCCCCTGTCTGCTTGGACCCACCAACTACATCTTCGCACACAAGGAAGTGCCTAACAGTCGGGACCCACCTGGTCAAAGCGTATGTAGCATTGTCATTCTGGCCGCGAACGTGTTCGTACATATATACTGGTGGATGTAGAGGCGTGCATGTGTCGTAGTAGAGGCACGTACGTGTCGTGTTAGAGGCGCGCACGAGTCGTAGTAGAGGCGCGCACGTAGCATGTACACGTACGTACAACGGCTAGGGTGCAAGAAAGAAAATATGGCCACATATGTGTACATACGGGCGGGGTCTCGAACGCCTACTCGCGCATACGTACAGCCAGGGCTCATGTACATGGCTGGGTCGGAATGGAGAAACAGTGTCGTTGTCGTGTTCATGGGTAGGCAACGGAATGCGTCGTGTTCATGGGGAGGCAACGGAATGCGTCATGTTCATCGGGAGGCAACGAAATGCTTGGGAGCCAACCGGCTGGGTCGGAATGGAATGCGTGGTCGTGTTCATTGGGAGGCTTGGATGGAATAGGCGTTGGAAACGAGGCCTGGCGTACCGCAAAACAGAGGAAACGGCCTTCTATTCGACCGGCCATGTTCGAAACGGGATCCTGTTCATCAGGAGGGGTCTGGCGTACCACAAAACGGAGGAAACGGACCTCCTACGATCGAAACAGGGGTCCTGTTGATCGGGAGGGGTGTGGCGTACCACCAAATAGATGAAACGGACCTCCTACGGTCGAAATGGGGGTCCTGTTGATCGGGAGGGGTGTGGTGTACCGCAAAACAGACGAAACGGACTTGTGTTGGAGCGCTACGGTCGAAACGGTGGTCCTGTTCATCGGGACGGGTGTGGCGTACCGCAAAACAGGACTCCACGGGATACTGTTCATCTCCACCGTTGACCTCCTGCAGCCTCCACGGGCTACCGTCGACCTCCTCCAGCCTCCACGGGCTCCTATTCGTCCAACCTCCACCACACGCTACTCCACCGGCTACTGTTCAACCACCCCTCCACAGGCACCCCTCCACCGTCTACTATTCATCCAGCCCTCCACACCACGGGGTCCTGTTCAACCACCCCTCCACGGGCACCCCTCCACCGTCTACTATTTATCTAGCCCTCCACCACACCACGGTGTCCTGTTTATCCGGAGGCAACGCCACCGCTCACTATTCATCGACCCCCCCCCGCAACGCTCACTGTTCATCCCAGAGGCAGCATCGATCGGCTTCAGTTAGCAGCAGTAGCGAAGGAATCGCTCGATCGGGTTCAGTTAGCAGCCATCGATCGATCGCTCGGGTTCAGTAACGCGTAGCCTGCAGTGCAATCGCTCGGCTTCAGTTAGCAGCAGTAGCGAAGGAATCGCTCGATTGGGTTCAGTTAACATCCATCGATCGATCGCTCGGGCTCAGTAACGCGTAGCCTGCAGTGCAATCGCTCGGGTTTAGTTAGATCCCAATGCCTCGCTCGGGTTCAGTTAGAGCCAATGCCTCACACACATGCGTGTACGTGTATGAGAGAAATGCGCATCGCTCGGCCCCCGACCTCCCACCATAACCGGGAACTCCCCAAAATTTTCCTCCCCTCGCTTCTACCACGGGTTTTTCCATCATGGATGGCCCAAAGAATGTCATGCAGCTGCGTCTCCGGCCCGCCCAGGACGAAAAGCCCATTTTCTGTCATGATTTTTTGTCATAGAAGTAGGAGCCCACCACATCTATGATGATACTGGTTTTAGTTAGAGCCCAGAACGAAATTGTTTCCTGTCATACATATGACACTTCTATGATGATAATTGTGACAAAACCCGATATTATCATAGATGTGGTGGGATCTTACTTCTATGACAAAAAATCATGATAGAAAATGGGCTTTTCGTCCTGGGCGGGCCGGAGACGCAGCTGCGTGACATTCTTTGGGCCGTCCATGACGGAAAAAACCATGGTAGAAGCGAGGGGGAGGAAAATTTCGGGGAGTTCCCGGGTACGGTGGGAGGTCGGGGGCCGAGCGATGCGCGTTTCTCTCGTACACGTACGCGCGTGTCTGCGGGGTGTTTGCTCTAACTGAAGCCGAGCGAGGCGTTGGGCTCTAACTAAACCCAAGTGATTTTACTGCAGGCTACACGTTACTGAACCCGAGCGATCGATCGATGGCTATTAACTGAACCCGATCGAGCGATTCCTTCGCTACTGCTGCTAACTGAAGCCGATCGATGCTGCCTCTGGATGAATAG